>NC_086444.1:474707596-475054263 GCF_028390025.1 Pseudophryne corroboree
GAATTATAATCAATTCCTCCCCGGAGACATTGACCAGCAGCAATTGCCTCCACAAAGTACACAGGGAGCTGAGATGGTGGATTCCAGTGGGGACGAATTGATAATCTGTGAGGAGGGGGATGTACACGGTGATATATCGGAGGATGATGATGAGGTGGACATCTTGCCTCTGTAGAGCCAGTTTGTGCAAGGAGAGATTAATTGCTTCTTTTTTGGGGGGGGTCCAAACCAACCCGTCATATCAGTCACAGTCGTGTGGCAGACCCTGTCACTGAAATGATGGGTTGGTTAAAGTGTGCATGTCCTGTTTTGTTTATACAACATAAGGGTGGGTGGGAGGGCCCAAGGACAATTCCATCTTGCACCTCTTTTTTCTTTTCTTTTTCTTTGCGTCATGTGCTGTTTGGGGAGGGTTTTTTGGAAGGGACATCCTGCGTGACACTGCAGTGCCACTCCTAGATGGGCCCGGTGTTTGTGTCGGCCACTAGGGTCGCTTATCTTACTCACACAGTCAGCTACCTCATTGCGCCTCTTTTTTTCTTTGCGTCATGTGCTGTTTGGGGAGGGTTTTTTGGAAGGGACATCCTGCGTGACACTGCAGTGCCACTCCTAGATGGGCCCGGTGTTTGTGTCGGCCACTAGGGTCGCTTATCTTACTCACACAGTCAGCTACCTCATTGCGCCTCTTTTTTTCTTTGCGTCATGTGCTGTTTGGGGAGGGTTTTTTGGAAGAGACATCCTGCGTGACACTGCAGTGCCACTCCTAGATGGGCCCGGTGTTTGTGTCGGCCACTAGGGTCGCTTATCTTACTCACACAGTCAGCTACCTCATTGCGCCTCTTTTTTTCTTTGCGTCATGTGCTGTTTGGGGAGGGTTTTTTGGAAGGGACATCCTGCGTGACACTGCAGTGCCACTCCTAGATGGGCCCGGTGTTTGTGTCGGCCACTAGGGTCGCTTATCTTACTCACACAGCTACCTCATTGCGCCTCTTTTTTTCTTTGTGTCATGTGCTGTTTGGGGAGGGTTTTTTGGAAGGGACATCCTGCGTGACACTGCAGTGCCACTCCTAGATGGGCCCGGTGTTTGTGTCGGCCACTAGGGTCGCTTATCTTACTCACACAGCGACCTCGGTGCAAATTTTAGGACTAAAAATAATATTGTGAGGTGTGAGGTATTCAGAATAGACTGAAAATGAGTGGAAATTATGGTTTTTGAGGTTAATAATACTTTGGGATCAAAATGACCCCCAAATTCTATGATTTAAGCTGTTTTTTAGGGTTTTTTGAAAAAAACACCCGAATCCAAAACACACCCGAATCCGACAAAAAATTTCGGTGAGGTTTTGCCAAAACGCGGTCGAACCCAAAACACGGCCGCGGAACCGAACCCAAAACCAAAACACAAAACCCGAAAAATTTCCGGCGCTCATCTCTAGAATGTATGCAATGTTGTGTTTGCAGCTATGGGGTATATTCAATTAAAGTCGGATCCATTCTGACATGATTTTGTCGGAATGGATCCGACAGGACCTATTCAATGAATGGCCAAATCTGACAGGATTTGGCCGTTCCCGACCATGAGGGAGCTGAGAGGAGGAGACGGGGAGAGCAGTGGGGAGACAGGGGAGAGTAGTGGGGAGACAGGGGAGAGCAGTGGAGAGACGGGGAGCAGCGGGGAGACGGGGGAGAGCAGCGGGGAGACAGAGGAGAGCAGCGGGGAGACAGGGGAGAGCAGCGGGGAGACGGGGGAGAGCAGTGGCTATAGCACAGCGTAGCAGGAGGATGGGGCACCACTGCCAGACCTCAGGGCAGCGTCCACCCGGCTCCAGCAAGCGGGACCTCGCTTGCTGGAGCCGGGTGGACGCTGCCTGGAGCGGCGGCGGTGCCCCATCCTCCTGCTATGTTGCTGTAGCAGCTGCTCTCCCCCGTCTCCCCACTGCTCTCCCCGTCTCCTCCTCCTCAGCTCCCTCATCTCAATCCGACTTTTTTTAAAGTCGGATTGAGATGGTTGGAAACGGCACCAAAACCTGTCGGATTTGGCCCAATTTCCAACAGAAGCACGCAACAGCATTCCGACAAGTCAGAAAAAATTAGGCTGGATTGAGTAGGTCGGGACCCCTTTCCGACAAGACGGCAGTTTCTGACTCTAATTGAATACGGCCCTATGTGTGCAATGGGAGTGGGCTGTATTTGTGATGAGGTTGTATAATCAGCTAATCTATTTCAGCTCTTTATTGGGTGGCTTTACACTCTCTCCCTTTTGTTTTATGTTATGATCTACTACCCTTACAGCAATACTACACTGTGATCTAAAGTCCTTGGAGTGACATCTCCTTTCTTCTCCATCAGCCTGCTGAAGTATCTCCCCAGTATTATGACCTGGCATAATACTATGGAACTGACAATACATTGAGGGATTCTTTGCCTCTGCTCATGCCCTTATCTAATTCTGAGAATACCTCAATACTAATACAACTTGCCCCATTGGGGTGGCAGAGGCTGAACATGCAAATCAACATTGCTTATCTAAGCCAAGCCCCTTGCTGCTGTCTTGATTCACTGGCTGATTACTGACTACTTTCAGCTTATTTAGGCTGCGTTCAGGCTGTTTATTTAGGCTGCGAGTCTTAAGCCCAGAAAAAGATAGACGGAAAGGATTCGACAATGCAATATTCAATGAGCTAATAAGCTGTAATACTGCTTTACAAATACTCAGTTGCAGCAGGAGGAACATTTGAAAATGAAATTCATTTCACTTACCTCTTTGGCTTATAAAATTAATTGTTAAACAGCTCTTGGATGTTTTACAAATATAATGCTGGGAATCTTGTTAATTCCATATGGAAAAGGCTGGACTTTGAAATTTGTAACACTGGATACATAAAATCTCTGAAGAGCGTTTGATTAAGCCAACCATATGATACAGTCTAGGACAGTGGTTCCCAAACTTTTTTGAATCACGGCATTCCTAGGCCAAATGTTTCTTATTGTGAAATTAATAAAACAATATTAAATTAAATAAATTGTGTTTATATGTCTTTTTTAGGTTCAATTATGTGGTGAGGGATAAGATTCACGTCTGTTTGTCCACATATTTTATGATTGTCAGACAACAGCACTGGTTTTGCCTATTACATTGACCATAAATAATTTGGATTGGTCCTAGACTACCAATCCAAGGCACCCTTGCAAGTGTCTTGAGGCACCCTAGGGCAGTGCCGTAACTAGGTGTGTGCGGAGTGTGCCTTGACACAGCGCTGAAGGATATGGGGCACTGTTGGCAGCACATGTCAATTCTATATTTTACTTTTTTTACATTTCAAGATGCTGACATACCCGGGATTCAAACCCATGGCCTGTGGTACTGCAGTCAGACAATCTATTCATTGAGCTATCTGCCCTTGCATAGAAAGCTAGAGAATTGTAAGCTAGAGAATTCTATTTGAATTCTATCTGCAGCTGAGCAGATCTATGTAGTGTGTGGCTGCAAGCGATTGGATGTGTGGCTGCACACTACATAGATTTGCTCAATTACAATGCAGTTTTTTTTTTTTTTTTTTTTACAAAGTGCAAGTAGCTTCATATTGTTAGAACTCCCATAGTTTTTATGCAGGATTAAATAGCGCAATGTGTAGAGTGTTTGACTAGAATGCAACAGGTTATGGGTTTGAATCCTGGGTATGGCAGTATATTGAAATTTGTTACTTAATAATGAGTATTGTAACTTCATAACAACGAGCTCTCAAGTTACGTGCATAAACGTGGTATAAATAGAATTTGTGTCCAAGTTTCTTTATCATGCGCATGCGCCTTATGTCCCTATTGGAAAAATGGGGGGAAGGGGGCGCCAATTCTCTTTCTGGCACAGGGCACCAAAAAGTCTAGTTACGTCTCTGCCCTAGGGTGCCTAGGCACACAGTTTGGGAACCACTGGTCTAGGAGAATTTCTTGATACAATTGTTTCACTTGTCTAAGAAAGCTAAAGAACAACTGTATCCATGTTACTGATTACATTGTGTTCAGCTGCTAAATGTAAGTTTAATCATATTGTGTTCTAATTGTCTATATAGCTTTGATAAAGCTTTTTATTTAATTCTAAATGGTGTATTTTGTTTAGGGTTGACCTGTGCTTAAAATAAATATATATATATATATATATATATATATAAAAGTCCCACAATCACTTGGCAGCACTCAATGGGTACTAAAAACCAAATGTACTAGTCCACTTGGTCTTTAGTACCCATTGAGTGCTTCCAAGTGATTGTGGGACTTTGCATATTGTATCTGGACGGCACCGGGTCATTTGAACACTGGTAAGCGAGGAGTGCCAGGGAACACGAATATTATATATATATATATATATATATATATACACATTTTTTTCGTATACGCTGTGAAAATTTCTTTTTTTCTTAGTTTTTTTACCTTTCTGAGGGCTAAGTATACTTCAGGTCAACAGCTGCAAGGGAATAAAAAGTAAAAAATAATTTTGGATCGGTATTTTGGACACTTCTGTGCATATTACTACTATAGTGGGCTTTTTGTGTATAAGGGGCACTACTTTGGGAATTGAGAATAACGGACAAAACAGTGTGGTGTAATGTGAATCAGGTTCACTATGTGCGGTGTAATGTGAATAAGATTGTGCTACTGTGTGGCGTAATTTGAATTGGCATTGTGTGGACACGCCCCTTCCTTTTGAGACCACACCCCTTCGGTGTGAACTAACCCTTTATTAAATATGGGACGGAGGGCACAAATGTATAATTTGCAGGGAGGGCGCCAAACACCCTAGCACCGGCCCTGGTGTAAAGTAACAGTTGCGGTGCCGAACGCACTGCTGCTAATACAGTGCGGGCAGCGCTGAAGCAGCCTGTACCTGCCCCGTGTGCTCCGCCTCATATCTCATCTCCTGTAGTGTCTGCGCTCTGCAGGGACATGCTGCTGTCGGTGACAACAGAGGTAAGCAACAGTATAGTTGTTTGCCCGAGGGAAAAGTGGTAGGGGAAAGGAGCAGAGGAGGAGGAGGTGCTCTACCAAACTAAGGATGTAATGGGCTTTTCCTGGGGTAATGTGTATAAGTGGCTCTACCTGGCATAATGTGTATAAGGGGCCACTCCTAGCTACTCTATAGAGTTCCGTATAGGTACAAGTGACCTGTCTAAGGTGGCCAGAAGTTAGGGGCGCCAAACTGAGATTTTATCTTGCCCTCCCAACCAAAAAACGTTCTGACACCCCTGCCTGTGCATCTGCTAGGTGACCTGGGAAACGTGAACTGTGTGGGGTCCTGAGAACCGAGTTTGGGAACCACTGGAATAGTTTACCCAGAAAATGGGTACATAGTAAATAGTGTACATACCCATACCTATGTATATTTGTATGCATATATGTTGACTTTTGCTGTGGCAAATTAGTAGTTGAAGGTACCTGGACACTAGGGAGCACTGCTAACAGTTATTTCTCACACATTGGGCCTGATTCATATCCGAGGGTGGGGGCAATGCAAACACACAGGACCTGGTTCTTCTCATGTGCAGAAGGGACCTGCATCCTTGACCGATGTTCCTGCAGAGTGATATGATGCTGCATCCTCAGACTCAGCAGCAGATCAAAGAAGCAGTCAGAACGTGTCTACCAGATACCACCCTGTGGTTGTGAAATACCATACAGCTATAAATCAGGCCATAGTGTAATATTATTATGTACGTTGGTTAGAATTTTGCCTGTTTTCAGAATTTAAATACTCAAGTCCAGTGCAGAGAAGCATCCCCTTTAACAATCTGACATCTCAATACATGGTTTGCCAAACGCAAGCATCCAGGGACCAGTGAACTGTTTTTGGATCTGGTGACTGCCTGCCCGATAGTATATTTCCTTCTGAGACTCTGATTTTCTACTAACATTATGTGACTGGTGTTCCCGTTGTTACTGTATTAGTAGTAATTCCAGTGGTTGTTATTGGAAACAGCCTGCTGCAGTATAATCACAAGTCCCAGCCAGAGAGAAACAGTATATAAAGAATGTATTGTACAAATATGATGTTGCAGATATTTATATAAAGATTTATATATTTATATAAAGAGAACATTTATATTAAATGAAACGCTAAAAAAAAACAAAGAATGAATGTAAAAATTTGATTAGAAAAATTATTAAAATTAGAAAATTATTAAAAAATTAATAAAATGCATAGCCACATGAATAGGCTATCTGGTGTTCTTCCAAATGTTTGCTTAAAACACTTGGCCCTCTCTTGCAGGGATATTTGCATGCCTCTTGTCTCTCCATCTGGGCCTTCCGTTTAAGAGTCTCTACATATCTCCTGTTCTCTAGTGGAATTTCCACAGAAACTTCCAGGTCCCCATAACTGGTTGGTTTCGCAAAACGAATATTATGACCTTTGTTGTTATACTCTGCAAAAAACAACAACATAAAACAGGGTTAGCCATATAAATTAGATGACAGGTAATCTTACAGTACCGGTCATGACACAGAAGTAATGTAGAGATGGTAATAGCTCTGATCAGGGTCACTGGGGTCTCTGTACTTAGCCTTGGAGAGAGATAAAGTGGAGTGAACTAAACTATCAACTAATCAGCTCCTAACTGTAATTTTTCAAACACAGCCTATAACTTGGCAGTTAGGAGCTGATTGACTGGTACTTTATCTCTCTCCACTTTATCACTCTCCAAGGCTTAGTACATCTGAACATGTGGGGGCGCCCACTACTAAAACTGTACCAACTAGCGCCTCAACAAGGAACACTTCAAACAAGACAACAATGTCAATACATTCCTTTATGGTGGAGATCCTCCTGAATATCTTCCAATTCTTCTGATCGGAGAACTCTCACCATATGTGGAAAAACCAGAATATCATCATGTGTAGTACAACACAATTTATTAATCAGATGACATACACATATAACATAAAAGGATTCTATATATTCCCCAAGTGCAATGTGGACTAGTCTGATAGAACAATTATCAGAGTTTATTGAGAACTGGTGTGAAGCAGTTCTCAAAAAGCACGTTGGTTATAAGTCACCAGATGAATGGGAACGGATTGTGAGTGAATGCTCCTTTTCATTGATGAATTTAATCATCAATGAAAGAAGGAGAGAATTGTCCCACCTAGACGAGGAAATAAAAAAATGTAAGGATTTGAATGTACCATTTGCAGATCTACCAGATTACAAGCTTTTTGAAAATAGAATAGAGGTTAACATCAAAAAAAATGAAAAAATAATGGTAGACAGGAAAATTAGAAAATTCATAAGGGACAAGAAGATGTCAGAGGAAGAGGATTTAATTATATATAAAACACCGGAGAAAATTAGTAAACCTCAAGTCCAATCAGATAGGGAAGAAAGACCATTCATAAAAAAATCGAAATTTCCCCCAAAGAATTGATAACCATAATTATCAGAAACAGGAATACCTTAGAGTCATAGGAAGAGTGCCCCAAAGACAACAAAGGGAGTATAGACATAGGATAGAATTCAATAATAGACATCAGGAACGGACAAGAGATAGGTATGTAGAGAGTAGAGAACGAGGATGGAGGAATGACTATAGTAATAGGGAAGAAGCCTCCAATCGGACTCCCCCTGTGTCAAGAAATAGATATAGACCATTGGAAGATAGACATGATCATTTGAATTTTTTAGAGAGGGGAAGGAGGAACCGCAATTGGAGGTAATAAAAGGGGGCACACATAGAGGGAAGAGGGGAGGAGTTAAGAAGAACATGTGCAAGAAAAGGAGGAGAGTAAGAAAGAGACGGAAAGAAATTCCAAGGGTAAATGTAGAAAGGGAGGATGCTGGAATTTGTATCCCCACTAACCCGGAGACGGAATCAAGGGAGGAAAATACTCCTAAAAATGAGAAAGGTGTGAAGATTTTCAACATCAGTACACATGTCCTTACTACACATGAACGAGGTGTGTTAGCAAAAGGCCTAAAATATGCCCCCGCCACCTCTATCAATAAATTTGAAACCTTTATAGATATCCATAAATTTGCACGTAAACTTTGCATTAAAAAGTTTTTCCTCACAAAAGACACCACTACAGATTGCGTTTCTACAGAACCTTCCACTAGAACACCGTTTAAACCAAAATCAATATTTTATCCGGCATTTGTTAAAGGAAACTGTATAGACACTTTTTGTGAACTGGTCAAAGAGGATTTAAAGGATATTAGATCAACAGGTATAAAATTTAACCTGACCTATAAAGAAAGAGGGGCCCTGAAAGATTTAAGTATGAATTCAGAAATAACCATCAAACCCGCCGATAAGGGTGGGGGGGTGGTTGTAATGGATACGGGCTGGTATTTGAAACAAGTAGAGGAACATATAGGTGTTAGGAGCACTTATCAAAAACTCCGTTCAGACCCAACGGGAAGAATTTGTTCTGAATTACAAACCCTTGTAGATAAATATAAAGAATTAGGGATCTTGGAAGAGAGGGAAGTTAAGTTCCTTCTGATTCCCAATCCTACCATACCAGCATTATATCTGTTGCCCAAGGTGCACAAGAATGCTACGCACCCCCCGGGCAGACCGATTGTATCAGGTATGGAGTCTGTCACGGCAAATCTGTCGGAATATATTGATTTTTTTCTTCAGCCAATGGTAGTTGTGAATCCTTCACATCTGAAGGATACTAAAGAGTTTCTGCAGTTTTTGTCCACTATTGAATGGGATGATGACATGTTCATGGTGACGGTGGACGTGAAATCACTCTATTCAATAATCGAACATGAGGAAGGAATAAGAGCTGTAATACAATATTTAAGACTTAGCTCTTTAGAAGAACCAGTTCAAAATTTGATTATTGATGGAATCACATTCATTTTACATAATAACTATTTTATCTTCAATGGGGATTTTTATATCCAGAAGGTCGGCACAGCCATGGGCACCAGATTGGCTCCAAGCTATGCCAACATATTCATGGGACAGTGGGAGATGGAGTGTGTTTGGAATAACAACCCGTTTGGAGCAAATCTGGTGTCCTGGCGTTGCTATATAGATGATGTTTTTTTCATATGGAAGGGAGAAAGAGAAAATCTGGATCATTTTTGTGCCTTTTTGAATAATAATTCACGGAATATAGATTTAACTTTTAACATTAATAAGGAGACAGTAGATTTTTTAGATATCACGGTGTCAATAGAGAACAAGAAAATTCATACCAAAACTTTTACTAAACAGACAGACTCTGGGACATATATAGGGTATGACAGTTGCCACCATATTAATTGGTTAAATTCGATTCCACAAGGCCAGATGAAACGTCTAAAAAGAAACTGTACAGATGAGAACACTTTTAATGTACAGGCTGAAGAACTCAGAATGAGATTCTTAAAAGATGGCTACAAAAAGGAAAAAATAGGACAAGCCTTGGAAAAAGTGAAGGAAATAGAGAGAAAGGACCTTTTGGATACTAATTTTGAGGAAAAAAACCCAAAATAAGAAGTATGAGTGGGCTTTTATTACAGGTTTTAACTCTCAACATAGGATTTTAGAGAAATCTTTTAGGAAAAATTGGAATATTTTAAGAAAAGATCCCATTTTAAAGGAAGTGATTCCAGAGAAACCGGTTTTTATCTATAGAAAGGCTCCTAACTTGAAAAATTCTTTGGTAAGGAGTAATCTTCCTCCTAAGAAGCGAGAGGGGAGAACTGCGACAAAGGGCTTCCACCGTTGTGGCTCATGTATTGGATGTAGAGAGGTCAAAAGTGATGGCACAAAAAAATTAGATACGATCAATATAAATGGATACAATTTTAAATTGAAGGATTTTATCACTTGCAATATGAGTAATGTCATCTATTTTATTGAATGTTCCTGCCATCTTTTTTTATATAGGGCGCACCTCTCGGGCTTTAAAGATACGGATAGGAGAGCACTGTAGAAACATAAAAAAGGGGTTAGAGACTCACGCGCTCTCTAATCATTTCAAAAAGAATCATAATTGTTCCACATCTGGGATCATAAAATTTGCTGCTATTAAAATTATCAGATGCAATCCACGTCAAAAGGACAGTGCCACCCTTTTAGCTAACACTGAAATGCAATTCATATATGATTTCAATACTCTCCATCCACATGGTATTAATAACGATTTTGAGCTTAAATGGTTTCTATGACCCTTAACCCTGAGTATGGTGTTTTTACATTTAAAAAATGTTATTTTAATTTTTTAACCTATTATGTGTATAAAAATAAGAATTTACTCACCGGTAATTCTATTTCTCGTAGTCCGTAGTGGATGCTGGGTACTCCGTAAGGACCATGGGGAATAGACGGGCTCCGCAGGAGACTGGGCACTCTAAAAGAAAGATTAGGTACTATCTGGTGTGCACTGGCTCCTCCCTCTATGCCCCTCCTCCAGACCTCAGTTAGGGAAACTGTGCCCGGAAGAGCTGACACTACAAGGAAAGGATTTGGAATCCAGGGTAAGACTCATACCAGCCACACCAATCACACCGTACAACTCGTGATAACTATACTCAGTTATCAGTATGAATAACAACTGAGCCTCACTGAACAGATGGCTCATAACAATAACCCTTTAGTTAAGCAATAACTATATACAAGTATTGCAGACAATCCGCACTTGGGATGGGCTCCCAGCATCCACTACGGACTATGAGAAATAGAATTACCGGTGAGTAAATTCTTATTTTCTCTGACGTCCTAGTGGATGCTGGGTACTCCGTAAGGACCATGGGGATTATACCAAAGCTCCCAAACGGGCGGGAGAGTGCGGATGACTCTGCAGCACCGCATGAGCAAACTCAAGGTCCTCCTCAGCCAGGGTATCAAACTTGTAGAATTTTGCAAACGTGTTTGACCCCGACCAGGTAGCAGCTCGGCAAAGTTGTAATGCCGAGACCCCTTGGGCAGCCGCCCAAGAAGAGCCCCCTTCCTTGTGGAATGGGCTTTTACTGATTTAGGATGCGGCAGTCCAGCCGCAGAATGTGCAAGGTGAATCGTGCTACAGATCCAGCGAGCAATAGTCTGCTTAGAAGCAGGAGCACCCAGCTTGTTGGGTGCATGCAGGAGAAACAGCGAGTCAGTATTTTCTGACTCTAGCCGTCCTGGAAACATAAATTTTCAGGGCCCGGACTACATCCAGCAACTTGGAAGCCTCCAAGTCCCGAGTAGCCGCAGGTACCACAATAGGTTGGTTCAAATGAAACGCTGATACCACCTTAGGGAGAAATTGGGGACGAGTCCTCAATTCTGCCCTGTCCCTATGGAAGATCAGATAAGGGCTTTCACACGACAAAGCCGCCAATTCTGACACACGCCTAGCCGAAGCCAAGGCCAAATATATATATGTGACCACTTTCCACGTGAGATACTTCAACTCCACGTTCTGAAGTGGCTCAAAACAATGTGATTTTAGGAAATCCAACACTACGTTGAGATCCCAAGGTGCCACTGGAGGCACAAAAAAGGGGCTGAATATGCAGCACTCCCTTAACAACGTCTGAACTTCAGGCAGCGTCTTTCCTAGCCTTTAACAGCGTAGGAATCACTTCATCTGGAACGCCCTTTTCCGTTAGGATCCGGCGTTCAACCGCCAAGCCTTCAAACGCAGCCGCGGTAAGTCTTGGAACAGACAGGGCCCCTGCAGTAACAGGTCCTGTCTGAGATACAGAGGCCATGGGTCCTCCGAGATCATTTCTTGTAGTTCCGGGTACCAAGTGCTTCTTGGCCAATCCGGAACTACGAGTATAGTTCTTACTCCTCTCTTGCTTACTATCCTCAGTACCTTGGGTATGAGAGGAAGAGGAGGGAACACATAAACCGACTGGTACACTCACGGTGTCACTAGTGCGTCCACAGCTATCGCCTGAGGGTCTCTTGACCTGGCGCAATACTATTTTAGCTTTTGTTGAGGCGGGATGCCATCATGTCCACCTGTGGCCGTTCCCAACGGTTCACAATCTGCGTGGAGACTTCTGGATGAAGTCCCCACTCTCCCGGGTGGAGGTCGTGCCTGCTGAGGAAGTCTGCTTCCTAATTTTCCACACCCGGAATGAACACTGCTGACAGTGTTAGCACGTGATACTCCGCCCATCGGAGAATCCTTGTGGCTTCTGCCAACGCCATCCTGCTTCTTGTGCCGCCTTGTCGGTTTACATGGGCGACAGCCGTGATGTTGTCTGACTGAATCAGCACCGGCTGGTTTTGAAGGAGGGGTTCTGCTTGCCTTAGGGCATTGTAAATGGCCCTTAGGTCCAGAATATTAATGTGTAGGGAAGTCTCCTGACTCGACCATTGTCCTTGGAAGTTTCTTCCCTGAGTGACTGCTCCCCAACCTCGAAGGCTTGCATCCGTGGTCACCAGGACCCAGTCCTGAATGCCGAATCTGCGGCCCTCGAGAAGATGAGCACTCTGCATCCACCACAGCAGAGACACCCTGGCCCTCGGGGACAGGGTGATCAGGCGATGCATCTGAAGATGCGATCCTCACTTGTCTAACCTGTCCCACTGAAAGTTCCTTGCAAGGAACCTGCCGAAGGGAATTGCTTCGAAAGAAGCTACCATCTTTTCCAGGATTCGCGTGCACTGATGCACCGACACCTGTTTTTGGTTGTAGGAGGTCTCTGACCAGAGATGACAACTCCTTGGCCTTCTCCTCCGGGAGAAACACCTTCTTCTGTTCTGTGTCCAGAAACATGCCCAATATCAGCAGACGCGTCGTAGGAACCAGCTGCGACTTTGGGATATTCAGAATCCAGCCGTGCTGTTGTAGCACTTCCTGAGATAGTGCTACTCCGATCAACGACTGCTTCTTGGACCTCGCCTTTATAAGGAGATCGTCCAAGTACGGGATAATTATAACTCCCTTCTTTCGAAGGAGTATCATCATTTTGGCCATTACCTTGGAACACACCCTCGGTGCCGTGGACAGACCAAACGGCAACGTCTGGAATTGGTAATGGCAGTTCTGTACCACAACCTTGAGGTACTCCTGGTGAGGTGGGTAAATGGGGACATGTAGGTAAGCATCCATGATGTCCAGTGACACCATAATATCCCCCTCTTCCAGGCTTGCAATAACCGCCCTGAGCGATTCTATTTTGAACTTGAACCTCCTTATATAAGTGTTCAAGGATTTCAGTTTTAGAATGGGTCTCACCGAACCGTCTGGTTTCGGTATCACACACATTGTGGAATAGTAACCTCGTCCCTGTTGAAGGAGAGGAACTATGATTATCACCTGCTGGAGGTACAGCTTGTGAATTGCCACCAGTACTACCTCCCTTTCCTTGGGAGTAGCAGGCAAGGCTGATTTGAGGTAACGGCGAGGGGGAGACGTCTCGAACTCCAGCTTGTATCCCTGAGATACCTGTAGAACCAAGAGATCCACCCGTGAGCGAACCCACTGGTCGCTGAAGTTCCGGAGACGGGCCCCCACCGCACCTGGCTCCACCTGTGTAGCCCCAGCGTCATGCGGTGGACTTAGTGGAAGCAGGGGAGGATATTTGTTCCTGGGAACTGGCTGTCTGGTGCAGCTTTTTCCCTCTACCCCTGCCTCTGGGCAGAAAGGACGCGCCTCTGACCCGCTTGCCTTTCTGAGGCCGAAAGGACTGTACTTGATAATACGGTGCTTTCTTAGGCTGTGAGGGGACCTGAGGTAAAAAGGTCGACTTCCCAGCTGTTGCTGTGGACACGAGGTCCGAGATACCGTCCCCAAACAATTCCTCACCCTTATAAGGCAAAACTTCCATGTGCCTTTTAGAATCAGCATCACCTGTCCACTGCCGAGTCCATAATACTCTTCTGGCAGAAATGGACATTGCATTAATTCTAGATGCCAGCCGGCAAATGTCCCTCTGTGCATCTCTCATATATAAGACTACGTCTTTAATATGCTCTATAGTTAGCAAAATAGTGTCCCTGTCAAGGGAATCAATGTTATCTGACAGGGAATCAGACCATGCTGCTGCAGCACTACACATCCATGCTGAAGCAATAGCAGGTCTCAGTATAGTACCTGAGTGTGTATACACAGACTTCAGGATAGCCTCCTGTTTTCTATCTGCAGGCTCCTTTAAGGCGGCCGTATCCTGAGACGGCAGTGCCACCTTTTTTGATAAGCGTGTGAGCGCTTTGTCCACCTTAGGGGATGTCTCCCAGCGTAACCTATCCGTTGGCGGGAAAGGGTACGCCATTAGTAACCGCTTAGAAATTACTAGTTTCTTATCCGGGGAACCCCACGCTTCTTCACACAATTCATTTAACTCATCAGATGGGGGAAAAGTCACTGGCTGCTTTTTCTCCCCAAACATAATACCCTTTTTTGTGGTAACCGGGTAAATGTCAGAAATGTGCAACACATTTTTCATTGCCGTAATCATACATCGGATGGCCCTAGTGGATTGTATATTTGTCTCATCCTCGTCGACACTGGAGTCAGACTCCGTGTCGACATCTGTGTCAGCCATCTGAGGTAGCGGGCGTTTTTGAGCCCCTGACGGCCTCTGAGATGCCTGGGCAGGCGCGGGCTGAGATGCCGGCTGTCCCAAAGCTGCGTCATCGAACCTTTTATGTAAGGAGTTGACACTGTCAGTTAATACCTTCCACATATCCATCCACTCCGGTGTCGACCCCGCAGGGGGTGACATCACACTTATCGGCACCTGCTCCACCTCCACATAAGCCTCCTCATCAAACATGTCGACACAGCCGTACCGACACACCGCACACACACAGGGAATGCTCTGACTGAGGACAGGACCCCACAAAGTCCTTTGGGGAGACAGAGAGAGAGTATGCCAGCACACACCACAGCGCTATATAATCAGGGATTTACACTAACACAAAGTGATTTTTCCCTATAGCTGCTTTACATGTACAGTTTGCGCCTAAATTTAGTGCCCCCCCTCTCTTTTTTACCCTTTGAGCCTGGAAACTGCAGGGGAGAGCCTGGGGAGCTGTCTTCCAGCGGAGCTGTGAAGAGAAAATGGCGCCAGTGTGCTGAGGGAGATAGCCCCGCCCCCTTCACGGTGGACTTCTCCCGCTCTTATATTAATATTATGGCAGGGGATTTTTGCACATATATAGTTTTTTAGACTATATTATGTGCTGTTTGCCAATGTAAGGTACTCTAATTGCAGCCCAGGGCGCCCCCCCCCCCAGCGCCCTGCACCCATCAGTGACCGGAGTATGTGGTGTGCATAGGGAGCAATGGCGCACAGCTGCAGTGCTGTGCGCTACCTTAATGAAGACCGGAGTCTTCAGCCGCCGATTTCCAGGATGTTCTTCTTGCTTCTGGCTCTGCAAGGGGGACGGCGGCGCGGCTCCGGGACCGGACGACCGAGGCTGGGCCTGTGTTCGATCCCTCTGGAGCTAATGGTGTCCAGTAGCCTAGAAGCCCAAGCTAGCTGCAAGCAGGTAGGTTCGCTTCTGTCCCCTAAGTCCCTCGTAGCAGTGAGTCTGTTGCCAGCAGATCTCACTGAAAATAAAAAACCTAACAAATACTTTCTTTACTAGAAGCTCAGGAGAGCCCCTAGTGTGCAACCAGCTCGAGCCGTGCACAGATTCTGAGGTCTGGAGTAGGGGCATAGAGGGAGGAGCCAGTGCACACCCGATAGTACCTAATCTTTCTTTTAGAGTGCCCAGTCTCCTGCGGAGCCCGTCTATTCCCCATGGTCCTTACGGAGTACCCAGTATCCACTAGGACGTCAGAGAAATGGTTGTGTTATTTATAGCATGTTCAGGGCATTAAACGTTCTGTTTTGAACAAATCTTTCTTTGTTTTAAAGGACATATTGAGATTCGAGAGTTTCCATGACAACCACTGGCCAGGACGATGGTAGGGCGGAAGTGACGATACGGGCCCTTCATTCGTGGAGGCTGACGGTCTGTGAAGACGCGCCCCGGCTGCCATGGAGACGCCGTCTCCATGGGAATGATGGTCAGACACTTCCGGTGATGACTTCCGGTGGTGACGCGCCCTGGTTGCCGGGGATACGGCGGCAACACAGGTCCCGGGTCCCGCGCGTCCAGGAGTCATGTGATGCGCCTCTAGCCAGGCCAAACCTCCGGAGGTGTTGTTAAAATGTGATTGACATGGAGAGTGCACAATAATACAAGAGTAAAGGGGAATGGAGGTTAAGGATTGGTTGATTGGTCACTAACAGATGAACTTTGCTGATTGGACTTGTGGGGTTTATAAACAGGAGCAGGACAGTGTTGCTTTCATTCTGCCTTGAGAAAGACCCAGAGCATTTGGGTTGAAACGCGTTGGATATCCACTGGACCCCCATGTTGAAGTGAAGGACTGGACTGAGAGTACGTTCGCCTGAGGGCCATCCCGGACCGTCTACCCAGGGAGACTATCTGGTGACTTATAACCAACGTGCTTTTTGAGAACTGCTTCACACCAGTTCTCAATAAACTCTGGTAATTGTTCTATCAGACTAGTCCACATTGCACTTGGGGAATATATAGAATCCTTTTATGTTATATGTGTATGTCATCTGATTAATAAATTGTGTTGTACTACACATGATGATATTCTGGTTTTTCCACATATGGTGAGCGTTCTCCGATCAGAAGAATTGGAAGATATTCAGGAGGATCTCCACCATAAAGGAATGTATTGACATCGTATTGTTGTCTTGTTTGAAGTGTTCCTTGTTGAGGCGCTAGTTGGTACATTTATCCTCTTTTTGCTACAGATTTGCCTTTGACACTGTATTGAGCCTCTTGTATATAAATATCATGGTTGCATTTGTACTTTCTAACAGCTGAAGATTTCTTGTGGGTTTTTTTTTATAAATAAACTCTCCCTTTTATAGCACCAGTTGTGACTTAAACATTGATTGAGAAACTTGCATTTTGTATTTTAATACATATATAATATATACTGTAAATGTCATAAAGTACATTACAACAAATAGGTGGTACAAAAAGGCAACACCATAACACTATTCTATGTAGTATGGTTCAACTTTATATATTGTTACTTAACGAAGACTTTCAAGAGTGCACCCAGTGCAAGAAAAAAAGCCATTTTAAAATTAACTATCTTCAAAGGTTTTCTTTATGTTGAAAAGCCTATAATTCATTTACTAGACTGAGTAATATATTATTTTTTGTAAATAAAGACTAATGCAACTACTGGTTTCCAGGTCTATAGGAAAAGCTTCTGGTAGGCTTCTTTATCTTTTAACTGACATTTGTTATCCACGGATTAGTTTAGCAGGCCCTTGTAATTATGGTTGCTTTTCCATTTGTGGTTATCTGCATGAGGTCGGTGGATCTTAAAATTACAGAATGGCCACCTTTGAAAAAGTAGATTGAATCAGCTACATCATTGAGAGCACTACAGTCAGATGATTATCCCAAAATAAAACCTGGTAGCCACAGAGGTTTATGCTTTAAGCTTCATAGTCACTTTTCGGCTCCTTGGGTAGTTAGAAGGTCAATAAAACCCGGGTGGCCTCATATTAATGCTTTCCAGTTAAGTCAAATGTGTGGTGGCTCTAACAGAATACTTTTTAGAAACTGTTCATTTGAATTCCAGAACTCTTTTCAGTCAGCTCTTTCAGAGACGCTTTGTTCTGTTTTGTTTGAAGTCTATTTGTACCATGGAAAAAGCTTGCAACATTTCCTATTATTAGAATAAAATGATCTTGACATAACAAATCCTTTAACTAATCTCCTTACTCTACTTTATTTCTCCTTATCTGTGCTTTCATTCATAGAGGAGGCATTTTTGCAATGTGTGTTACTGTCATGGAACCATGCTGGCATTTCTGTTTGAGAGCTCCAGATGTGAATGGCGTTCTTATGATCAGTGAAAGATATACATGCAGAAAAAATATGAATGTACTAATTTTAGTATCAGATATTTAGAATTTTGATTAGCTCATTTTAAATATGCCATAAAAAAAGCCTGTGCTCTAAATAACGAGAAATTGGCTAAACTTAATAAGAAAGTGTGGATGCAAACTACAGTTGGCAGGTACCGATGTATGAAGCCCCCATAATTCATTGCAAATTGATTTGAATTTGACATGAAAATTCACAAATAGTGATGGAGTGAGCATTTTCTTATGTCTACCAGTGAACTGGTAAATTGTGCCTACTCACTTTAAATCACCTGATGAAAATACTGGTTTGCCCTTCCCACTTTATGTAAGAGGTCTTACAATCTCTGTAGCTGAAACAGGCGAAATAAAAAAATGAGATAAAGCAGGAAGGTTTGCTCGAAAGTTATCATTTAGTTCTTTTTATTCGGTGTTTCCATCATTTATTTATTTATTTGTATTTTATGTGGTGTATTGATTGGTTAGTTTTAAAATATTTGTGGGGAAAGTGGGGATTACTCTCCCCTCAAAGGTACTGGATTGCTCTAGGTCAGTGCTAAAAGGCAAAGGGATGGGTGTGGGCTGCTGAAGGGATAAGCAGTGGAAAACAAAAGTGCTGGCTTGGTTTTTTTTTCTTTCTGTAAAGCTGCAGCATACAGCCCCAGGCTCCTCTCTGGTGGTCCATGCCTCTCATATTCTACAGCAGTGCCCCCATTTCTGCCGTATTTCAGGCCACACTGAGTGGAAACAACCTGGAAGTACACAGAGGGGAAACACTTTGAGGGTAATTCCAAGTTGATCGCAGCAGGAAATTTTTTAGCAGTTGGGCAAAACCATGTGCACTGCAGGGGAGGCAGATATAACATGTGCAGAGAGAGTTAGATTTGGGTGGGTTATTTTGTTTCTGTGCAGGGTAAATACTGGCTGCTTTATTTTTACACTGCAATTTAGATTGCAGATTGAACACGCCACACCCAAATCTATCTCTTTCTGCACATGTTATATTTGCCTCCCCTGCAATGCACATGGTTTTGCCCAACTGCTAAAAAATTTCCTGCTGCGATCAACTTGGAATTACCCCCTTTATTTCTAAGAACTTGTGCTGGACTCTTACTTGCAAATCTGCCCTATGCTGATACTGCCACCTACAGCCCCTCCTACCTACTGCTCCATCATGTACCATGTACTTTTGACCCAATGTATGCTATGCCTGTATGCTATACATTCACGTCATGCAGGTTGTCTGACGTGGATCTATTCATACAGGGTATATCATACTTCTATTCTACACGTGTTAGCTGTTCCCATGTATGCCTTGGGTCCTTGTGTAGCTTATTTCCCACAGTGTAACCATCGTAGTGCGCCCACCATGGCTGCCTCATCTAGTACGCTAGTAAATAGTATGAAAAATACATGGACCTGCTGGCTATGTTGGGACCCTACGCCTAGCATTAGGTCGCGGCAGTCACCCATTTTGTGTCATCTCTTCTAGGCATAAACTACTCCACCCTGGGTAATCCTACATAGTGCGTCCAACATGGCTGCCTCACCTGGTACCTTTGTGGATGAAACCCTGCATTACATTTACTGTGCACTCTAGGTCTTCTTTTTACTTCTGTATTATTATTATTATTATTATTATTATTAACTGATATGTTATCATTAGTTCCCCTCTTTTACAGTCAACTAGAAATCCCCTTGCTCTTCCCCATGGGGATGATAAGTAGAATTTTTGTTACAGCTAAACAGCTCCCTACTCCCATTAAGCTGGTATAAAGGGGGGTACTCCCTGAGCGATATTCTAAGCAATCTGACTAGATTGCTTAGAATTTAAGCATTATCGCTCCGTGTGTACCCCCTACAGCGATAGCGATGCGCAGCCCTGGCAACCCAGGCCAATCTAGCACCAGCGATAGCGATGCGCGGGGCTGCGCATCGCTATCGCTGTGAGGGGTACACACGGAGAGATCACTGCTTAAAATCTTGCTTAGATTTTAAGCAGCGATCGCTCAGTGAGTACTCCCCTTTAGACTTGGCTTTGAAATTGATAATTTCAGCAAGAAGTGCAGTGACTTCCTTGCAAATTTGAAACTTCCCCAGCATTAATACTGTTGTAGTGAGAATTTGCATCACATTGCAAAGTAAGCATTTTCAGGGATAAATCCTGGGATTCTGGCCATCAAAAATGTATCATCCTAGAAAAAGCATAATGACTTGCCTGACATGGTTGCATCGATTGCGTACACACAAGGCAGTGCGTTATCTGATCTGGTCGCAAATGATGTAACTAGTCAAATACACAGTGTGGGCGGCTGCAGGAAGAGAATCTTCACACAGCTGCCGCTCCCAGAGGGACTTTCCAGTCCCTTCACTTAACTGCATACTACCCCAGTGTCTGCTGTGCTGCCAATTACTGCTGATCGTCAGCATGGCAGGACCCTCCACCCAGCGTTTGCAGACATTAGCAGCAGCTGGGGAAATTAAAATTAAGCCCTCCTGATGTACCTGGTGGCTGCTCAGATAAGCAGCTGTTGGGTAAATAAAAGTTGCGGTCGCGATGTTACTGATGTTCTGATGGTGATGATCTGGTGTTCCAATGTTTGAAAACTCTATTTTTTTTGCAAATAGATAAAAGATAAAAATAACAAAATTTATATATATATATATATATATATATATATATTATATCTAAAATCATTTTGGATAGGTTTAAATACATGTTCTTCACCTAATTCACTAATTAAAAAACAAAAAAACAACAAACAACAATTTCTGAGCGGTTTTTAGAGATGAAAATGGTCAGTTAAGTGGATAACCACAACTATTCTTAAATAAAAATAATCTCTCTGTTCCAGCAAGTAGTTAATAAGCACTTCTATGCACTCACCAAACAAATTATTTTAAATCCATAATCCAAATGCAAACAAAATACAGGGTGTTTCACTTGCTATAGGCCCCAACATTTTTCTTATAGCTTTTGTTTTAAAGTTATTGATGTCATTTAGTGAAATTTGACACAGACATACCTTGGTCTATCAGAAACATGAAGAAGTCATAGCAAGTGTTCAAAGTGTTCGCCATTAGCATCCAGGCCAGCTGTTCATGCATTTGCTTCGGACAGTGGTGTTGTGTGCTGTGGCATCCAGTGACGGCCCCAGAGGGGCTGCAGCGCAGTACAAATTTCTAAAAGGGGAGTCACACCCACTGCCACCAACTGTCATCCCAAACTGACTCATTGACAGTTGGTGTGGCTCCCCTATTTGAACTTTGGCCTGTGCTGCAGCCCCACCTCTATGTGGGTTAAAACCAGTGGTGTAGTGTGGTGGTACAGGGCGGTATGGTGTACTGTTAAGAAATTAATAGCTGGTACGCCGTACTCCCATAATGTGTTACTGCTGGAAAGACTCCGTTTATTCCGTTTTCACGTCTGACATGAAAACGGAACAACTGCAGGATACACATTGGCGGATTCAGCACAGTCCCAAGCCCTGCCCACTTACTGATGCTGCGGGCTCCTCCATGCCCCCAGTCACAGGCGCCCTTCTCAGTCCCTCAACGTGCTCCTGGGAAGACAGGTGAAGCCGATGCCCGACCTCCTAGCAGCACACGGACACCCAGGACTTGTTCTCTGTTTTGGGGGCAGTTCGACACCCCACCTCTCAGGTAAGCTGTCCAGTATGGATGTGGGCTCGAAGCACGGCCTGGCCGATGCGGGTGAGAGGACTGCTGCTGCTTACCGTGGCAGCCGGGGGAAAGGGAATCTGTCCTGGGCTGGGATCACAGGCTGTGGCAGGCCGCTACTGCTGAGGCATATGTTACTGGCTGCTCCATGCCACGGCCTGGGGCTCAACAGCTTGCTCTGGAGTCACCTTCAGTCCCCACTAGTGATGAGCGGGTTCGGTTCCTCGGAATCCGAACCCCCCCGAACTTCAGCCTTTTTACACGGATCCGAGGCAGACTCGGATCTTCCCGCCTTGCTCGGCTAACCCGAGCGCGCCCGAACGTCATCATCCCGCTGTCGGATTCTCGCGAGGCTCGGATTCTATCGCGAGACTCGGATTCTATATAAGGAGCCGCGCGTCGCCGCCATTTTCACACGTGCATTGAGATTCATAGGGAGAGGACGTGGCTGGATTTAGATTAGAAGAGAGAGAGTGAGAGTGAGACACTTGATTTACTGGAGCTTAGGAGTACTCAGAGAGTGCAGAGTTTACTAGTGACTGACCAGTGACCACCAGTGCAGTTTTATTATATTATTATTTAGTATCACGTTCTCTGCCTGAAAAAAAACGATACACAGTGACACAGTAACAGTATACCATATCTGTGCTCAGCCTCAGTGTGCTGCATCATCTATGTATATCTGACTGTGCTGAGTGCTCAGTGCTCACACAGCTTAATTGTGGGGGAGACTGGGGAGCAGTAGCAGGAGTACATATTATTTAACAGTGCACACTTTTGCTGCCAGAGTGCCACTGCCAGTGTGACTGACCAGTGACAACTGTCTGACCACCAGTATATTGTGATTGTCTGCCTGAAAAAGTTAAACACTCGTCGTGTGGTGTTTTTATTCTATAAACGCATTCTGCTGACAGTGTCCAGCAGGTCCGTCATTAATTATATAATATATACCTGTCCGGCAGCAGTAGTGATATATATATCATTATCATCCAGTCTATATTAGCAGCAGACGCAGTACGGTAGTCCACGGCTGTAGCTACCTCTGTGTCGGCAGTCGCTCGTCCATACATAATTGTATACCACCTACCTGTGGTGTTTTTTTTTTTTTCTATCTTCTTGATACTAGTAGCTTACTTTAGGAGTCTGCAGTGCTGACAGTGTCCAGCAGGTCCGTCATTATAATATATACCTGTCCGGCTGCAGTAGTGATATATATATATATTTTTTATATCATTATCATCCAGTCTATATTAGCAGCAGACGCAGTACGGTAGTCCACGGCTGTAGCTACCTCTGTGTCGGCAGTCGCTCGTCCATCCATAATTGTATACCACCTACCTGTGGTGTTTTTTTTTTTCTATCTTCTTGATACTACTAGTAGCTTACTTTAGGAGTCTGCAGTGCTGCTGACAGTGTCCAGCAGGTCCGTCATTGTATAATATATACCTGTCCGGCTGCAGTAGTGATATATATATATTTTTTATATCATTATCATCCAGTCTATATTAGCAGCAGACGCAGTACGGTAGTCCACGGCTGTAGCTACCTCTGTGTCGGCAGTCGCTCGTCCATCCATAATTGTATACCACCTACCTGTGGTGTTTTTTTTTTCTATCTTCTTGATACTACTAGTAGCTTACTTTAGGAGTCTGCAGTGCTGCTGACAGTGTCCAGCAGGTCCGTCATTATATAATATATACCTGTCCGGCTGCAGTAGTGATATATATATATATTTTTTATATCATTATCATCCAGTCTATATTAGCAGCAGACGCAGTACGGTAGTCCACGGCTGTAGCTACCTCTGTGTCGGCAGTCGCTCGTCCATCCATAATTGTATACCACCTACCTGTGGTGTTTTTTTTTTTTCTATCTTCTTGATACTACTAGTAGCTTACTTTAGGAGTCTGCAGTGCTGCTGACAGTGTCCAGCAGGTCCGTCATTATATAATATATACCTGTCCGGCTGCAGTTGTGATATATATATATTTTTTATATCATTATCATCCAGTCTATATTAGCAGCAGACGCAGTACGGTAGTTCACGGCTGTAGCTACCTCTGTGTCGGCAGTCGCTCGTCCATCCATAATTGTATATCACCTACCTGTGGTGTTTTTTTTTTTCTATCTTCTTGATACTACTAGTAGCTTACTTTAGGAGTCTGCAGTGCTGCTGACAGTGTCCAGCAGGTCCGTCATTATATAATATATACCTGTCCGGCTGCAGTAGTGATATATATATAGTTTTTATATCATTATC
Source organism: Pseudophryne corroboree (assembly GCF_028390025.1). Classification (NCBI taxonomy): domain Eukaryota; kingdom Metazoa; phylum Chordata; class Amphibia; order Anura; family Myobatrachidae; genus Pseudophryne; species Pseudophryne corroboree. Next base: position 474,731,386 of record NC_086444.1, read on the forward strand.
ATCCAGTCTATATTAGCAGCAGACGCAGTACAGTAGTCCACGGCTGTAGCTACCTCTGTGTCGGCAGTCGCTCGTCCATCCATAATTGTATACCACCTACCTGTGGTGTTTTTTTTTTTTTCTATCTTCTTGATACTACTAGTAGCTTACTTTAGGAGTCTGCAGTGCTGCTGACAGTGTCCAGCAGGTCCGTCATTATATAATATATACCTGTCCGGCTGCAGTAGTGATATTTATATATTTTTTATATCATTATCATCCAGTCTATATTAGCAGCAGACGCAGTACGGTAGTCCACGGCTGTAGCTACCTCTGTGTCGGCAGTCGCTCATCCATCCATAATTGTATACCACCTACCTGTGGTGTTTTTTTTTTTTCTATCTTCTTGATACTACTAGTAGCTTACTTTAGGAGTCTGCAGTGCTGCTGACAGTGTCCAGCAGGTCCGTCATTATATAATATATACCTGTCCGGCTGCAGTAGTGATATATATATATTTTTTATATCATTATCATCCAGTCTATATTAGCAGCAGACGCAGTACGGTAGTCCACGGCTGTAGCTACCTCTGTGTCGGCAGTCGCTCGTCCATCCATAAGTATACTAGTATCCATCCATCTCCATTGTTTACCTGAGGTGCCTTTTAGTTGTGCCTATTAAAATATGGAGAACAAAAATGTTGAGGTTCCAAAAATAGGGAAAGATCAAGATCGACTTCCACCTCGTGCTGAAGCTGCTGCCACTAGTCATGGCCGAGACGATGAAATGCCAGCAACGTCGTCTGCCAAGGCCGATGCCCAATGTCATAGTACAGAGCATGTAAAATCCAAAACACCAAATATCAGTAAAAAAAGGACTCAAAAATCTCAAATAAAATTGTCAGAGGAGAAGCGTAAACTTGCCAATATGCCATTTACCACACGGAGTGGCAAGGAACGGCTGAGGCCCTGGCCTATGTTCATGGCTAGTGGTTCAGCTTCACATGAGGATGGAAGCACTCAGCCTCTCGCTAGAAAAATGAAAAGACTCAAGCTGGCAAAAGCACAGCAAAGAACTGTGCGTTCTTCGAAATCACAAATCCACAAGGAGAGTCCAATTGTGTCGTTTGCGATGCCTGACCTTCCCAACACTGGAAGTGAAGAGCATGCGCCTTCCACCATTTGCACGCCCCCTGCAAGTGCTGGAAGGAGCACCCGCAGTCCAGTTCCTGATAGTCAGATTGAAGATGTCAGTGTTGAAGTACACCAGGATGAGGAGGATATGGGTGTTGCTGGCGCTGGGGAGGAAATTGACCAGGAGGATTCTGATGGTGAGGTGGTTTGTTTAAGTCAGGCACCCGGGGAGACACCTGTTGTCCATGGGAGGAATAGGGCCATTGACATGCCTGGTGAAAATACCAAAAAAATCAGCTCTTCGGTGTGGAAGTATTTCAACAGAAATGCGGACAACATTTGTCAAGCCGTGTGTTGCCTTTGTCAAGCTGTAATAAGTAGGGGTAAGGACGTTAACCACCTCGGAACATCCTCCCTTATACGTCACCTGCAGCGCATTCATCATAAGTCAGTGACAAGTTCAAAAACTTTGGGCGACAGCGGAAGCAGTCCACTGACCAGTAAATCCCTTCCTCTTGTAACCAAGCTCACGCAAACCACCCCACCAACTCCCTCAGTGTCAATTTCCTCCTTCCCCAGGAATGCCAATAGTCCTGCAGGCCATGTCACTGGCAATTCTGACGAGTCCTCTCCTGCCTGGGATTCCTCCGATGCATCCTTGCGTGTAACGCCTACTGCTGCTGGCGCTGCTGTTGTTGCTGCTGGGAGTCGATGGTCATCCCAGAGGGGAAGTCGTACTCGTAAGACCACTTTTACTACTTCCACCAAGCAATTGACTGTCCAACAGTCCTTTGCGAGGAAGATGAAATATCACAGCAGTCATCCTGCTGCAAAGCGGATAACTGAGGCCTTGGCATCCTGGGCGGTGAGAAACGTGGTTCCGGTATCCATCATTACTGCAGAGGCAACTAGAGACTTGTTGGAGGTACTGTGTCCCCGGTACCAAATACCATCTAGGTTCCATTTCTCTAGGCAGGCGATACCGAAAATGTACACAGACCTCAGAAAAAGACTCACCAGTGTCCTAAAAAATGCAGTTGTACCCAATGTCTACTTAACCACGGACATGTGGACAAGTGGAGCAGGGCAGGCTCAGGACTATATGACTGTGACAGCCCACTGGGTAGATGTATGGACTCCCGCCGCAAGAACAGCAGCGGCGGCACCAGTAGCAGCATCTCGCAAACGCCAACTCTTTCCTAGGCAGGCTACGCTTTGTATCACCGCTTTCCAGAATACGCACACAGCTAAAAACCTCTTACGGCAACTGAGGAAGATCATCGCAGAATGGCTTACCCCAATTGGACTCTCCTGTGGATTTGTGGCATCGGACAACGCCAGCAATATTGTGTGTGCATTAAATCTGGGCAAATTCTAGCACGTCCCATGTTTTGCACATACCTTGAATTTGGTGGTTCAGAATTATTTAAAAAACGAGAGGGGCGTGCAAGAGATGCTGTCGGTGGCCAGAAGAATTGCGGGACACTTTCGGCATACAGGCACCACGTACAGAAGACCAAAAACGCCTGAACCTGCCCTGCCATCATCTGAAGCAAGAAGTGGTAACGAGGTGGAATTCAACCCTCTATATGCTTCAGAGGTTGGAGGAGCAGCAAAAGGCCATTCAAGCCTATACAACTGAGCACGATATAGGAGGTGGAATGCACCTGTCTCAAGCGCAGTGGAGAATGATTTCAACGTTGTGCAAGGTTCTGAAACCTTTTGAACTTGCCACACGTGAAGTCAGTTCAGACACTGCCAGCCTGAGTCAGGTCATTCCCCTCATCAGGCTTTTGCAGAAGAAGCTGGAGACATTGAAGGAGGAGCTAACACAGAGCGATTCCGCTAGGCATGTGGGACTTGTGGATGGAGCCTTTAATTCGCTTAACAAGGATTCACGGGTGGTCAATCTGTTGAAATCAGAGCACTACATTTTGGCCACCGTGCTCGATCCTAGATTTAAAACCTACCTTGGATCTCTCTTTCCGGCAGACACAAGTCTGCTGGGGTTCAAAGAACTGCTGGTGACAAAATTGTCAAGTCAAGCGGAACGCGACCTGTCAACATCTCCTCCTTCACATTCTCCCGCAACTGGGGGTGCGAGGAAAAGGCTCAGAATTCCGAGCCCACCCGCTGGCGGTGATGCAGGGCAGTCTGGAGCGACTGCTGATGCTGACATCTGGTCCGGACTGAAGGACCTGACAACGATTACGGACATGTCGTCTACTGTCACTGCATATGATTCTCTCCCCATTGAAAGAATGGTGGAGGATTATATGAGTGACCGCATCCAAGTAGGCACGTCAGACAGTCCGTACTTATACTGGCAGGAAAAAGAGGCAATTTGGAGGCCCTTGCACAAACTGGCTTTATTCTACCTAAGTTGCCCTCCCACAAGTGTGTACTCCGAAAGAGTGTTTAGTGCCGCCGCTCACCTTGTCAGCAATCGGCGTACGAGGTTACATCCAGAAAATGTGGAGATGATGTTCATTAAAATGAATTATAATCAATTCCTCCGTGGAGACATTGACCAGCAGCAATTGCCTCCGCAAAGTACACAGGGAGCTGAGATGGTGGATTCCAGTGGGGACGCATTGATAATCTGTGAGGAGGGGGATGTACACGGTGATATATCGGAGGATGATGATGAGGTGGACATCTTGCCTCTGTAGAGCCAGTTTGTGCAAGGAGAGATTAATTGCTTCTTTTTTGGTGGGGGTCCAAACCAACCCGTCATTTCAGTCACAGTCGTGTGGCAGACCCTGTCACTGAAATGATGGGTTGGTTAAAGTGTGCATGTCCTGTTTATACAACATAAGGGTGGGTGGGAGGGCCCAAGGACAATTCCATCTTGCACCTCTTTTTTCTTTCATTTTTCTTTGCGTCATGTGCTGTTTGGGGGGTGTTTTTTGGAAGGGCCATCCTGCGTGACACTGCAGTGCCACTCCTAGATGGGCCAGGTGTTTGTGTCGGCCACTAGGGTCGCTTAGCTTACTCACACAGCTACCTCATTGCGCCTCTTTTTTTCTTTGCGTCATGTGCTGTTTGGGGAGTGTTTTTTGGAAGGGCCATCCTGCGTGACACTGCAGTGCCACTCCTAGATGGGCCAGGTGTTTGTGTTGGCCACTTGGGTCGCTTAGCTTAGCCATCCAGCGACCTCGGTGCAAATTTTAGGACTAAAAATAATATTGTGAGGTGTGAGGTGTTCAGAATAGACTGAAAATGAGTGGAAATTATGGTTATTGAGGTTAATAATACTTTGGGATCAAAATGACCCCCAAATTCTATGATTTAAGCTGTTTTTTAGGGTTTTTTGAAAAAAACACCCGAATCCAAAACACACCCGAATCCGACAAAAAAAATTCGGTGAGGTTTTGCCAAAACGCGTTCGAACCCAAAACACGGCCGCGGAACCGAACCCAAAACCAAAACACAAAACCCGAAAAATTTCCGGTGCTCATCACTAGTCCCCACCCCGTGTGACTCCGTGGTTTGACCGGGCATAGTTCTGTGCACTAGGGGTTTGGTGGTACCATTAAGAAATTGGCAGATGGTACGCCATACCACACGACCACCTTGAAGCCGCTGTTTACATTACACCCACTGAGCACTGTGGGATAAAGTGATGGATAAAGGTGGAGCCGTGGATATAGCTCATCTAGACTTAGCAGACTGCTAAATAAACTCGGAAGCTTGGGATTGGATACTAAGATTGTTGAATGGATAAGATCTTGGTTGCAGGATAGAAAACAGAGAGTTGTAGTAAGTTGAGTGCATTCACAGGGTGAAAATGTTACCAGTGGAGTACCTCAGAGATCTGTGCTTGGACCAGTGCTTTTTAATATCTTTATTGGTAACATTGCAAATGGCATTAAAGGGAAAGTATGCCTTTTTGCAGATGAAACCAAGGTATGCAACAGGGTAGACACACCAGGAGGGGTAAAACAGATGATTGAGGATCTAGGTAGACTAGAGGAATGGTCAAGAGTAGGGCAATTACAGAATTACAGTTTAATGGCAAAAAATGAAAAATCCAAAGTTACAATGCCTCCCCCTACATCCCACCCTCTCACAATCCCAGTGGTCGTGCATACCCAACACCCCCCCCCCCCCCCCCCCCGTTGTTAGAAGCCATCATATAGGTAAGGTGCATATGGTATGAAAATGAATGTTCTCAGAGGTACGAGAAATGAGTATGTATCATGTTGACGCCCCCGTTTTCACTGTCCACGCCCCTTGTGGCAGGTGGCTACGCCCATTTTTTGTACCACTAAGAATTTTTTTATACTTGCACCACTGGTTAAAACCTTCCATAACATGGAGCGCAAAGGCATTCAAGCTTGCCTGGGTGCTGAAGACGTACACTTCCTCCTGTTTCTCATAGACCAAGGTATAAGAAAACCTTTGGGGCTTATAACGAGTGAAACACCCTCTATATATTGTGGGGCTGATGCAGAGTTGGCTGAAAAATTAGTGAATGAGTAATTTGCAGGCAAAAATAGTATATTTCCATTCAAGATGAATTTGGACCGACATCTCTACGCCAGATGCACTGCCTGAATCTATGCACATCCTAGTCTGTTTTTTTTCTTAACCAAACACGCACATTGTGTGCATCAGAGAGCAGCAGAGGTGAACTTCTCCACTGGCTCACATCTCTATTCTTTAGAAGGGATGATATCAGAATCCCGACACTCATAATGTTGACAGATCCCGGTATGTATTTTAACCCTAAACCTACCCCTAACCCGCCCCTCCTACCTCCTAACCCTAACCATCCTCTTCCACAACCTAACCCTAACCATCCCCTCCCACAGCCTAACCCTAACTGTCCCCTCCCACAGCCTAACACTCCCCCAGGTGCCTAACCCTAATCCTAAACCTTACCCCAGTACTTCCTACCGGGATCAGTGGGGATTCCGCTGTAGGCATTCTGACTTTTGGGATCCTGACCACATTCCTTTTAGAAGACTAGACACATTTCCTTCAACGTTTCTTTATTGGCTGCAGCACAGTCCATCCAGCTGCATGTGAGGCTTTGTTACCTCTCACTATACGTATGCTACACTCAGAAAGGGACTCTTTTTTTACTACAAGGGGCTCCTGTACTAAATATTTAAATGATCTGTGCACAAGACCATGTCGTGGGCTGATTGCTGTACTGAAGGAGCTCCAGAATGGGCTTTAAACTGCAAACTGTGCCTCTGCATGTCTGCCAGAGGGCAAACTGGGACTTGTACTCCTGAGCCCTATATATATACACGAATAATAATAATAATAATAATAATAATAATTATTATTATTATTATTATTATGTAGTTCCTTGTGGAACAGACAGTATTCATGTCTGAGTGTTGTTTCAGTTGATTGGTGGGAGGAGAGCAAAACTATCATTGAAACATTTTCATATGAGAGCCCTTAAAGAATTCAACTTGTGATTAAATAGAATATTTTCTACAGCAATACGAAGTTCCCATGTGGATGGACCTTCTCGCCTGTGCTGCTCTGGAGAAGCTACAGAGGCGAAGCAGATCAACCCAAATACAAGTTGCAAGGTAAATGGCCTTCAACCAATGATGCTTTAATTTTTATCACTGCCTGTTCAGTGTTGCAGAACTACAAAGCACTTCATCTGCTTCCAGGGGCCAAGGCTTAACTTTTGTTGTTTGAACTGAATTCAAGATTATTGTTTTTTGCACTTTTTCTCAAAGGAAATAATGGGTGGGATGTAATGGCGTCCAAGTAGGCCGGAGGTGCGGGTAGATGGCTGAACTTCCACGTTTTTTTAAAGGGGTAATCGCTTACAAGACAAAACATGCCTTGTAAGTGATTGCCCCTTTAAATAAACATCAGAGATCGTCCGGCATCCCGCACCGCCGATGATCTCGGACACCATTACATCTGGCCCCATAATATCTTTCCATATGTTAAGTAAGGGGGGAAATGCCCAAGCTTTTTTCCCTGGTGATCTAGACTTTTCCTTTGTGTACATACTTTACGAGCGCTGAGCTATTGATATGTTATCCATATAATGTGGGCCATACATCAGAACTACTTTCCTACAACCATCCAACTCACCAACTTGTCTGTCCAACTAAAATGCTGCCCCACACACCTAACCAACTTTTTCCTCAGACCAGTCAACCAGACAAATTTTTAATCAGACCAGCCAACTTGTGTCCAACTTGTGATGTCACAGAAGTAAGTGGACATTGGGGGCGATTCAGACTAAATTTAGCACATCCACGATCAGATTCCCTGACATGCGGGGGGATGCCCACCCCGTATGTCAGGCCTTGCAGCCCCCCCCCCCCTCAGGTGCAAAAGCACCGTACCGCGGCGATGCTTTTGCACCCGGCGAGTAGCTCCCCTCCACGTTCCAGGACACAGTGGCTGCGCGTGACATCACGCAGATGCCGCGGACCGCTCCTGCAATGGTCCAGACACGCCTGCGTTGTCCGGACCGCACCCCACCATTGGCATTCTAATGCCGTTGGCGTTCCTTCCTCCCGCCCCGCGATCACCTCTGCCTGTCAATCAGGCAGAGGCGATCGCCACCCTGAGATGCTTTCGCATCTCACTGGTCCTCAGGGGGTGTGCACACGCAGTGCGCCCGCTGCGCGAGCGCACTCCCTAAAGGGCTTCAGACTGCAATTAGTGATCTGCCTACTTCTGAATGTTTTGAATAAAATACTTTAAAAAAAAAAAACTTTCGTGTGTCTGTGTATTTATTTCAATAAAACTAGGCTATTTTTCCTCATTTTTAAAGTTAACTACATATCCCAGCATGGTACAGCTGCCTTTCATTTCTCCATGCAAGTCTACAAAGTACCTGACAGCCAATACAGGTAAACTTGATATTGTGAGTTCACAATGAAAATAGCTCATGTAAGAGAAGGTGGACAGACTGATATTGAATAGTGTAGCAGAAATTGTTCCAGTCAGTATCTAGCAAATAAAACAGTTGATGCCACAATTTACTTTTGTACTTGTGATACAGTACACCAAGCTTTTTCAACCAGTGTGCCGTGGCACACTAGTGTGCCGCGACCAGTTGCAAGGTGTGCCGCGGAGCCAGAGCAGCTTCCTGCACCTTCAGAGTGAACTGTTGGCCCGGGCTCTTCTTAGAGGATCAGTCGTGCTCCGGCCATGACCTATGCCTTGAATACGATGTGATATCATAGGTCACAGCCGCTGCGTCTCACCTCCCAGTCAGCCCACCTGCCTGCATACACGTTTTCAAGTTCCCGCCTGCATACACAGCTTTCCTTCCCACCCACATCCACACCTGCCTGACCGCCCGCTGCTCAGTATTCGCAGAACTCCACTATGAACAGCCCCCGCCACTGAGGGACAGGGAGGAGGACAGCTGATAATAATATTTGTTATTTAATTTCTCTGACGTCCTAGTGGATGCTGGGGACTCCGTAAGGACCATGGGGAATAGCGGCTCCGCAGGAGACTGGGCACAACTAAGAAAGATTTAGGACCACCTGGTGTGCACTGGCTCCTCCCACTATGACCCTCCTCCAGACCTCAGTTAGAATCTTGTGCCCGGCAAAGCTGGATGCACACTAGGGGCTCTCCTGAGCTCCTAGAGAGAAAGTATATTTTAGGTTTTTTTATTTTACAGTGAGATCTGCTGGCAACAGACTCACTGCAGCGAGGGACTAAGGGGAGAAGAAGCGAACCTACCTAACTGGTGGTAGCTTGGGCTTCTTAGGCTACTGGACACCATTAGCTCCAGAGGGATCGACCGCATGGAACCGGCCATTGATGTTCGGTACCGGAGCCGCGCCGCCGGCCCCCTTACAGAGCCAGAAGCAAGAAGAGTCCGGAAAATCGGCGGCAGAAGACATCAGTCTTCACCAAGGTAGCGCACAGCACTGCAGCTGTGCGCCATTGCTCCTCATACACACTTCACACTCCGGTCACTGAGGGTGCAGGGCGCTGGGGGGGGGGCGCCCTGAGCAGCAATAAAAACACCTTGGCTGGCAAATATATCACAATATATAGCCCCAGAGGCTATATATGTGATAAATACCCCTGCCAGAATCCATTAAAAAGCGGGAGAAAAGTCAGCCGAAAAAGGGGCGGAGCTATCTCCCTCAGCACACTGGCGCCATTTCTCCCTCACAGCTCCGCTGGAAGGAAGCTCCCTGGCTCTTCCCTGCAGTCTACACTACAGAAAGGGTAAAAAAGAGAGGGGGGGGGCACTAAATTTAGGCGCAATATACATATAGCAGCTATAAGGGGATATCATTTAGTTAATCCCTGTATTATATAGCGCTCTGGTGTGTGCTGGCATACTCTCTCTCTGTCTCCCCAAAGGGCTTTGTGGGGTCCTGTCTTCTGTCAGAGCATTCCCTGTGTGTGTGCGGTGTGTCGGTACAGCTGTGTCGACATGTTTGATGAGGAGGCTTATGTGGAGGAGGAGCAGGTGCCTATAAATGTGTTGTCACCCCCTGCGGGGCAGACACCTGAGTGGATGGACTTGTGGAAGGAATTACGTGAAAGTGTCGACTCCTTACATAAAAAATTTGACGACATGCCAAATGCGGGACAGCCGGCTTCTCAGCTCGTGCCTGCCCAGACGTCTCAAAGGCCATCAGGGGCTCTAAAACGCCCGCTACCTCAGATGGCAGACACAGATGTCGACACGGAAACTGATACCAGTGTCGACGACGAAGAGACTAATGTAATGTCCAATAGGGCCACTCGTTATATGATTGAGGAAATGAAAAATGTTTTACACATTTCTGATGTGACCCCAGGTACCACAAAAAAGGGTATTATGTTTGGTGAGAAAAAACTACCAGTAGTTTTTCCCCCCTCTGAAGAATTGAATGAAGTGTGTGAAGTAGCGTGGGCTTCCCCCGATAAAAAATTGGTAATTTCTAAAAAGTTACTAATGGCGTACCCTTTCCCGCCAGAGGATAGGTCACGTTGGGAAACACCCCCTAGGGTGGATAAAGCGCTTACACGCTTATCAAAAAAGGTGGCACTACAGTCTCCGGATACGGCCGCCCTAAAGGAACCTGCTGATAGAAAGCAGGAGGCTCTCCTGAAGGCTATATATACGCACACTGGTATTATACTGAGACCAGCTATTGCTTCAGCATGGATGTGCAGTGCTGCAGCTGCGTGGTCGGATTCCCTGTCAGAAAACATTGACACCCTAGACAGGGACACTATATTGCTAAACATAGAGCATATTAAAGACGCTGTCTTATACATGAGAGATGCACAGAGGGATATTTGCCGGCTGGCATCTAAAATAAGTGCACTGTCCATTTCTGCCAGGAGAGGGTTATGGACTCGGCAGTGGACAGGTGATGCAGATTCTAAAAGGCACATGGAAGTTTTGCCTTATAAGGGTGTGGAGTTGTTCGGGGATGGTCTTTCGGACCTAGTTTCCACAGCAACAGCTGGGAAGTCAGCATTTTTACCACATGTCCCCTCACAACCAAAGAAAGCACCGTATTATCAGGTACAGTCCTTTCGTCCCCAAAAGAACAAACGGGGTAGAGGCGCGTCCTTTCTGCCCAGAGGCAGAGGTAGGGGGAAAAAGCTGCAGCATACAGCCAGTTCCCAGGAACAAAAGTCCTCCCCCGCTTCTTCTGCTAAGTCCGCCGCATGACGCTGGGGCTCAACAGGCGGAGCCAGGTACGGTGGGGGCCCGTCTCAAAATCTTCAGCAATCAGTGGGCTCGCTCACAAGTAGATCCCTGGATCCTTCAAGTGGTATCTCAGGGGTACAGGCTGGAATTCGAGACATTTCCCCCCCGCCGTTTCCTCAAATCTGCCTTGCCAACGACTCCCTCAGACAGGGAGGCTGTGTTAGAGGCAATTCACAAGCTGTATTCCCAGCAGGTGATAGTCAAGGTGCCCCTACTTCAACAAGGACGGGGTTACTATTCCACAATGGTGTGGTACCGAAACCGGACGGTTCGGTGAGACCCATTTTAAATTTGAAATCCTTGAACACATATATAAAAAAATTCAAGTTCAAGATGGAATCGCTCAGGGCGGTTATTGCAAGCCTGGAAGAGGGGGATTACATGGTATCTTTGGACATCAAGGATGCTTACCTGTATGTCCCCATTTACCATCCTCACCAGGAGTACCTCAGATTTGTGGTACAGGATTGTCATTACCAATTCCAGACGTTGCCGTTCGGCCTGTCCACGGCACCGAGGGTATTTACCAAGGTAATGGCCTAAATGTTGATACTCCTTCGAAAAAAGGGAGTTTTAATTATCCCATACTTGGACGATCTCCTGATAAAGGCGAGGTCCAGAGAGCAGTTGTTGGTCGGCGTAGCACTATCTCAGGAGGTGCTACACCAGCACGGTTGGATTCTGAATATTCCAAAGTCACAGCTGGTTCCTGCGACACGTCTACTGTTCCTGGGGATGATTCTGGACACAGTCCAGAAAAAAGTGTTTCTCCCAGAGGAGAAAGCCAAGGAGCTGTCATCTCTAGTCAGAGGCCTCCTGAAACCAAAACAGGTGTCGGTGCATCACTGCACGCGAGTCCTGGGAAAGATGGTAGCTTCCTACGAAGCAATTCCATTCGGCAGGTTCCATGCCAGAACCTTTCAGTGGGACCTGTTGGACCAATGGTCCGGATTGCATCTTCAAATGCATCGGTTGATAACCCTGTCTCCAAGGACCAGGGTGTCTCTGCTGTGGTGGCTGCAGAGTGCTCATCTCAAAGAGGGCCGCAGATTCGGCATACAGGACTGGGTCCTGGTGACCACGGATGCCAGCCTTCGAGGCTGGGGGGCAGTCACACTGGGAAGAAACTTCAAAGGACTATGGTCAAGTCAGGAGACTTCCCTACACATAAATATTCTGGAACTGAGGGCCATTTACAATGCCCTACGTCAGGCAAAACCCCTGCTTCAAAACCAGCCGGTACTGATCCAGTCAGACAACATCACGGCAGTCGCCCATGTAAACCGACAGGGCGGCACAAGAAGCAGGATGGCGATGGCAGAAGCCACAAGGATTCTCCGATGGGTGGAAAATCACGTGATAGCACTGTCAGCAGTGTTCATTCCGGGAGTGGACAACTGGGAAGCAGACTTCCTCAGCAGGCACGACCTCCACCCGGGAGAGTGGGGACTTCATCCAGAAGTCTTCCAACTGATTGTAAACCATTGGGAAAGGGCACAGGTGGACATGATGGCGTCCCGCCTAAACAAAAAGCTAGAAAAATATTGCACCAGGTCAAGAGACCCTCAGGCGATAGCTGTGGACGCTTTAGTGACACCGTGGGTGTACTGGTCGGTTTATGTGTTCCCCCCTCTTCCTCTCATACCCAAGGTACTGAGGATAATAAGGAAAAGAGGAGTAAGAACTATACTCATTGTTCCGGATTGGCCAAGAAGGTCTTGGTACCCGGAACTTCAAGAATTAGTCTCAGAGGACCCATGGCCTCTGCCGCTCAGACAGGACCTGCTGCTGCAGGGGCCCTGTCTGTTCCAAGACTTACCGCGGCTGCGTTTGACGGCATGGCGGTTGAACACCGGATCCTAAAAGAAAAGGGTATTCCGGAGGAAGTCATTCCTACGCTCATTAAAGCTAGAAAAGATGTAACCGTACAACATTATCACAGCATATGGCGAAAATATGTTGCGTGGTGTGAGGCCAGGAAGGCCCCAACGGAGGAATTTCAACTGGGTCGATTTCTGCACTTCCTACAGTCAGGGGTGACTATGGGCCTAAAACTGGGTTCCATTAAGGTCCAGATTTCGGCTCTGTCGATTTTCTTCCAAAAAGAACTGGCTTCACTGCCTGAAGTTCAGACATTTGTCAAGGGAGTGCTCCAGATTCAGCCTCCTTTTGTGCCTCCAGTGGCACCGTGGGACCTCAACGTGGTGTTGGGTTTCCTAAAGTCACATTGGTTTGAGCCACTTAAAACCGTGGATTTAAAATATCTCACGTGGAAAGTGGTCATGCTTTTGGCCTTGGCTTCGGCTAGGCGTGTGTCGGAATTGGCGGCTTTATCATGTAAAAGCCCCTATTTGATTTTCCATATGGATAGGGCAGAATTGAGGACTCGTCCCCAGTTTCTTCCTAAGGTGGTATCAGCTTTTCACTTGAACCAACCTATCGTGGTGCCTGCGGCTACTAGGGACTTGGAGGACTCCAAGTTACTGGATGTAGTCAGGGCCTCGAAAATTTATGTTTCCAGGACGGCTGGAGTCAGGAAAACTGACTCGCTATATATCCTGTATGCACCCAACAAGCTGGGGGCTCCTGCTTCAAAACAGACTATTGCTCGCTGGATTTGTAGCACAATTCAGCTTGCGCATTCTGCGGCTGGCCTGCCGCAGCCTAAATCGGTAAAGGCCCATTCCACGAGGAAGGTGGGCTCTTCTTGGGCGGCTGCCCGAGGGGTCTCGGCTTTACAACTTTGCTGAGCTGCTACTTGGTTAGGGGCAAACACGTTTGCAAAATTCTACAAATTTGATACCCTGGCTGAGGAGGACCTTGAGTTCTCTCATTCGGTGCTGCAGAGTCATCCGCACTCTCCCGCCCGTTTGGGAGCTTTGGTATAATCCACATGGTCCTTACGGAGTCCCCAGCATCCACTAGGACGTCAGAGAAAATAAGATTTTACTCACCGGTAAATCTATTTCTCGTAGTCCGTAGTGGATGCTGGGCGCCCGTCCCAAGTGCGGACTGTCTGCAATACTTGTATATAGTTATTGTTACCTAAAAGGGTTATTGTTGAGCCATCTGTTGAGAGGCTCTGTTATGTTCATACTGTTAACTGGGTATAATATCACGAGTTATACGGTGTGATTGGTGTGGCTGGTATGAGTCTTACCCGGGATTCAAAAGCCTTCCTTATTGTGTCAGCTCTTCCGGGCACAGTATCCTAACTGAGGTCTGGAGGAGGGTCATAGTGGGAGGAGCCAGTGCACACCAGGTGGTCCTAAATCTTTCTTAGTTGTGCCCAGTCTCCTGCGGAGCCGCTATTCCCCATGGTCCTTACGGAGTCCCCAGCATCCACTACGGACTACGAGAAATAGATTTACCGGTGAGTAAAATCTTATTTTCTCCTGTGGGGAACAATAGGATTTCAATAGGATTTATGTGGGGAGAATAAGAATTTATGGATTTATGGGGGGAACAATGTGAATAATTCATGTGGGGAGCAATAGGATTTATGTGTGGAGACATGTGATGGATTTATGTGTGGAGCAATAGGATTTATGTGGGGAGCAATGTGATTTTTTTTTCTGTGTAGGCCAATGTATTAGTGGATATTTTTTTTTACTGTGAGCGCCAATGTGTGTGTTTTGTTTTTTTCTTCTGTGGGGAACTGATGGTGTGCCTTGGCAATTTTAAAATATTGTTCGGTGTGCCGCGAGTAAAAAAAGGTTGAAAATCACTGCAGTACACTGATTACTGATACAGGTAATGATGCTACATGGGTAGTGCTATAAGTAAGGTAACAAGACATCTCATGTGTGTGTAATGTTCTCTGTTTCATTCTAATTTTCCCCCAGGCCAGAGCAGGTAGACCACTGCTTCGCCTCACAGCCATTAGTCTGTGCCTCATATCAGTCATACTGACCCAACACCCGTTGTAAGATGGCGGGGCTGGCGGAAACATGGTCAAACAATGAGGTTCTTGGTTCTGTGTCTAAAGGGCACGCTCGCATGTCGGTGATAACATCATGTCCAGAAACAGGTTTGGTGCACTGATTTGATAACAGCAGTACAGGCATTTAAGACAAGTAACCATCCGGCCGGCCAAGCACGTCCACCACAGATGACCATTTGTGCCACATTGAAGGTCTGATTCAGGAGCACAGACGCATTTGAGTTAGTGATATTGCTGACAAACTGAACATCTCAGTGGGTACTGTGCACAACATCGTTCATGAGCACTTGTCACTTATTTCTTGTATGCCAGGATTGATGCCTTGGTGTATCATTGAAACAAATGCTTAGATAAGTATGGGGACTTTGTGGAAAAATAATCTGTACCAAGGCCGGGTGTGATACGAGTGACCGGTGTTCAGGATGCTTGTGGTCAGAAGACCGACAGCTTCATCCCAATGGAGAGAATCCCGACAGGTTTGGAAAGTATACTTACCCTTCCCATCTACCCTCCTAACCCTCCCTTCCTGAAGCCTAACCCTACTCCACCTCCCCCCCCCTCCCCCACACCCCCCCGGTTGTGCCTCGATTTATCCCACTAACTCTAATCCTCCCTTCCCTACAGCCTAATCCTAACCCTTCCCGGCAGTGCCCAAACCTAAACTCACCACCCATACGGCCTAACCCTAACAATCCTCGGCATACTTACGATTGGGATGCCGACTGTCGGGATTCTGGTATCAGCATTTCGAGTGATGCCGGGATTCCAGTGCCAGTCTTTGACTGCCGCCATCCCGACCGCCGGCATCCTGAACATATCCACCAAGGTCATACAACTGAGTATACGTATATGTACGAGCTGAATACATTTACGCAATGCGAGGTCTAGTTACCTTATTTACTGAGCCACCCTCGTAATAATAATAATAATCATAGTAATAATAATAATCATAGTAATAATAATAATAATAATACTACAATAAATTACATTTTGCCAGGACACATAAACAAATGTATCAATTGATATCAGAAAAGATTGCTATGTAATAAATGCAGTGTACAGTAGTCACAGTCACAGTGAGCTTTCACAGACATAGAACACTCTGGCCCCAATATACTTGAGTTCTTAGTAGTGATGTGCACCGGAAATTTTTCGGGTTTTGTGCTTTGGTTTTGGATTCGGTTCCGCGGCCGTGTTTTGGATTCGGACGCTTTTTGGCAAAACCTCCCTGAAAATTTTTTGTCGGATTCGGGTGTGTTTTGGATTCGGGTGTTTTTTTTACAAAAAACCCTCAAAAACAGCTTAAATCATAGAATTTGGGGGTCATTTTGAACCCATAGTATTATTAACCTCAATAACCATAAGTTACACTCATTTTCAGTCTATTCTGAACACCTCACACCTCACAATATTATTTTTAGTCCTAAAATTTGCACCGAGGTCGCTGGATGGCTAAGCTAAGCGACACAAGTGGCCGACACAAACACCTGGCCCATCTAGGAGTGGCACTGCAGTGTCAGGCAGGATGGCACTTCAAAAAAATAGTCCCCAAACAGCACATGATGCAAAGAAAAAAAGAGGCGCACCAAGGTCGCTGTGTGACTAAGCTAAGCGACACAAGTGGCCGACACAAACACCTGGCCCATCTAGGAGTGGAACTGCAGTGTCAGGCAGGATGGCACTTAAAAAAAATAGTCCCCAAACAGCACATGATGCAAAGAAAAAAAGAGACGCACCAAGGTCGCTGTGTGACTAAGCTAAGTGACACAAGTGGCCGACACAAACACCTGGCCCATCTAGGAGTGGTAATACAGAATGGGGGTTTGGAAGGGATCCCACTTGCGGCGCAAAGATATTCCAACGGTGTTATTATTTACCGTTGAACACACTCTTCGTCAGTTTCTCCGGGAATAGTCCATCAAATTAACAGAGAATAGTCCATGTGGAGATTCAGTTCAGTATGTGGATATGTGGAGAAAGCACAATGGGTATACAGAAGTTCAGTTTGTGCTTCCAAGCAATATGAAAAAATGATGAGGTGACTTCTGCCCGGATTCCTTCAACTATGGCTAATCAGGAAGTGCAGATGATATCCGTAAGGTTCACCACAGTGTGGATATAGTATAAGTGCTCCTCACATGTGTGCTTACTTTCATACACTTAAGACAATACTTATACAGGTTTCTTTATGGACTCTGTGCGGGGTACTTCTTCTATTCAATTTTCATGCTCCAAACATACAATATAAAATTCATCTATGTATGATGCTCACAGCAAGGCTTACTTCAAGAGACGCCGTTCTTTCATATAGCGGTTTCTTTTTCTGCAAGCCCGTTTGTCGTCCTCAGTCGTCCCGTGGTGTGTATTTTGCTCAATGTAAAGCAAAAAAACACGAGGGAGTATATTAGGATTAATGTAAATTTATTAAAACAATATCTTTAAAACAATTTCTGGCTATTGTGCCACAACTGTATCAGCAAATCAAGATGTTTTACAACACAGCCCAACAGTGAAACAGATGGTAACCCGGGATATCTCACCGTGTAGCTGAGTGTGCTGATTCGTGTGGTCCCCAGAACATCACATGCTCCACCAACGCATTTCTACTAATGAGTCTTTATCAAGGTGCCTTGATAAAGACTCATTAGTAGAAACGCGTTGGTGGAGCATGTGATGTTCTGGAGACCACACGAATCAGCACACTCAGCTACACGGTGAGATATCCCGGGTTACCATCTGTTTCACTGTTGGGCTGTGTTGTAAAACATCTTGATTTGCTGATACAGTTGTGGCACAATAGCCAGAAATTTTTTAAAGATATTGTTTTAATAAATTTACATTAATCCTAATATACTCCCTCATGTTTTTTGCTTTAAATTGAGCAAAATACACACCACGGGACGACTGAGGACGACAAACGGGCTTGCAGAAAAAGAAACCGCTATATGAAAGAACGGCGTCTCTTGAAGTAAGCCTTGCTGTGAGCATCATACATAGATGAATTTTATATTGTATGTTTGGAGCATGAAAATTGAATAGAAGAAGTACCCCGCACAGAGTCCATAAAGAAACCTTTATAAGTATTGTCTTAAGTGTATGAAAGTAAGCACACATGTGAGGAGCACTTATACTATATCCACACTGTGGTGAACCTTACGGATATCATCTGCACTTCCTGATTAGCCATAGTTGAAGGAATCCGGGCAGAAGTCACCTCATAATTTTTTCATATTGCTTGGAAGCACAAACTGAACTTCTGTATACCCATTGTGCTTTCTCCACATATCCACATACTGAACTGAATCTCCACATGGACTATTCTCTGTTAATTTGATGGACTATTCCCGGAGAAACTGACGAAGAGTGTGTTCAATGGTAAATAATAACACAGTTGGAAAATCTTTGTGCCGCAAGTGGGATCCCTTCCAAACCCCCATTCTGTATTATTACCCCATTGGTGTGTGTGGTGACACACCAGGATAAGATCCCACTATAGGCAGCAAAGTGAGTGCGCAGGAACATATCTTAACATTTTGGTTACATGCCATCTAGGAGTGGCACTGCAGTGTCAGGCAGGATGGCACTTCAAAAAAATAGTCCCCAAACAGCACATGATGCAAAGAAAAAAAGAGGTGCACCAAGGTCGCTGTGTGACTAAGCTAAGCGACTCAAGTGGCCGACACAAACACCTGACCCATCTAGGAGTGGCACTGCAGTGTCAGGCAGGATGGCACTTCAAAAAAATTGTCCCCAAACAGCACATGATGCAAAGAAAAAAAGAGGCGCACCAAGGTCGCTGTGTGACTAAGCTAAGCGACACAAGTGGCCGACACAAACACCTGGCCCATCTAGGAGTGGCACTGCAGTGTCAGGCAGGATGGCACTTCAAAAAAATTGTCCCCAAACAGCACATGATGCAAAGAAAAAAAGAGGCGCACCAAGGTCGCTGTGTGACTAAGCTAAGCGACACAAGTGGCCGACACAAACACCTGGCCCATCTAGGAGTGGCACTGCAGTGTCAGACAGGATGGCACTTCAAAAAAATAGTCCCCAAACAGCACATGATGCAAAGAAAAAAAGAGGCGCACCAAGGTCGCTGTGTGACTAAGCTAAGCGACACAAGTGGCCGACACAAACACCTGGCCCATCTAGGAGTGGCACTGCAGTGTCAGGCAGGATGGCACTTCAAAAAAATTGTCCCCAAACAGCACATGATGCAAAGAAAAAAAGAGGCGCACCAAGGTCGCTGTGTGACTAAGCTAAGCGACACAAGTGGCCGACACAAACACCTGGCCCATCTAGGAGTGGCACTGCAGTGTCAGGCAGGATGGCACTTCAAAAAAATTGTCCCCAAACAGTACATGGTGCAAAGAAAAAAAGAGGCGCACCAAGGACGCTGTGTGACTAAGCTAAGCGACACAAGTGGCCGACACAAACACCTGGCCCATCTAGGAGTGGCACTGCAGTTTTCTAGAGAGAGGATGAGTGGTTCCATCCTCATGTGAATCTGAACCACTAGCCATGAACATAGGCCAGGGCTTCAGCCGTTCCTTGCCACTCCGTGCCGTAAAAGGCATATTGGCAAGTTTACGCTTCTCATCAGACGCTTCAATTTTGATTTTTGAATCATTTTACTGAACTTTTGTTTTTTGGATTTTACATGCTCTCTACTATGACATTGGGCATCGGCCTTGGTAGACGACGTTGATGGCATTTAATCGTCTCGGCCATAACTAGTGGCAGCAGCTTCAGCACGAGGTGGAAGTGGATCTTGATCTTTCCCTATTTTAACCTCCACATTTTTGTTCTCCATTTTTTAATGTGTGGAATTATATGCCAGTATCAATAGCAATGGCCTACTACTATATATACTGCGCACAACTGAAATGCACCACAGGTATGGATGGATAGTATACTTGACGACACAGAGGTAGGTAGAGCAGTGGCATTCCGTACCGTACTGCTATATATATACTGGTGGTCACTGTCAGCAAACTGCAAAACTAAAATGCACCACAGGTATAGAATTTAGATGGATAGTATACTTGACGACACAGAGGTAGGTAGAGCAGTGGCCTTCCGTACCGTACTGCTATATATACTGGTGGTCACTGTCAGCAAAACTCTGCACTGTACTCCTCCTATATAATATACTGGTGGTCCCCAGTCCCCACAATAAAGCAGTGTGAGCACAGATATATGCAGCACACTGAGCACAGACATGGAGTGTTTTTCAGGCAGACAACGTATACTGGTGGTCACTGTCAGCAAAACTCTGCACTGTACTCCTCCTATATAATATACTGGTGGTCCTCAGTCCCCACAATAAAGCAGTGTGAGCAGAGATATATGCAGCACACTGAGCACAGATATGGAATGTTTTTCAGGCAGACAACGTATACTGGTGGTCACTGTCAGCAAAACTCTGCACTGTACTCCTCCTATATAATACAGCTGCTCCCCAGTCCCCACAATTAAGCAATGTGAGCACAGATATATGCAGCACACTGAGCACAGATATGGAGTGTTTTTCAGGCAGACAACGTATACTGGTGGTAACTGTCAGCAAAACTCTGCACTGTACTCCTCCTATATAATATACTGGTGGTCCCCAGTCCCCACAATAAAGCAGTGTGAGCACAGATATATGCAGCACACTGAGCACAGATATGGAGCGTTTTTCAGACAGAGAACGGATACTGGTGGTCACTGTCAGCAAAACTCTGCACTGTACTCCTCCTATATAATATACTGGTGGTCCCCAGTCCCCACAATAAAGCAGTGTGAGCACAGATATATGCAGCACACTGAGCACAGATATGGAGTGTTTTTCAGGCAGACAACGTATACTGGTGGTAACTGTCAGCAAAACTCTGCACTGTACTCCTCCTATATAATATACTGGTGGTCCCCAGTCCCCACAATAAAGCAGTGTGAGCACAGATATATGCAGCACACTGAGCACAGATATGGAGTGTTTTTCAGGCAGACAACGTATACTGGTGGTCACTGTCAGCAAAACTCTGCACTGTACTCCTCCTATATAATACAGCTGCTCCCCAGTCCCCACAATTAAGCAGTGTGAGTACAGATATATGCAGCACACTGAGCACAGATATGGAGTGTTTTTCAGGCAGACAACGTATACTGGTGGTCACTGTCAGCAAAACTCTGCACTGTACTCCTCCTATATAATATACTGGTGGTCCCCAGTCCCCACAATAAAGCAGTGTGAGCACAGATATATGCAGCACACTGAGCACAGATATGGAGTGTTTTTCAGGCAGACAACGTATACTGGTGGTCACTGTCAGCAAAACTCTGCACTGTACTCCTCCTATATAATACAGCTGCTCCCCAGTCCCCACAATTAAGCAGTGTGAGCACAGATATATGCAGCACACTGAGCACAGATATGGAATGTTTTTCAGGCAGACAACGTATACTGGTGGTCACTGTCAGCAAAACTCTGCACTGTACTCCTCCTATATAATACAGCTGCTCCCCAGTCCCCACAATTAAGGAATAAGCACAAATATTTTGGCATCAAGATTAATAAACGGAGGACGCCAGCCACGTCCTCTCCCTAACATTTCCAATGCACGAGTGAAAATGGCGGCGACGCGCGGCTGCTTATATAGAATCCGAATCTCGCGAGAATCCGACAGCGGGATGATGACGTTCGGGCGCGCTCGGATTAACCGAGCCATACGGGAGAATCCGAGTATGCCTCGGACTCGTGTAAAATGGGTGAAGTTCGGGGGGGTTCGGTTTCCGAGGAACCGAACCCGCTCATCACTAGTTCTTAGGGGTCCATTTATCATCAAGTGATAAAACTAATTGTGAATGAGTAATGAGTAGATATGAGCCCCCATGTATTCCGGGAGTGTCTGCAAAGTGCTTCTAAAGATAAAGTAGGGACAGTGGGAGAAGGTCATTGATAAATGTGGCATATTTGTAGGAAATGGTAAAAGACCCGGGGGTCATTCAGACCTGATCGCTAGGCAGCAATTTTTGCAGCCCTGCGATCAGATAGTCGCCGCCTACGGGGGAGTGTATTTTAGCTGTGTAAGTATGCGAACGCATGTGTAGCAGAGCTGCACAAACTCATTTTGTGCAGTCTCTGCATAGCCCAGGACTTAGTCAGCCGGTGCGATCACATCAGGCTGATTGGGGCCGGATTTGACGTCAGGCACCCTCCCTTCAAACGCTTGGTCCTACGTGCATTTTTACGGACACTCCCTGAAAACCCCCAGTTGCCACCCACAAACACCCTCTTCCTGTCAATCTCCTTGCGCACGCCCATGCAAATGGATCCTTCGCACAAACAAATCTCTGACCAGCGAACCACTTTGCAGCCGTCCGTCATGCCTGCGCATTGCGGTGCATACACAATTCAGATCTGATCGCCCGCTGTGCGAAAACGCACAGCAGCGATCAGGTCTGAATTACAACCCCCCCTTCCCCCATTGTGAATAAAGAAACAAGTTTGTAGGCTAGTAAAATCTGGGAAGGTATGCAAAGGCGTAATATCTATGGGAAAGAGGATGTTTTGACTGTTCCAGGAGTGAAATAGTAGATAGATGGTCTATTAAGGATGTGCGAACGAAGGTGATAAAGTCTTGTGCAGAAATCCCAATTAATCAGAGTGAGGCGAACAGGTGGCAGTAGGGAAATTGTAGTAGGGCAGTTTGAAGATGGAACCTAAAGAAGACTAGATGGTAAATAGATAAAAAGAATGTCTGCTTCTATGGACGTCCATGTTTTAAAGTCAGGTGGAGCATGTCAGTGAATACATTTTGCTAGGTGGGTTGCACAAAAGTACACTGCTCAAAAAAATAAAGGGAACACTAAAATAACACATCCTAGATCTGAATGAATGAAATATTCTTATTAAATGCTTTGTTCTTTACATAGTTGAATGTGCTGACAACAAAATCACACAAAGATTATCAATGGAAATCAAATTTATTAACCCATGGAGGTCTGGATTTGGAGTCACCCTCAAAATTAAAGTGGAAAAACACACTACAGGCTGATCACACTTTGATGTAATGTCCTTAAAACAAGTCAAAATGAGGCTCAGTAGTGTGTGTGGCCTCCACGTGCCTGTATGACCTCCCTACAACCCACACAAGTGGCTCAGGTAGTGCAGCTCATCCAGGATGGCACATCAATACGAGCTGTGGCAAGAAGGTTTGCTGTGTCTGTCAGCGTAGTGTCCAGAGCATGGAGGCGCTACCAGGAGACAGGCCAGTACATCAGGAGACGTGGAGGAGGCCGTAGGAGGGCAACAACCCAGCAGCAGGACCGCTACTTCCGCCTTTGTGCAAGGAGGAACAGGAGGAGCACTGCCAGAGCCCGGCAAAATGACCTCCAGCAAGCCACAAATGTGCATGTGTCTACTCAAACGATCAGAAACAGACTCCATGAGGGTTGTATGAGGGCCCGACGCCCACAGGTGGGGGTTGTGCTTACAGCCCAACACCATTCAGGTCGTTTGGCATTTGCCAGAGAACACCAAGATTGGCAAATTCGCCACTGGCGCCCTGTGCTCTTCACAGATGAAAGCAGGTTCTCACTGAGCACATGTGACAGACGTGACAGAGTCTGGAGATGCCAAGGAGAACGTTCTGCTGCCTGCAACATCCTCCAGCATGACCGGTTTGGCAGTGGTTCAGTAATGGTGTGGGGTGGCATTTCTTTGGGGGGCCGCGCAGCCCTCCATGTGCTCGCCAGAGGTAGCTTGACTGCCATTAGGTACCGAGATGAGATCCTCAATCCCCTTGTGAGACCATATGCTGGTGCGGTTGGCCCTGGGTTCCTCCTAATGCAAGACAATGCTAGACCTCATGTGGCTGGAATGTGTCAGCAGTTCCTGCAAGACAAAGGCATTGATGCTATGGACTGGCCCGCCCGTTCCCCAGACCTAAATCCAATTGAGCACATCTGGGACATCATGTCTCGCTCCATCCACCAATGCCACGTTGCACCACAGACTGTCCTGGAGTTGGCGGATGCTTTAGTCCAGGTCTGGGAGGTGATCCCCCAGGAGACCATCCGCCACCTCATCGGGAGCATGCCCAGGCGTTGCAGGGAGGTCATACAGGCACGTGGAGGCCACACACACTACTGAGCCTCATTTTGACTTGTTTTAAGGACATTACATCAAAGTTGGATCAGCCTGTAGTTTGTTTTTCCACTTTAATTTTGAGGGTGACTCCAAATCCAGACCTCCATGGGTTGATTTCCATTGCTAAGTTTTGTGTGATTTTGTTGTCAGCACATTCAACTATGTAAAGAACAAAGCATTTAATAAGAATATTTCATTCATTCAGATCTAGGATGTGTTATTTTAGTGTTCCCTTTATTTTTTTGAGCAGTGTATTTAACAAGGTCAGGTACACCCATGCCACCAGAGAAATGGTGTTTCTGTAACACCCGCATTTTGACTGTTTTTTTTTACCTGCCCAGATGAAGTTGGCTATTTCATGCTTTAGTGTTTTCATTGGGATATGTATTGGTAGAGTTTGCCATAGGTAGAGCATGTGAGGCAATATGGTAATTTTTACTGCAGGCATACGACCATACCATGAGGTAAGTAACTTAGGGGCAGATTTATTAAGCTTGATGAAGTGATAAAGTGGAAGGTGATAACGCACCAGCCAATCAGCTCTTAGCTTTCATGTTACAGGCGGGGTTTGAAAAATGACAGGAGCTGACTGGCTGGTGCGTTATCATCTTCCACTTTATCACTTCACCAGGCTTAATAAATCTGCCCCAGAGTCCAGTTTGCTATATCTGACCTAATGGGAGCCAATAAACTTGGAAAGTTGGCTGAGTAGAGGCTGGAGTAAAACTTAGTATGGATAATTTAATTTTACATGGTTACCAACAAAACTGGTATGAGGTTTGAAGAAAAGTGAGATACCCAGGGAAAATATTAAAATCCAATATTTCTGATTGATCAGTGTAAATTTGGTAGTGGGAGAGCCTACCACAGGTGTCAATTTCCACAAAAAAGTTAGGGAGCGGTCACCGCGGATAAGTCAATATCACATCATCAACGTATAGTGCAATTTTGTAATCAAAAATACTTACAGTGATACCTGAGATGTCTCTATTAAGTCTGATGCTAGCTGCTAATGGTTACATCACCAGGGCAAATAGGAGGGAGGAAAGGGGGCATTTCTATCGAGTGTTATTTCCAATGGTGAAAGGATCTGAAGAGAGGCGTTAACTAATACAAAAGTAGAAGGGTTATGATAGAGAAACGTGATACCTCTGTAGAAGGATCCTTCAAACCCCATACATTGAAGAGTTTGACATATAAAAGACCAGGCAACACTATTGAAGGCTTTCTCCGCATCAAGAGCCACCACCAGGGCCGACAGAGATCTTCTTGGGTAAGATGAATAAGGTTGATAAGGCACCTGGTGTTATCAGCGGCTTGCCTATCAGGGATAAAACCTACCTGATCTGGTTGAATCAGGGAAGGTAATAAAGGTGCCAGGCGTTTAGCAAATATTTTAGCAAATAGTTTGAGATCCACATTCAAAAGGGATATTGGTCTATAATTGCCCATAGATAACGGATCTCGGTCCGGTTTAGGAATAACATTTATGTTATTGGTGAAGTTACGTTAGGTTATGTTGGTGAAGTTAGGTTAAGGAAGAAAGAGAGGCCCCAAGACCTGAAATGCGCTGGTTTTCAGCTTTTCATAGTGTTCATCAATATCAATAGTAAACTGTTAGTGCTGTGGTGAGGCTTTCGACATTGGACGGCTTCATGAGTAAGAATTTGTTGATCATCGGTACGGGCGGTAGCGAGAGAATGAGAGCTGCAGGGAGAACCTGAGAACCTGAGTCCTGAGGAGGTTTTGTGCAGTGGCGTGATCCACAAAAAGTAGCCAATGTGTGTACGAAGGTCATGAGGTGTGGAATAATGAGTATATTCTCTTGCTGAGGGGAAGGCATCTCGCCACGCGTTATAATGGTTATAAAGAGAGAGCTTACACAGAAGATTTTTTTCGATAGGTTTGCATGAGCAGCGAGAGCTACACCCATGCGAGATCTGCCGAGTGAGTGATTGGATCAGTAATAAAAATAGGAAGAGCACGATGAATCATGATGGCTGTACCCAGGGCCGGTACAAGGTCTCTCTGCACCCTAGGCAAAGCTTCAGTCGAGCCACCCCTAACTTGCAAAGCCACCTCCACCTCCTGTGAATAGCATCATTATACATATACAGAGAAAAGGGACAGCACTCAAGGACTTTTAAAGTGATAAAGTATATTGTAAACAAGTCACAAAATTTTGTGACTTTGTTCACAATATACTTTCATTTTAAAAGTTCTTGAGTGCTGTCAATTCTTTATATACTGTAAAATACTGTATATGGGGTCTAATGGGGATATTTAATTGGGGTTGGGTACAGGATGTCGCTGTCAGAATATTGTCAGCGGCATCCCAACCACCATAATACCGACATTTTGAATGAAATTAATGAACCTTACCCCTTACCCTAACCCTCCCTCCCCACTGCCCTAACCCTCCTTAGCATACCAACATTCAGGATGCCAGCTGTCGGGATACCAGCGTCAGTATTCTGATAGGTATAGGAATTTTGGCATCTGTATTCCGAATGCCAAACATTCCGTCTGCCAGACTACATCCCTGTAATTGTATGTATATACATACATACTGTATATTATATATATATATTTGTACGCTTCTTATTTTGTTTCATCCCCCCATCTATAAGTTCATTACTAACCCGCATAAAGAGACATCCTTCAGATTTTTTGCTAGATGAATTCAGTGGTGCGGTGCTCTCCAGTGGCCGGCGCCCCTAGGCAGCCGCCTAAAGCTGCCTAATGGTAGAGCCGGCCTTGGCTGTACCCCATCATGATGGCTGTGTCAGGTCTGTGTAAATGTCTGTTCCCGGAGGGGGCACTAGTGGGTCAGTGGTGGTAAGATGGATGAAACGAGAAAAAGTTCCTGCGCCTGTGCGCAATGATGTTTATTAAAGACACAACAATGATTACTGGAACAGGAATATCAAATACAGAAGATTCACAGCATGGAAGCTGACATTGGTTTTTAGTAGAGATGAGCGCCTGAAATTTTTCGGGTTTTGTGTTTTGGTTTTGGGTTCGGTTCCGCGGCCGTGTTTTGGGTTCGAACGCGTTTTGGCAAAACCTCACCGAATTTTTTTTGTCGGATTCGGGTGTGTTTTGGATTCGGGTGTTTTTTTCAAAAAACACTAAAAAACAGCTTAAATCATAGAATTTGGGGGTCATTTTGATCCCAAAGTATTATTAACCTCAAAAACCATAATTTACACTCATTTTCAGTCTATTCTGAATACCTCACACCTCACAATATTATTTTTAGTCCTAAAATTTGCACCGAGGTCGCTGTGTGAGTAAGATAAGCGACCCTAGTGGCCGACACAAACACCGGGCCCATCTAGGAGTGGCACTGCAGTGTCACGCAGGATGTCCCTTCCAAAAAACCCTCCCCAAACAGCACATGACGCAAAGAAAAAAAGAGGCGCAATGAGGTAGCTGTGTGAGTAAGATTAGCGACCCTAGTGGCCGACACAAACACCGGGCCCATCTAGGAGTGGCACTGCAGTGTCACGCAGGATGGCCCTTCCAAAAAACCCTCCCCAAACAGCACATGACGCAAAGAAAAAAAGAGGCGCAATGAGGTAGCTGTGTGAGTAAGATTAGCGACCCTAGTGGCCGACACAAACACCGGGCCCATCTAGGAGTGGCACTGCAGTGTCACGCAGGATGTCCCTTCCAAAAAACCCTCCCCAAACAGCACATGACGCAAAGAAAAAAAGAGGCGCAATGAGGTAGCTGTGTGAGTAAGATTAGCGACCCTAGTGGCCGACACAAACACCGGGCCCATCTAGGAGTGGCACTGCAGTGTCACGCAGGATGTCCCTTCCAAAAAACCCTCCCCAATCAGCACATGACGCAAAGAAAAAAAGAGGCGCAATGAGGTAGCTGACTGTGTGAGTAAGATTAGCGACCCTAGTGGCCGACACAAACACCGGGCCCATCTAGGAGTGGCACTGCAGTGTCACGCAGGATGTCCCTTCCAAAAAACCCTCCCCAATCAGCACATGATGCAAAGAAAAAGAAAAGAAAAAAGAGGTGCAAGATGGAATTGTCCTCCCACCCACCCTTATGTTGTATAAACAAAACAGGACATGCACACTTTAACCAACCCATCATTTCAGTGACAGGGTCTGCCACACGACTGTGACTGATATGACGGGTTGGTTTGGACCCCCCCAAAAAAAGAAGCAATTAATCTCTCCTTGCACAAACTGGCTCTACAGAGGCAAGATGTCCACCTCATCTTCACCCTCCGATATATCACCGTGTACATCCCCCTCCTCACAGATTATCAATTCGTCCCCACTGGAATCCACCATCTCAGCTCCCTGTGTACTTTGTGGAGGCAATTGCTGCTGGTCAATGTCTCCGCGGAGGAATTGATTATAATTCATTTTAATGAACATCATCTTCTCCACATTTTCTGGATGTAACCTCGTACGCCGATTGCTGACAAGGTGAGCGGCGGCACTAAACACTCTTTCGGAGTACACACTTGTGGGAGGGCAACTTAGGTAGAATAAAGCCAGTTTGTGCAAGGGCCTCCAAATTGCCTCTTTTTCCTGCCAGTATAAGTACGGACTGTGTGACGTGCCTACTTGGATGCGGTCACTCATATAATCCTCCACCATTCTATCAATGTTGAGAGAATCATATGCAGTGACAGTAGACGACATGTCCGTAATCGTTGTCAGGTCCTTCAGTCCGGACCAGATGTCAGCATCAGCAGTCGCTCCAGACTGCCCTGCATCACCGCCAGCGGGTGGGCTCGGAATTCTGAGCCTTTTCCTCGCACCCCCAGTTGCGGGAGAATGTGAAGGAGGAGATGTTGACAGGTCGCGTTCCGCTTGACTTGACAATTTTGTCACCAGCAGGTCTTTCAACCCCAGCAGACTTGTGTCTGCCGGAAAGAGAGATCCAAGGTAGGCTTTAAATCTAGGATCGAGCACGGTGGCCAAAATGTAGTGCTCTGATTTCAACAGATTGACCACCCGTGAATCCTTGTTAAGCGAATTAAGGGCTGCATCCACAAGTCCCACATGCCTAGCGGAATCGCTCCCTTTTAGCTCCTTCTTCAATGCCTCCAGCTTCTTCTGCAAAAGCCTGATGAGGGGAATGACCTGACTCAGGCTGGCAGTGTCTGAACTGACTTCACGTGTGGCAAGTTCAAAGGGCATCAGAACCTTGCACAACGTTGAAATCATTCTCCACTGCACTTGAGACAGGTGCATTCCACCTCCTATATCGTGCTCAATTGTATAGGCTTGAATGGCCTTTTGCTGCTCCTCCAACCTCTGAAGCATATAGAGGGTTGAATTCCACCTCGTTACCACTTCTTGCTTCAGATGATGGCAGGGCAGGTTCAGTAGTTTTTGGTGGTGCTCCAGTCTTCTGTACGTGGTGCCTGTACGCCGAAAGTGTCCCGCAATTTTTCTGGCCACCGACAGCATCTCTTGCACGCCCCTGTCGTTTTTTAAAAAATTCTGCACCACCAAATTCAAGGTATGTGCAAAACATGGGACGTGCTGGAATTTGCCCATATTTAATGCACACACAATATTTCTGGCGTTGTCCGATGCCACAAATCCACAGGAGAGTCCAATTGGGGTAAGCCATTCCGCGATGATCTTCCTCAGTTGCCGTAAGAGGTTTTCAGCTGTGTGCGTATTCTGGAAAGCGGTGATACAAAGCGTAGCCTGCCTAGGAAAGAGTTGGCGTTTGCGAGATGCTGCTACTGGTGCCGCCGCTGCTGTTCTTGCGGCGGGAGTCCATACATCTACCCAGTGGGCTGTCACAGTCATATAGTCCTGACCCTGCCCTGCTCCACTTGTCCACATGTCCGTGGTTAAGTGGACATTGGGTACAACTGCGTTTTTTAGGACACTGGTGAGTCTTTTTCTGACGTCCGTGTACATTCTCGGTATCGCCTGCCTAGAGAAGTGGAACCTAGATGGTATTTGGTAACGGGGGCACACTGCCTCAATAAATTGTCTAGTTCCCTGTGAACTAACGGCGGATACCGGACGCACGTCTAACACCAACATAGTTGTCAAGGCCTCAGTTATCCGCTTTGCAGTAGGATGACTGCTGTGATATTTCATCTTCCTCGCAAAGGACTGTTGAACAGTCAATTGCTTACTGGAAGTAGTACAAGTGGGCTTACGACTTCCCCTCTGGGATGACCATCGACTCCCAGCGGCAACAACAGCAGCGCCAGCAGCAGTAGGCGTTACACGCAAGGATGCATCAGAGGAATCCCAGGCAGGAGAGGACTCGTCAGAATTGCCAGTGACATGGCCTGCAGGACTATTGGCATTCCTGGGGAAGGAGGAAATTGACACTGAGGGAGTTGGTGGGGTGGTTTGCGTGAGCTTGGTTACAAGAGGAAGGGATTTACTGGTCAGTGGACTGCTTCCGCTGTCACCCAAAGTTTTTGAACTTGTCACTGACTTATTATGAATGCGCTGCAGGTGACGTATAAGGGAGGATGTTCCGAGGTGGTTAACGTCCTTACCCCTACTTATTACAGCTTGACAAAGGGAACACACGGCTTGACACCTGTTGTCCGCATTTCTGGTGAAATACCTCCACACCGAAGAGCTGATTTTTTTGGTATTTTCACCTGGCATGTCAACGGCCATATTCCTCCCACGGACAACAGGTGTCTCCCCGGGTGCCTGACTTAAACAAACCACCTCACCATCAGAATCCTCCTGGTCAATTTCCTCCCCAGCGCCAGCAACACCCATATCCTCCTCATCCTGGTGTACTTCAACACTGACATCTTCAATCTGACTATCAGGAACTGGACTGCGGGTGCTCCTTCCAGCACTTGCAGGGGGCGTGCAAATGGTGGAAGGCGCATGCTCTTCACGTCCAGTGTTGGGAAGGTCAGGCATCGCAACCGACACAATTGGACTCTCCTTGTGGATTTGGGATTTCGAAGAATGCACAGTTCTTTGCTGTGCTGCTTTTGCCAGCTTGAGTCTTTTCATTTTTCTAGCGAGAGGCTGAGTGCTTCCATCCTCATGTGAAGCTGAACCACTAGCCATGAACATAGGCCAGGGCCTCAGCCGTTCCTTGCCACTCCGTGTGGTAAATGGCATATTGGCAAGTTTACGCTTCTCCTCCGACAATTTTATTTTAGGTTTTGGAGTCCTTTTTTTACTGATATTTGGTGTTTTGGATTTGACATGCTCTGTACTATGACATTGGGCATCGGCCTTGGCAGACGACGTTGCTGGCATTTCATCGTCTCGGCCATGACTAGTGGCAGCAGCTTCAGCACGAGGTGGAAGTGGATCTTGATCTTTCCCTAATTTTGGAACCTCAACATTTTTGTTCTCCATATTTTAATAGGCACAACTAAAAGGCACCTCAGGTAAACAATGGAGATGGATGGATTGGATACTAGTATACAATTATGGACGGGCTGCCGAGTGCCGACACAGAGGTAGCCACAGCCGTGAACTACCGCACTGTACTGTGTCTGCTGCTAATATATAGACTGGTTGATAAAGAGATAGTATACTCGTAACTAGTATGTATGTATAAAGAAAGAAAAAAAAAACCACGGTTAGGTGGTATATACAATTATGGACGGGCTGCCGAGTGCCGACACAGAGGTAGCCACAGCCGTGAACTACCGCACTGTACTGTGTCTGCTGCTAATATAGACTGGTTGATAAAGAGATAGTATACTCGTAACTAGTATGTATGTATAAAGAAAGAAAAAAAAACCACGGTTAGGTGGTATATACAATTATGGACGGGCTGCCGAGTGCCGACACAGAGGTAGCCACAGCCGTGAACTACCGCACTGTACTGTGTCTGCTGCTAATATAGACTGGTTGATAAAGAGATAGTATACTCGTAACTAGTATGACTATAAAGAAAGAAAAAAAAACCACGGTTAGGTGGTATATACAATTATGGACGGGCTGCCGAGTGCCGACACAGAGGTAGCCACAGCCGTGAACTACCGCACTGTACTGTGTCTGCTGCTAATATATAGACTGGTTGATAAAGAGATAGTATACTCGTAACTAGTATGTATGTATAAAGAAAGAAAAAAAAAACACGGTTAGGTGGTATATACAATTATGGACGGGCTGCCGAGTGCCGACACAGAGGTAGCCACAGCCGTGAACTACCGCACTGTACTGTGTCTGCTGCTAATATAGACTGGTTGATAAAGAGATAGTATACTCGTAACTAGTATGTATGTATAAAGAAAGAAAAAAAAACCACGGTTAGGTGGTATATACAATTATGGACGGGCTGCTGAGTGCCGACACAGAGGTAGCCACAGCCGTGAACTACCGCACTGTACTGTGTCTGCTGCTAATATAGACTGGTTGATAAAGAGATAGTATACTCGTAACTAGTATGTATGTATAAAGAAAGAAAAAAAAACCACGGTTAGGTGGTATATACAATTATGGACGGGCTGCCGAGTGCCGACACAGAGGTAGCCACAGCCGTGAACTACCGCACTGTACTGTGTCTGCTGCTAATATATAGACTGGTTGATAAAGAGATAGTATACTCGTAACTAGTATGTATGTATAAAGAAAGAAAAAAAAACCACGGTTAGGTGGTATATACAATTATGGACGGGCTGCCGAGTGCCGACACAGAGGTAGCCACAGCCGTGAACTACCGCACTGTACTGTGTCTGCTGCTAATATAGACTGGTTGATAAAGAGATAGTATACTCGTAACTAGTATGTATGTATAAAGAAAGAAAAAAAAAACACGGTTAGGTGGTATATACAATTATGGACGGGCTGCCGAGTGCCGACACAGAGGTAGCCACAGCCGTGAACTACCGCACTGTACTGTGTCTGCTGCTAATATAGACTGGTTGATAAAGAGATAGTATACTCGTAACTAGTATGACTATAAAGAAAGAAAAAAAAACCACGGTTAGGTGGTATATACAATTATGGACGGGCTGCCGAGTGCCGACACAGAGGTAGCCACAGCCGTGAACTACCGCACTGTACTGTGTCTGCTGCTAATATATAGACTGGTTGATAAAGAGATAGTATACTCGTAACTAGTATGTATGTATAAAGAAAGAAAAAAAAACCACGGTTAGGTGGTATATACAATTATGGACGGGCTGCCGAGTGCCGACACAGAGGTAGCCACAGCCGTGAACTACCGCACTGTACTGTGTCTGCTGCTAATATAGACTGGTTGATAAAGAGATAGTATACTACTAATATTATATATACTGGTGGTCAGGTCACTGGTCACTAGTCACACTGGCAGTGGCACTCCTGCAGCAAAAGTGTGCACTGTTTAATTTTAATATAATATTATGTACTCCTGGCTCCTGCTATAACCTATAACTGGCACTGCAGTAGTGCTCCCCAGTCTCCCCCACAATTATAAGCTGTGTGAGCTGAGCAGTCAGACAGATATATAATATATAGATGATGCAGCACACTGGCCTGAGCCTGAGCAGTGCACACAGATATGGTATGTGACTGACTGAGTCACTGTGTGTATCGCTTTTTTCAGGCAGAGAACGGATATATTAAATAAACTGCACTGTGTGTCTGGTGGTCACTCACTATATAATATATTATGTACTCCTGGCTCCTGCTATAACCAATAACTGGCACTGCAGTAGTGCTCCCCAGTCTCCCCCACAATTATAAGCTGTGTGAGCTGAGCAGTCAGACAGATATATATAATATTATATATAGATAATAGATGATGCAGCACACTGGCCTGAGCCTGAGCAGTGCACACAGATATGGTATGTGACTGAGTCACTGTGTGCTGTGTATCGCTTTTTTCAGGCAGAGAACGGATTATAAAGTAAACTGCACTGTCCTCACTAGTAAACTCTCTCCACTCAGTCTCTACACTTCTACAGTAACAGTACTCCTCCTAGTCAGCTCCAGTAAATCTCTCTCAGTCTCTTATAATCTAAATGGAGAGGACGCCAGCCACGTCCTCTCCCTATCAATCTCAATGCACGTGTGAAAATGGCGGCGACGCGCGGCTCCTTATATAGAATCCGAGTTTCGCGATAGAATCCGAGCCTCGCGAGAATCCGACAGCGTCATGATGACGTTCGGGCGCGCTCGGGTTAACCGAGCAAGGCGGGAAGATCCGAGTCGCTCGGACCCGTGAAAAAAAACATGAAGTTCTGGCGGGTTCGGATTCAGAGAAACCGAACCCGCTCATCTCTAGTTTTTAGTACAGTCACGAAGAATGAGCTGATCTGGAAACCAGCAGTAGTTAGAGAACAGTAATGACCGGCCTGGGAGCCGATGGTAAACAATCGATGGTCGGCCTGGGAGCCAATGTGTCTATGGGGATCATTCCGAGTTAATCACTAGCTGCCGTTGTTCGCAGCGCAGCGATCAGGCTAAAATTTGCCATTTCTGCGCATGTGTATGCTCTGCAATGCGCACGCGCGACGTACGGGTACAAAGCTCTTTGTGGTTGTGCACAGGTTCTAGCGAAGTTTTCAGTCGCACTGATGGCCGGCGGGGTGTATGATGTCAAATCCGGACACAAATAGGCTGAAGTGATCGCAAGCGCTGAGTAGGTTCAGAGCTACTCAGAAACTGCACAAACTGTTTTTGCAGTATTCGGCTGCACATGCGTTCTCACTTCTGCTAAGCTAAAATACACTCCCCAGTGGGTGGCGGCATAGCGTTTGCACGGCTGCTAAAACTAGCTAGCGAGCGATCAACTCAGAATGACCCCCTATATCCAGAGGAGAAATAATGTCACAGAGGATCGGGCTGGAGACCAATGGGAAAATGTGATGGAACAACACAGGCAAACAGTAACCAGTCTGGAAACCGTTAGCAACTTGCAATAGGTACACAGAGTCAGTTAAATATGCAGAGTCCACAGGGCCAAGCAAGGCTATAGCATGAGACCAGTGCCGTAACTAGGCATTTTAGCGCTGTGTGCAAGAAACGGCATTGGCGCCCCCTCATGTAAAACACGGACAGTGCGTGCCGTAGGCGTGCACAATTTTTTTAGGGGCGTGACTTCGTGGGGAAGGGGTGTGGCCACAAAATAATACCAATTCATACTACGGTGCACAATAGTCTCCATTATTCAAATTATGCCGCACAGTAGCGCCACTACACCAGGTAGAGCCCCTTCTACACATTACGGCAGACAGCGTCCCCCTTTTTTACACATTACGGCAGACAGCATCCCCTTTTTTTACACATTACGGCAGACAGCGTCCCCCTTTTTACACATTACGGCAGACAGCGTCCCCCTTTTTACACATTACAGCAGACAGCGTCCCCTTTTTACACATTATGGCAGACAGCGTCCCCCTTTTTACACATTACGGCAGCCAGTGTCCCCTTTTTACACATTATGGCAGGCAGCGGACACTGAGGGGACATCGGGACCGGCTAACCGGAAACTGATCCGGCGTCCCGGCGTCCCAATCCGCCCCTGATGGAGACGTACACACTGGTGGTGACTA
Source organism: Pseudophryne corroboree (assembly GCF_028390025.1). Taxonomy (NCBI): domain Eukaryota; kingdom Metazoa; phylum Chordata; class Amphibia; order Anura; family Myobatrachidae; genus Pseudophryne; species Pseudophryne corroboree. Next base: position 474,766,735 of record NC_086444.1, read on the forward strand.
GGGTGGGGGAGAGGGGGACATGGAGACATCGGTGGCTTGGGATGCTTGAAGATGGTGGGTACACACTGGTGTTTTTGGGGGGAGGTATAGATGTACTGTATGTATGTGATATGCATACTGGTGATTGGGGGAGGGGGGCATTGAGACATACACATTGGGGAGGTCTTATTGAGTGGGGATATGGAGACATGTACATGTGACTGGGGGAAACAGACAGGCATAGAAAATTAAGTAAAGTGCAGGGGCAGAGGCACTGACACAGGAAGCACAAAGGGGAGGAACAGGAGCGTAGCGCAGGTTCACAGGAATAAAACTTACTGAAGAATGTGGCCAGCTGCGGGTCTTTCATGGTGCAGCATCGTCGTTTTCAAGTGTCCATACGTCCAGTGGGTGGAGCTAAGGTGATGGGAATATTAAATTATTCTGGCGGAGCTCAACGCCTCTTTAGAATTGGATGCTCCGCCCATGATACGCCCCCACATGTCAGTGCAGTGTGATTTCCCTGCAGACTCATTCCGGCATCTATCCCCCCGACCTGACCCCCCCCCCACGCTGTTTTACTGACGGCCCCCGCACTCTCTGCCTTTTCCTCTGCACTGCATCTATCGCTCAGGAGGGGGGCGGGGACAGCGGAGTTGAAATGGAGTGCAGACAGCAGATGCTGTTCTGCCCTCCGTAACTAAATATACTATTTGTGGGGGGGCCCCGGGACAACCATCCCCGACGCCCTCCCTATAATCCGCTCCCTGGTACCTATCACGTTGTTAGCTGGAACTGGAAGTGCTGCGGCCGGAGAGTGGTAGGGGAGCTGCAGCAATCTGCGGTGGTCGGCGTCACGGTACTGCGGGTTCTGCCGGCGGTCCTGCACTCTCAGTGCTTTTGCGCTGTGTGCCAGGCACCACTGGCCCATAGCTAGTTACGGCACTGCATGAGACAGTTGGTAGTTTTAAGTGCTGGCTGCAACAGCACAATGCTAAATGCAGGATAACTACACACAGTGAATATAGAAAGGCAGCACCTGGAGAGACTCTCTTACTGCAGGTAAGGTGGTAGCAGACTGTGGAAGGAGCTGTAGCAAACTGTGGAAGGAGCTGTAGCAAGGCTGGATGGCTGTGCCTTTAGCTCCACGGAGAAGCTGAACTGGAAAACCTCAGGAGACCGAAGACTGGAGCCAGAAGACGCAGTGCACTAGATGTGACACATTGTCCAAGGTGATGAGACTGAGCTGGTGTTCTAGCCTTATACGCCCTTGTCAGCAGGCATTGAATGCTGGAATCATGTGTGCAGAGACAGCGCTTGATTGGATGTTTACAGGTCAGCTGACTGCAAGTGTCATGGCGGCGCCCATGCAGTACAGATGGCGGGAACACAGCGGGGTACACACCAGATGGAATTCAGGGGTGCACAGTAACAATGGGTACAGTGCACTGCGGACATAGTACTCATGCAGCATCAAGCTGGGGACGTGACCTCCGGAGGCCCGTGCACCAGTGTGCTGGTGAGATACTGCTGAGCGCTGATTCCTGACAGGCTGTATGCAGACATAGAGAAGAAATACACGTGAGGATATTGCTTACATGACACAGATGAAGGGGGGGGGTGTTAAGGTGTGTTTTTTGCAGTGTGATGATGTCGCGTTTGCATCTAGAAAAGTACTGAATGTCTATAGCATGTTTGAAGGGGGAACTGAGGCCGTTAACATTACAAGTAAGGATTTTTTGTTTCATGGTTTGCGGTATAAGTCAGAGTTATGACTGAACAGTGGGACATACACCAACTGGTGGGTAGAGAAAATTAGATAGAGACAGACATAAGAATGAAAGATGTAGGAGAAATAGCCTATAAATGTGGGGGCATGGAGACCCTTTCTGAAAATAGGGCAGGGTCTGTGAAAGAAAGAGCTGGTGTAGGCTTAACACTTAAGAATGCCAAATTGATTTCTCACAAATATTTAAAATGCCCGCTCTAATATATATTGTAAACGCCTGCACCTCTTATTACCATATCCCATGAATGTGCGCTATACATCGCAAAACACTGCATCCCATAAGAGAAAACAATACACCCACACATTATCTGAGTTCCAAAGCTCATTGATGTATATATTTGTTATTAAAAGGATATGGATTCAATATATTACAAAGTACAGTATACCTATAGTTACATGGTTACACTCACACAGTAAGCAGATTTAACTTACAGTTACATACAGTTACATACAGTTTCATACAGTTACATGCCAGCGATACAATACCATTATCCTTAAGTTATATAAATTCGTCTTTCCATATCACTCTTTCTCTCTGTAATGTAATGCTGGGACTCCATCTTCCTCTGAGACCTTACAGCAACTCTGAGACCAAAACAGGAACTACTTTCCTGTGTGATCGGCAAAATGTGTTAACTAGTTTCTGGGGGAGGGGACTCTCTCTCATTCATGATGAGTCACTAGTTTCTTTGTATATGCTGAACAGGTTCAGCCTTGGGGACGTCCAAAGGGGCTGGCCTGAGTTTCCTGTTCATTACCTGTTTGGAATATCTATTGTTCTAATAAAAGTGATTTTAGCTTTTATACATTTAATCATAATTCTGTGTTGCAATGTCCTACAACTTCACAACAAGCATCAAATGAATCTACACATCAATCTGGTTGCCTCAATAGTAAACATGACAGGTCTATCTTGTTTCGTTCAAATAATACACATTCATGACATTAATTCATTAGATAATTTTAAATCATCATGATGTCTGGCGCTTGATATTATTATAATTATGTACTGTATGAGATAAGTGTCGAATCTGTCTCTGTGGCATGTCCGTGTAAATGCGTGTGTTACCATAATTGCTGTGCTCGCTGCGCGTATTTGCAAGTATAGCGACTTATATGTGTGTAGAGTTTGTATGTTCTCTTTATGTAATATTTTTGACTTCAACACACTCCTTTCATTACTTGTCTTTTCTAAGCACATAGTCATGTGTCAAGTATACAAGATATGGCACTTGCACTGAATAGGCAGAAGGTATAAGCACTGTTGACTACTTCATACTGGAACCCAGAGCTGGATTAACGACAAGACAGGGCAGGTGGCAGTCTAGGACCTGTCTACAACCTGCTTTGCTGCCTGCGAAAGCGTATTGTCAGTGTCGTGCTTTTATTTTAAAATGCCAGCTGGTGCACTTATATCACTGTATGTTGCCCCCTCAAGGGTAGCTGGACTTCCACACCACCTACCTAATGACAGAGATATCATCTATCTATCTATCTATCTATCTATCTATCTATCTATCTATCTATCTATCTATCTATCTATCTATACACATGCGCACACATTTATGTAAAAAAAAGCATAGTGGGCACTATATGGAATACAGATAATAGTGTATTAAAAGAACAATACAACATTAAGGGGCCCATTTACTGTTTATTGAGATTTAGACTCCATAAATATAATTTCTTATCGCTGCTATTCAGGCTACAAGAAATAAATTTCCATCAAAATGTATTAAAAATCACAGGCGCCCTGATATGAGGCCATCCCAGCAATGTGTAAACTAAAGTGATCACATCAGGGATCACTTTACTTTATGCTGTGGACCTATTGATGTCTAATGGCCACGCATGCGCCAGTGACTTTTACCGGGTAGGGATCCAGAAAATTCCTCTAGCAGATAATTGTGTGATATGTACATAGACATACATATGTACATACATAGACTACAATGGCTAATGCCATCACTATTACGATTGGGAAATAGGGAAAGCGCAGCAAATATCTTCTTTATCATGTACGGGACCACTGTAATACTTTCAGGGGATACTTACATTTTAAGGGTATCCTGATTTTTCGGGTGATTTCCCATACATTTTCAGCTGAACCTGATTGAAAATTGGGGGGAGGTGGGGTCAGAGGGTCCCATGAGGGAAGGGGGTGGGACGACAAAGGGGATCTGAGGCTGCCCAGAAATCCCTGTCAGTCTTCATTGCTGCAGCTCCAGACTGCGCGTCCACGAACCCGGAAGTGCCTATGTGACACTGTATTATGTAGGTTACACTACTTCAGAGGCCAGCCATTGCAGATTTATGGGTAGTAGCGGTGGTTTAGCCCATAGCTGCCTAGAGATTCAGGCATGCTCACTGAGGGGATTGTTTAAAAAAGGAGCATAAGCTAAAGCTAGAAGGTAAGTTTGTTTGGGCTGAGTCTGGAGTGACACATCAGGAAGCTGACTGGAGTGACACATGGGGGGCATAAGAGACATTTATCTTACTAGCCACATTAAGTACCACAGTTCGCCCGTGCTCTTTGACACAACAGCACTTACACATGTGCCGTGATACAATGCAGCTACCCAGTCCTGTCTCTCCCTCCCCTTCCTAGCCAGGCATGGGTAAGCTCCTCCTCACAGGTGTCGAGCTGACAGCTGCTTGCAGAGAAAATGGTGGCTCACAGAAGGAGAGTCTCCCTCCCACAGGGAAACTCCTCAATCATTATTGGAGGCTGGGCAGAACTGCCCTGTAGGCAGGAGAGGGGTAGTAGGGGGCAGTGTCTGAGGAGGGAGGGGCTTCCCAGCACAGGGTACAGCCCTGACTCCTGTAACGCACAATAGGATATAGGAAGGATCATGGAGCTGACACAATTCACTATCAGGGCGGGATGTACTAAGCCTTGTAAAGTGATAATTTCATGGTGATAAAGTACCAGCCAGTCTGCTCCTAATTGTCATTTTTCAAACACAGCCTGTGACATGTTAGTTAGGAGCTGATTGGCTGGTACTTTATCACCGTGAAATTATCACTTTTCTAGAGAGAACTATCAGCCTGTGAGGTATGAGGAAGGGGGACATTTGGGGAGAGTAATTCATAGAAGCACAGAATTAGAATTAGAAGTCCAGCTTTCCATTTCACTTCTCAAAACAAAAATCACCTTCTCTGGGTGGCGTAATGAGCCTCCTTTGGGGAGAAGAGCAGCAAAGACAACTCTCTCCCTGAGTTCTCCCTGATGGGACATCTATTGCCATTAGATGTCCACGTGGATAGCAGTAACAGTAGCCCAGGGGTAGGTCCCATGAACTGAACTTGAGCTTATATATATATGTATACCCCTGGTCGGCTTGCTCTATCCCCCACTGCAGTTGCTGCTGATCTCAGCACATCTGGAGGACAGCAGCAATTAGTCATGGGCAAAGTGATTCACTGAACTGAGTAGAGACACATGACTCAGTTCAGTGAAGTGTCTCGAGTCAGTGTCTCGGCACATGAGTCATGACTCATTTGTATTTTAATGTATTGCAGAGACAGTGCACATGAATCAGTGAGTTGCCAGTGCTGGCAGATCAGTGCTGGACTCATGGAGGGAGTTATACCCCTTTTACACTCGCACTCCCGGGTCACTCCCGGGATGCTTCCCGGGATGCGTCCCAGGATGCCTTCCCGGGACTGACCCCTTTCACACTGCACTAAGACCTGGGATCGACCCGGGACAGCCCCATTTACACTGATCCCGGGATATCCCTGCAAATGCATATGCATGTCATTAGAAATGGCCTTTTCTGGCTCACATAGATGAGGTCACACTAGTCAACAAAGGGAGGGGTGGTGCCTGCTCACACCATTGCTGCAGTCATGGCCGACGGAGTACCAGTGTGTATGCCTGAGCTCATGATTCTTTCTGCTTTGCAGATGTTTCATACAGCCACTGACAGCATGATGCAGCTTGTCACACTGTGCAGTATACTGCACATATATTTTATGAGGAGGAGGAGGGTGCAATTTATGCTGGATAGGGCTGCTAGTCGCCGCCAATATTTGCGCAGGAGGAGAGCCCTCATATCATCCAGGATGAGTACCATCCTGAGCGTGAGTATGGGCCCTAACCGCTCATTTTGGTCCAGAGATCGCCGGCACGGAGAATCCTTTATGAGGACCGTGGAAGCTTACCAGGATCAGGAGTGGATGGCTAACTTCCGTGTGTCTCGTGCAACCTTTAACTACATCCTGGAATTACTTACCCCAGCACTTGACATGCAGACCACCAGGCTTAGGAGACCCATCGAGGCACGCAGGAGATTAGCTATTGCATTGTGGTGGTATGCTACCCCAGGAGAGTACCGCTCAGTCTCATGCTTGTTCGGTGTTGCGATCTCCACCTGCTGTGTCATAGTCCACCAGGTGACTAAAGCAATTGTATCTACCTTATACAAGCGCTTCATATCTCTACCACAAGGACAGCGTTTACAGGATACCATCAAAGGATTTGTGAAGCGAGGCTATCCGCAGTGTGGAGGAGCGATTGATGGGACACACATCCCCATTATTGCCCCACGTGACAACCATGCTGACTATTTTAATAGGAAGGGCTGGCACTCCATCATATTACAGGCTGTTGTGGACCACAAATATTGGTAAGTGTTTATTTTTGGGGTGGTGGGATGAGTTGCATGTGTGAGTTTTACATTCTAACTTTTTTAAATTTTACTGTTCTTTAGTTTCCTTGATGTGTTTATTGGCTGGCCAGGCCGATCTCATGACTCCCGAGTTCTTGCCAATTCTGACCTGTACAACATCGTAGAGGAGAACCAGGGAGGCTGGCTGTACCCCAAAGAGTGTGCAAAGATTGTGAATGGGGTGGAGATCCCTGTCCACATCATCGGGGATCCTGCATACCCTTTACGCCCCTGGATTATGAAAGGCTACACCCAACAGGTCCAGTTAACCACAGAGCAACAAACCTATACTCACACCCTGAGTTCAGCAAGGATGGTGGTTGAGAACGCCTTTGGCAGGTTAAAAGGAAGATGGCGTTGTTTGATGAAGCGCAATGATGTGGACCTAAAGAATATGCCTAATGTAGTAGCTGCGTGCTGTATACTGCACAACATCTGTGAACTGAAAAATTAGCTATTCCTTCCTGAGTGGACTGTGCAGGACCCTGAGGTTATAAACCCACATGTGGAAGGTGCTTTGTTTGGGACTGCCTCAAACTCCGCTGCAGAACAAATACGCCACACTATTATGTCCAACCTTGCAGCACTGGTACAATAGTGTTTAAGAATCAGCACAACATGTTTGGTGAATTACGTTTTTTTTATTTTGTATTCCACCTTTGATCTTTGGTTTCAATATTTATGATTTTCCAAAAAAACCACATTGCCACAAACTTTGTATATATGCAGAAACAATGTAGAAAACACTGAAAACATGGTCTACTGTTACGCACAAATGGGAATGTTATGCATAGATTTGCAAACAAGTTTTGATTGGCATAAAAAAAAAAAACACTGGTAGGCTTGTAGATACAACACCATAAACCACAGTGTCCCTGCAGTATATTATTACTGTGTAAAAAATAAATAAAAAGTGCTTTAATGTAGACACTATACAAAACAGAACATAGAAAAAAAATTTAAGAAGGCACAAACAGTTGTGCATAAACAATGACCACACTGTGGTTATTTAACAACAAATAACAACAATAAGAAATTCACTGTGTTTCACGGCAAATTGTGCAATACAGTAAACTCTGTGCTTTGCGCACTAGATGGTGCAGTATTTGGGGCATAGTATGGGCCAGGATTAAATGATGAAAAACCCTGCTCAGGGTATTGTGAGTTGTGGTGTTGGATTGGTGCTCTTGAGGTATTGGTCATACGCTCATAGAACGCCATGTTCATTTGGTGCAATTCCCTGTGGTGGTCATACTGCTCTCTACTCATGCGTTCCTGCATTGTCATGACTTGGGAAAGAAATGCATCATGCATTTGGCGTTCTGCCTCTAGAAACCTGTCGAGCCTTGCATCCTCCTGTGCGGACATTGTAGCGTCCATCTCTCGGAGTTGGTCGACAAGGACATTTGACATGGCTTTAGCCACTTGCTCCGCTCTGTTCAGTTTCTTCCTTCTAGGCGGTACGGTGTAAACTGTGAAGAGAAGAAATACAAAATGAGCGTATATAAAAATAGCAGCGTTAGCAAACATGTGTTTGTGGCATTAATCCACCTACACACTAGCTACTCTGCAACATTGAACTATTTATAAAAATGCAAAGCCCCCCTGGGTGGGGGCAGAAATTGCAAAGCGTGCCACCGTGCCAGCAGCGTGCTGAGCGCAGTGATCCTGCAAGGGGCTCATTTGTGCTCGCCACGCTGCTGCCACACTGGCCACTCATACTACACACATAACCGGATGATTAACAATTGTGGATTTGTGCTATGAGTGTTATTTTCTAAACATGTACTTACTGTTTTTCTGTAAAGTTGGGGTGACGGTACTTTGTACAGTCCCACTGTCACTGGTCTGAGCTTCCACGACGTCTTCAATGGTTGCAGTTATGCTGTCGTCGTTTCTGGATGTGTTTATGGACGGCTGGGAGGATGTGTCGCTGTCCTCAGGTGTGTCGTCAATTAACAATGGGGATGACGGACAGACGTCACTGCTTGTCTGTGTCTCTTCTGGAGTGCCTTCTGTAGCAGTGAACTGGAAGACAGACTCACCGGACTGCATATAGCTGTGTTTCCAAAGATATTGGCATAGATGTCATAGTACTGCCAGTCGATACGGCCAACACCGCTCTTTTTCCTGTTGTTGTCATGCACCTTCAGAAACTGCTTTTTAAGAGTTTTCATTTTGTTTAACACTTGCTGCTGTGTGCGGATGATTCCCCTGGCTTCCAGCATCTTGGAGATGTTTTTATAAATGACTGCATCTTTAACTGTGCCTGTGATCTGCCTCATTATTTCCTCCTCTCCCCTAATGCTCAGCAACTCTCTAACCTCCTGGTCTGTCCAGGTCGCCATGCTGCCTTCCTCAGACGCATCAAGGACGCTCCCCAGGGCTCTGAAAGATGACATCATCTTTTCTGAGCCCATGAAAGCTCCAATCGGAGGCCTTTTAACAGTCCCGGGTAGTGAATCCCGGGACGGGCCCTTTCACACTACCCAGCTTCCCGGGACGGTTGAAATCCCGAGATGCTCGACCCGGGAAATTGTCCCTGTACCCTTTCACACTGACAAAAATCCCGGGATGATGCGCGTTCACGTGCAATATCCCGGGATTTTCATGCGAGTGTAAAAGGGGTATTATTCAGCTGCAGTGATTGTGCAGTGCATCTGGGGGAGGCAACTGCGTATGCACTGATTGTTAATACTATATTAACATAGATTCAGTGTTATGTTGATATATTATTAATAACCACTTATTGCATACTAGTTACAGAATATGCACATTACTTCTGGTTGAGGAGAGAAAGCTTAACAGCCATGAAACACATCATTCAGTCTGTAACTAAACCAAATAAAAACATTTTTTTTTACTTTGCATACTTTGCTAATTGGATGATTTTAGGTGGGCTTTTTTTTAGGTGGGCCTGGATTTATTATATTATCCACTATCTAGCCTCCAGGGAGTTTGCCACCCACAATCACATTGAGCAGGAACAGTGAGTTGAGAACACTGTACCACAGGGGCTCCACCTCCTGCAGGCTTATGCTATGCTGCATGAATCAGATCCATCCACTGAGTCTACACAGTGTACAACTGTCTCAACTCACAGGCAGACTCAGGATGAATCATGATTCATGAAATGGATCAGGCACAGCAGCACAGCACTCACTGACTGGTGAGTCGTGACTGCTCCCTCCCCCCTCCCACTGGGTGTCACCTGGTATAGCCTCTGGCCAATCACAGCTAAAGACACTCAGCAGAACACACTGACTGAAGGACACACTGAGCTTCCTCCCTCTGGCTGAGAGAGGCTACTGCTGCAGCTGTCTCGACTCATTAAACAGTGAGTGACTCGAATCATTCATACTTCCTGATGATTCGAGTCAATGGGGTTGAGACAGTGAGTCAGTAGCCATCTCTAATTACTATAGGTGTTTTGTTTGTGATGTGAATCCCACCAGCGGCTACGTGCAACACCAGGCCCATTTTTAGGGCTGGCAAGCCATGCAATTGCATGGGGCACATATGGCCAGTGTTTGCATAGTATTTCATGTGTTCTGGCTGGCCGTATGAAATACTATTGAAAAAGTCCCTCCCAAAATGGCCGTCACCACAGAGAATACAATTTTAAAGGATGCTAGAGGTGTTTGCGGCCATTTTGGGAGGGACATCGCTCCCCTGAAGTGCCGGTCGGGACCAAGGGACGGCTGCAGGCAGCTAGAGGAATGCGACAGCAGTAGTGATGGTGTGAAACCCCTGACAATGAGCAGGTAGTGGGGCAGATTATTATGTAAAGCTGGAGATGGTGCAATGGGCATTTACTGTGTGGGACATATGGTGCAAGGGGTATTACTTTGAGGGGCATATGTTGCAAGGAGCATTATTGTGAGGGGCATATGGTCATACTTGCCTACCTGACCCTCTCCATGAGGGAGAAAATGCTCTGTTCCTGGACTTTCCTGGTAATGTATGATTGCCATCACCTGTGGTGAAACACCTTTCTTATCAATTAACTAGCTCACCACAGGTGATGGCAATCGTACATTACCAGGAAAGTCCAGGAACAGAGTATTTTCTCCCTCATGGAGAGGGTCAGGTAGGCAAGTATGCATATGGTGCAAGGGGAATAATAAGGTGCAAGAGGCATTACGGTGTGGGGCATAATAAGGTGCACGGGGCATTCACTGTGTGGGGCATATGGTGCAAAGTGCATTTACTGTGTATGGCATATGGTGCAAGGGGCATTTTCTGTATGGGGCATATGGTGCAAGGAGCATTACTGTGTGAGGCATAATATGCTGCAAGTGGCATTATTGTGTGGGGCATAATACGGTGGAATAGCTTTTTTCCTGAGTTTGCCAATGCGTGGGGGTGCAGGGTCAAAAACTCTGGTGTAAGGCAGCCTTTTCCTGCAAGGACATGCCCATTTTAGTGCAGCCACGCCTATTTTAGTGCGCTATTTTGGAGCGCTATTGTTTACATTTAGAATGTCTATGGGGCGGGCACATTTTCCTACTATTTGTACTGGGTTCCAAATTGTCTAGAAACAGCCCTGTGTAACACTGACAGTACAGCGGAGTGGGTATTACTTTCCGAAAGACTGTAATGTACATTCAGGGCTGTCCTGGTATATGCTCCTGTACACATACATATAGGAATGTGTATTACATTAGACCTGTGCCTCCCCAGTTGTATCAGGGCACATTACTGCTGCTACAGGACAGCAACCCGCAGCTTGTTACCAGCATGTAGCAGAGCACTGTTAACACAAGCAGGTACTTGCAGCTCATTCTGTCTTTCCCTAATAGCTGTATTCTAGTCTCTGCACTGCTAATATGGTTTGTGGTGGGGCTGCTTGTTGGAGATGATTGCAGGAAAGGGAAGTATTCAGGAATCCCTCCTTAAAACTAATATATATTGCATCAATATTATTATTATTATTACATTGTATTTATAAGGCGCCACAAGTGTTTTGCAGCGTCACACAAAGGGCATACAATAAAACAGTACAGGGAGACAGAACTTAACATTACAGTACATAAATAAGAAAAATAGAGTACAGGTAACATAGAGCACCACAATTCTCAATACATAATACAGCTTAGATGTAAGTAGCAAGGGAGTAATAAGCGTACTACTAGGGGCTGGTGGCCATAGAGATGAGCCTTTACCAGCAGGAAAAAATGCGGGTAAAGATTGTTGCTGAGTAGGAGAGAGCTGTGAGTAAAATGTGTTGAGAAGAGGGCTTTGACAACATAGAGGAAAGAGGGCCCTGCTTTGGGGAGCTAACAATCTAGTGAGAAGGGGCGACAGACAGATGACATGAGGTACAAGCAAGCGGGAGGTAGTCTGATGGCAGGATGTAAGCAAAGCAGAGATGGTCAAGGCATGAGGCAGGGGGATGGAGGAGCAGCCACAGGACTAGGTTATGCATCGAAAGGGTACGCATTGATGAATAGGTGGGTTTTTAGTGCCCGTTTGAAGCTTTGCAAGGTCGGGGAGAGTCTAATGGAGCAGGGGAGTGCGTTCGACTGAAGGGGTGCAACACGGGCAAAATCTTGAACTTGAGCATGGGAAGCAGGGACCATGGTAGAGGAAAGGCTACGGTCATTGGCCGACCGTAGTGGGTGGGAGGGAGTATGAAGGGAGAGGAGTTTGAAGATGTAGGGGGCAGTGGAATTAGAGATGGCCTTGTATGTGAGGGTGAGGAGTTTGAAGAGGATTCTGTAGGGGAATGTGAGCCAGTGCAGATTTTGTCGAAGGGGAGTGGCAGATGTGGAGCGGCGGGAGAGGAAGATGAGCCTAGCTGTGGAGTTGAGGACAGATTGGAGGGGAGCAAGATGGGAGCAAGCGAGGCCAGTGAGGAGAACGTTGCAGTAGTAGTATACTTTATGTGCCAGTTTAGATTCTCTTTATGAAGAGTCCTTTATCTCTCTCTCTAGGCTTTAACAAATCTCCACCTTTACCTCTCTCCATTTTATTTATATCCAAGGTTTGGTTCATCTCCCCCTATACATGAGTCTGTGTGACTGTATATGTATGTGTCCTTGTAACTGTATGTGACTATATTGCTGTGTGTGTGTGTAATATATATATATATATATATATATATCCAAAGGCGGAAATAAACGGCATTCACAGGGTATATCATGTCAAAAAACTGGTAAATTGATGTGACGTTTCGGAGCACCAGCCCCTTCTTCCAGACAACACCAGAATGAACACATAATTGTAACTTACCCCATTAAATACCTCCGCTGCCCATCGACGCCATCCTCGCCTCCTAGACGCGCCCAGAGCCGCAGTCCGCCTCTGGTGACTCACTTCCGGGTACGGGCTTCCGGGCTTTGTTATAGTAACGATGCTGCTTGCTCTCCACAGCCCGGAGATCACCATGGCAACCCGGCCACAGGACGGCCTGCAGGGATAGGGGAGAATAGTGTGACTTAGCAACACACCCACAGATATACAAAAATGAAAAAACATACATAAACCAAATGTATATATACATAACTAGAGACACAATATGGATAACTACAAAATAGCAGCAGTATCTAGTGCACAATCATAGAGATTTATATTTAAACATCACATGATACTATTCCAGCTAATTTTCTCATAAAGCCCATAGGGCACCATGGTATTAAGCCTGAAGATCCATCGTGACTCAGCCAGAAGTAATGCCTTACCATGGTCACCCCCCCCCTGAAGGGATTCTGGTATATGATCTATGATATAATATCTAAGATCAGATAATCGGTGACCTTTAATTTTAAAGTGGCGTGCCACTGGCTGGTCTATGGATCTCCCCGCTATAGATAGATCAATACTGGAGCGGTGGAGGGCCATCCGGTCCCTGAATTTGCGTATTGTTTGTCCCACGTAGTACAAACCAATCTACGTGACAGACTCGTGATAACGGATATCTCTGGTCGGGGAGTCCCAAGACCCCCCAATGTATATACCAAGCCGCCTGGTTGCTACAGTTGCCACGATTGTGTCACGTGTCAATTAGAGATGAGCGGGTTCGGTTCCTCGGAATCCGAACCCGCCCGAACTTCAGCTTTTTTTACACGGATCCGAGCGACTCGGATCTTCCCGCCTTGCTCGGTTAACCCGAGCGCGCCCGAACGTCATCATGACGCTGTCGGATTCTCGCGAGGCTCGGATTCTATCGCGAGACTCGGATTCTATATAAGGAGCCGCGCGTCGCCGCCATTTTCACACGTGCATTGAGATTGATAGGGAGAGGACGTGGCTGGCGTCCTCTCCATTTAGATTATAAGAGAGAGAGATTTACTGGAGCTTAGGACTAGGAGGAGTACTGTAGAAGTGTAGAGAGTGCAGAGAGTTTACTAGTGAGTGACCACCAGACAGTGCAGTTTATTTAATATATCCGTTCTCTGCCTGAAAAAAGCGATACACACAGTGACTCAGTCACATACCATATCTGTGTGCACTGCTCAGGCTCAGCCCAGTGTGCTGCATCATCTATATATATTATATATCTGTCTGACTGCTCAGCTCACACAGCTTATAATTGTGGGGGAGACTGGGGAGCACTGCAGTGCCAGTTATAGGTTATAGCAGGAGCCAGGAGTACATAATATTATATAGTGAGTGACCACCAGACAGTGCAGTTTATTTAATATATCCGTTCTCTGCCTGAAAAAAGCGATACACACAGTGACTCAGTCACATACCATATCTGTGTGCACTGCTCAGGCTCAGCCCAGTGTGCTGCATCATCTATATATATTATATATCTGTCTGACTGCTCAGCTCACACAGCTTATAATTGTGGGGGAGACTGGGGAGCACTGCAGTGCCAGTTATAGGTTATAGCAGGAGCCAGGAGTACATAATATTATATTAAAATTAAACAGTGCACACTTTTGCTGCAGGAGTGCCACTGCCAGTGTGACTGACCAGTGACCTGACCACACTGACCACCAGTATAGTTAGTAGTATACTTATATTGTGATTGCCTGAAAAAGTTAAACACTCGTCGTGTGACTTCACTTGTGTGTTGTTGTTTTTTTTATTCTATAAAAATAAAACTCATTCTGCTGACAGACAATGTCCAGCAGGTCCGTCATTATATAATATATAATATATACCTGTCCGGCTGCAGTAGTGATATATATATATTTTTTATATCATTTATCATCCAGTCGCAGCAGACACAGTACGGTAGTTCACGGCTGTGGCTACCTCTGTGTCTGCACTCGGCAGGCAGTCCGTCCATAATTGTATACCACCTAACCGTGGTTTTTTTTTCTTCTTTATACATACATACTACTACGACATCTCTTTATCAACCAGTCTATATTAGCAGCAGACACAGTACAGTACGGTAGTTCACGGCTGTGGCAACCTCTGTGTCTGCACTCGGCAGGCAGTCCGTCCATAATTGTATACCACCTAACCGTGGTTTTTTTTTCTTTCTTCTTTATACATACATAGTTACATAGACATCTCTTTATCAACCAGTCTATATTAGCAGCAGACACAGTACAGTACGGTAGTTCACGGCTGTGGCTACCTCTGTGTCTGCACTCGGCAGGCAGTCCGTCCATAATTGTATACCACCTAACCGTTTTTTTTTTTCTTTCTTCTTTATACATACATAGTTACATAGACATCTCTTTATCAACCAGTCTATATTAGCAGCAGACACAGTACAGTACGGTAGTTCACGGCTGTGGCTACCTCTGTGTCTGCACTCGGCAGGCAGTCCGTCCATAATTGTATACCACCTAACCGTGGTTTTTTTTTCTTTCTTCTTTATACATACATAGTTACATAGACATCTCTTTATCAACCAGTCTATATTAGCAGCAGACACAGTACAGTACGGTAGTTCACGGCTGTGGCTACCTCTGTGTCTGCACTCGGCAGGCAGTCCGTCCATAATTGTATACCACCTAACCGTGGTTTTTTTTTCTTTCTTCTTTATACATACATACTACTACGACATCTTTGTCAACCAGTCTATATTATTAGCAGCAGACACAGTACAGTACGGTAGTTCACGGCTGTGGCTACCTCTGTGTCTGCACTCGGCAGGCAGTCCGTCCATAATTGTATACCACCTAACCGTGGTTTTTTTTTCTTTCTTCTTTATACATACATAGTTACATAGACATCTCTTTATCAACCAGTCTATATTAGCAGCAGACACAGTACAGTACGGTAGTTCACGGCTGTGGCTACCTCTGTGTCTGCACTCGGCAGGCAGTCCATAATTGTATACTAGTATCCATCTCCATTGTTTACCTGAGGTGCCTTTTAGTTGTGCCTATTAAAATATGGAGAACAAAAATGTTGAGGTTCCAAAATTAGGGAAAGATCAAGATCCACTTCCACCTCGTGCTGAAGCTGCTGCCACTAGTCATGGCCGAGACGATGAAATGCCAGCAACGTCGTCTGCCAAGGCCGATGCCCAATGTCATAGTACAGAGCATGTCAAATCCAAAACACCAAATATCAGAAAAAAAAGGACTCCAAAACCTAAAATAAAATTGTCGGAGGAGAAGCGTAAACTTGCCAATATGCCATTTACGACACGGAGTGGCAAGGAACGGCTGAGGCCCTGGCCTATGTTCATGGCTAGTGGTTCAGCTTCACATGAGGATGGAAGCACTCAGCCTCTCGCTAGAAAAATGAAAAGACTCAAGCTGGCAAAAGCAGCACAGCAAAGAACTGTGCATTCTTCGAAATCCCAAATCCACAAGGAGAGTCCAATTGTGTCGGTTGCGATGCCTGACCTTCCCAACACTGGACGTGAAGAGCATGCGCCTTCCACCATTTGCACGCCCCCTGCAAGTGCTGGAAGGAGCACCCGCAGTCCAGTTCCTGATAGTCAGATTGATGATGTCAGTGTTGAAGTACACCAGGATGAGGAGGATATGGGTGTTGCTGGCGCTGGGGAGGAAATTGACCAGGAGGATTCTGATGGTGAGGTGGTTTGTTTAAGTCAGGCACCCGGGGAGACACCTGTTGTCCGTGGGAGGAATATGGCCGTTGACATGCCAGGTGAAAATACCAAAAAAATCAGCTCTTCGGTGTGGAGGTATTTCACCAGAAATGCGGACAACAGGTGTCAAGCCGTGTGTTCCCTTTGTCAAGCTGTAATAAGTAGGGGTAAGGACGTTAACCACCTCGGAACATCCTCCCTTATACGTCACCTGCAGCGCATTCATAATAAGTCAGTGACAAGTTCAAAAACTTTGGGTGACAGCGGAAGCAGTCCACTGACCAGTAAATCCCTTCCTCTTGTAACCAAGCTCACGCAAACCACCCCACCAACTCCCTCAGTGTCAATTTCCTCCTTCCCCAAGAATGCCAATAGTCCTGCAGGCCATGTCACTGGCAATTCTGACGATTCCTCTCCTGCCTGGGATTCCTCTGATGCATCCTTGCGTGTAACGCCTACTGCTGCTGGCGCTGCTGTTGTTGCTGCTGGGAGTCGATGGTCATCCCAGAGGGGAAGTCGTAAGACCACTTTTACTACTTCCACCAAGCAATTGACTGTCCAACAGTCCTTTGCGAGGAAGATGAAATATCACAGCAGTCATCCTACTGCAAAGCGGATAACTGAGGCCTTGGCATCCTGGGTGGTGATGAAACGTGGTTCCGGTATCCATCATTACTGCAGAGCCAACTAGAGACTTGTTGGAGGTACTGTGTCCCCGGTACCAAATACCATCTAGGTTCCATTTCTCTAGGCAGGCGATACCGAAAATGTACACAGACCTCAGAAAAAGAGTCACCAGTGTCCTAAAAAATGCAGCTGTACCCAATGTCCACTTAACCACGGACATGTGGACAAGTGGAGCAGGGCAGGGTCAGGACTATATGACTGTGACAGCCCACTGGGTAGATGTATGGACTCCCGCCGCAAGAACAGCAGCGGCGGCACCAGTAGCAGCATCTCGCAAACGCCAACTCTTTCCTAGGCAGGCTACGCTTTGTATCACCGCTTTCCAGAATACGCACACAGCTGAAAACCTCTTACGGCAACTGAGGAAGATCATCGCGGAATGGCTTACCCCAATTGGACTCTCCTGTGGATTTGTGGCATCGGACAACGCCAGCAATATTGTGTGTGCATTAAATATGGGCAAATTCCAGCACGTCCCATGTTTTGCACATACCTTGAATTTGGTGGTGCAGAATTTTTAAAAAAACGACAGGGGCGTGCAAGAGATGCTGTCGGTGGCCAGAAGAATTGCGGGACACTTTCGGCGTACAGGCACCACGTACAGAAGACTGGAGCACCACCAAAAACTACTGAACCTGCCCTGCCATCATCTGAAGCAAGAAGTGGTAACGAGGTGGAATTCAACCCTCTATATGCTTCAGAGGTTGGAGGAGCAGCAAAAGGCCATTCAAGCCTATACAATTGAGCACGATATAGTAGGTGGAATGCACCTGTCTCAAGCGCAGTGGAGAATGATTTCAACGTTGTGCAAGGTTCTGATGCCCTTTGAACTTGCCACACGTGAAGTCAGTTCAGACACTGCCAGCCTGAGTCAGGTCATTCCCCTCATCAGGCTTTTGCAGAAGAAGCTGGAGACATTGAAGGAGGAGCTAACACGGAGCGATTCCGCTAGGCATGTGGGACTTGTGGATGGAGCCCTTAATTCGCTTAACAAGGATTCACGGGTGGTCAATCTGTTGAAATCAGAGCACTACATTTTGGCCACCGTGCTCGATCCTAGATTTAAAGCCTACCTTGGATCTCTCTTTCCGGCAGACACAAGTCTGCTGGGGTTGAAAGACCTGCTGGTGACAAAATTGTCAAGTCAAGCGGAACGCGACCTGTCAACATCTCCTCCTTCACATTCTCCCGCAACTGGGGGTGCGAGGAAAAGGCTCAGAATTCCGAGCCCACCCGCTGGCGGTGATGCAGGGCAGTCTGGAGCGACTGCTGATGCTGACATCTGGTCCGGACTGAAGGACCTGACAACGATTACGGACATGTCGTCTACTGTCACTGCATATGATTCTCTCAACATTGATAGAATGGTGGAGGATTATATGAGTGACCGCATCCAAGTAGGCACGTCACACAGTCCGTACTTATACTGGCAGGAAAAAGAGGCAATTTGGAGGCCCTTGCACAAACTGGCTTTATTCTACCTAAGTTGCCCTCCCACAAGTGTGTACTCCGAAAGAGTGTTTAGTGCCGCCGCTCACCTTGTCAGCAATCGGCGTACGAGGTTACATCCAGAAAATGTGGAGAAGATGATGTTCATTAAAATGAATTATAATCAATTCCTCCGCGGAGACATTGACCAGCAGCAATTGCCTCCACAAAGTACACAGGGAGCTGAGATGGTGGATTCCAGTGGGGACGAATTGATAATCTGTGAGGAGGGGGATGTACACGGTGATATATCGGAGGGTGATGATGAGGTGGACATCTTGCCTCTGTAGAGCCAGTTTGTGCAAGGAGAGATTAATTGCTTCTTTTTTGGGGGGGGGTCCAAACCAACCCGTCATATCAGTCACAGTCGTGTGGCAGACCCTGTCACTGAAATGATGGGTTGGTTAAAGTGTGCATGTCCTGTTTTGTTTATACAACATAAGGGTGGGTGGGAGGGCCCAAGGACAATTCCATCTTGCACCTCTTTTTTCTTTTCTTTTTCTTTGCATCATGTGCTGATTGGGGAGGGTTTTTTGGAAGGGACATCCTGCGTGACACTGCAGTGCCACTCCTAAATGGGCCCGGTGTTTGTGTCGGCCACTAGGGTCGCTAATCTTACTCACACAGTCAGCTACCTCATTGCGCCTCTTTTTTTCTTTGCGTCATGTGCTGTTTGGGGAGGGTTTTTTGGAAGGGACATCCTGCGTGACACTGCAGTGCCACTCCTAGATGGGCCCGGTGTTTGTGTCGGCCACTAGGGTCGCTAATCTTACTCACACAGCTACCTCATTGCGCCTCTTTTTTTCTTTGCGTCATGTGCTGTTTGGGGAGGGTTTTTTGGAAGGGCCATCCTGCGTGACACTGCAGTGCCACTCCTAGATGGGCCCGGTGTTTGTGTCGGCCACTAGGGTCGCTAATCTTACTCACACAGCTACCTCATTGCGCCTCTTTTTTTCTTTGCGTCATGTGCTGTTTGGGGAGGGTTTTTTGGAAGGGACATCCTGCGTGACACTGCAGTGCCACTCCTAGATGGGCCCGGTGTTTGTGTCGGCCACTAGGGTCGCTTATCTTACTCACACAGCGACCTCGGTGCAAATTTTAGGACTAAAAATAATATTGTGAGGTGTGAGGTATTCAGAATAGACTGAAAATGAGTGTAAATTATGGTTTTTGAGGTTAATAATACTTTGGGATCAAAATGACCCCCAAATTCTATGATTTAAGCTGTTTTTTAGTGTTTTTTGAAAAAAACACCCGAATCCAAAACACACCCGAATCCGACAAAAAAAATTCGGTGAGGTTTTGCCAAAACGCGTTCGAACCCAAAACACGGCCGCGGAACCGAACCCAAAACCAAAACACAAAACCCGAAAAATTTCAGGCGCTCATCTCTAGTGTCAATATATAACGCCTTGTAAAAGCTTTAAGCACTCCAGCTCTAATAAAATATTTGATATCCGCCATGTACTTACATGTAAAACTACTCATGCAGTGTATGTCATTTACTGTCCCTGTGGTTTGTACTACGTGGGACAAACAATATGCAAATTCAGGGACCGGATGGCCCTCCACCGCTCCAGTATTGATCTATCTATAGCGGGGAGATCCATAGACCAGCCAGTGGTGCACCACTTTAAAATTAAAGGTCACCGATTATCTGATCTTAGATATTTTATCATAGATCATATACCAGAATCCCTTTGGGGGGGTGACCGTGATAAGGCATTACTTCTGGCTGAGTCACGATGTATCTTCAGGCTTAATACCATGGTGCCCTATGGGCTTTATGAGAAAATTAGCTGGAATAGTATCATGTGATGTTTAAATATAAATCTCTATGATTGTGCACTAGATACTGCTGCTATTTTGTAGTTATCCATATTGTGTCTCTAGTTATGTATATATACATTTGGTTTATGTATGTTTTTTCATTTTTGTATATCTGTGGGTGTGTTGCTAAGTCACACTATTCTCCCCTATCCCTGCAGGCCGTCCTGTGGCCGGGTTGCCATGGTGATCTCCGGGCTGTGGAGAGCAAGCAGCGTCATTACTATGACAACGCCCGGAAGCCCGTACCCGGAAGTGAGTCACCAGAGGCGGACCTGCGGCTCTGGGCGCGTCTGGGAGGCGAGGATGGCGTGGACGCGCAGCGGAGGTATTTAATGGGGTAAGTTACATTTATGTGTTCATTCTGGTGTTGTCTGGAAGAAGGGGCTGGTGCTCCGAAACGTCACATCAATATACCAGTTTTTTGACATGATATACCCTGTGAGTGCCGTTTATTTCCGCCTTTGGATATTTGTGTGATTAAGGATTCAGGCACCAGGGGAAGCTGGACATTGAGTTCATTGAGTGCCGACTGAATTGGATGTATATATCTGATAGAGATGAGTGGGTTCGGTTCCTCGGAATCCTGAAGAAGGGGAATAGGTCCCCGAAACGTCGATTTGATTTGCACTATTTGCACAAATATATGAATGCTGTTTCAAGCCTCTGAGTGCCGCCTCAATTCTTTCCCTATATATATATATATATATATATATATTGATTTCATCTCATTATCATCCAGTCTATATTAGCAGCAGACACAGTACGGTAGTCCACGGCTGTAGCTACCTCTGTGTCGGCAGTCGCTCGTCCATCCATAAGTATACTAGTATCCATCCATCTCCATTGTTTACCTGAGGTGCCTTTTAGTTGTGCCTATTAAAATATGGAGAACAAAAATGTTGAGGTTCCAAAATTAGGGAAAGATCAAGATCCACTTCCACCTCGTGCTGAAGCTGCTGCCACTAGTCATGGCCGAGACGATGAAATGCCAGCAACGTCGTCTGCCAAGGCCGATGCCCAATGTCATAGTACAGAGCATGTAAAATCCAAAACACCAAATAGTAAAAAAAGGACTCCAAAATCTCAAATAAAATTGTCGGAGGAGAAGCGTAAACTTGCCAATATGCCATTTACCACACGGAGTGGCAAGGAACGGCTGAGGCCCTGGCCTATGTTCATGGCTAGTGGTTCAGCTTCACATGAGGATGGAAGCACTCAGCCTCTCGCTAGAAAAATGAAAAGACTCAAGCTGGCAAAAGCACCGCAAAGAACTGTGCGTTCTTCGAAATCCCAAATCCACAAGGAGAGTCCAATTGTGTCGGTTGCGATGCCTGACCTTCCCAACACTGGACGTGAAGAGCATGCGCCTTCCACCATTTGCACGCCCACTGCAAGTGCTGGAAGGAGCACCCGCAGTCCAGTTCCTGATAGTCAGATTGAAGATATCAGTGTTGAAGTACACCAGGATGAGGAGGATATGGGTGTTGCTGGCGCTGGGGAGGAAATTGACAAGGAGGATTCTGATGGTGAGGTGGTTTGTTTAAGTCAGGCACCCGGGGAGACACCTGTTGTCCGTGGGAGGAATATGGCCGTTGACATGCCTGGTGAAAATACAAAAAAATCAGCTCTTCGGTGTGGAAGTATTTCAACAGAAATGCGGACAACATTTGTCAAGCCGTGTGTTGCCTTTGTCAAGCTGTAATAAGTAGGGGTAAGGACGTTAACCACCTCGGAACATCCTCCCTTATACGTCACCTGCAGCGCATTCATAATAAGTCAGTGACAAGTTCAAAAACTTTGGGCGACAGCGGAAGCAGTCCACTGACCAGTAAATCCCTTCCTCTTGTAACCAAGCTCACGCAAACCACCCCACCAACTCCCTCAGTGTCAATTTCCTCCTTCCCCAGGAATGCCAATAGTCCTGCAGGCCATGTCACTGGCAATTCTGACGATTCCTCTCCTGCCTGGGATTCCTCCGATGCATCCTTGCATGTAACGCCTACTGCTGCTGGCGCTGCTGTTGTTGCTGCTGGGAGTCGATGGTCATCCCAGAGGGGAAATCGTAAGACCACTTTTACTACTTCCACCAAGCAATTGACTGTCCAACAGTCCTTTGCGAGGAAGATGAAATATCACAGCAGTCATCCTGCTGCAAAGCGGATAACTGAGGCCTTGGCATCCTGGGTGGTGAGAAACGTGGTTCCACTATCCATCATTACTGCAGAGCCAACTAGAGACTTGTTGGAGGTACTGTGTCCCCGGTACCAAATACCATCTAGGTTCCATTTCTCTAGGCAGGCGATACCGAAAATGTACACAGACCTCAGAAAAAGAGTCACCAGTGTCCTAAAAAATGCAGCTGTACCCAATGTCCACTTAACCACGGACATGTGGACAAGTGGAGCAGGGCAGGGTCAGGACTATATGACTGTGACAGCCCACTGGGTAGATGTATGGACTCCCGCCGCAAGAACAGCAGCGGCGGCACCAGTAGCAGCATCTCGCAAACGCCAACTCTTTCCTAGGCAGGCTACGCTTTGTATCACCGGTTTCCAGAATACGCACACAGCTGAAAACCTCTTACGGCAACTGAGGAAGATCATCGCGGAATGGCTTACCCCAATTGGACTCTCCTGTGGATTTGTGGCATCGGACAACGCCAGCAATATTGTGTGTGCATTAAATATGGGCAAATTCCAGCACGTCCCATGTTTTGCACATACCTTGAATTTGGTGGTGCAGAATTTTTTAAAAAACGACAGGGGCGTGCAAGAGATGCTGTCGGTGGCCAGAAGAATTGCGGGACACTTTCGGCGTACAGGCACCACGTACAGAAGACTGGAGCAACACCAAAAACGCCTGAACCTACCCTGCCATCATCTGAAGCAAGAAGTGGTAACGAGGTGGAATTCAACCCTATATATGCTTCAGAGGTTGGAGGAGCAGCAAAAGGCCATTCAAGCCTATACAATTCAGCACGATATAGGAGGTGGAATGCACCTGTCTCAAGCGCAGTGGAGAATGATTTCAACGTTGTGCAAGGTTCTGCTGCCCTTTGAACTTGCCACAAGTGAAGTCAGTTCAGACACTGCCAGCCTGAGTCAGGTCATTCCCCTCATCAGGCTTTTGCAGAAGAAGCTGGAGACATTGAAGGAGGAGCTAACACGGAGCGATTCCGCTAGGCATGTGGGACTTGTGGATGGAGCCCTTAATTCGCTTAACAAGGATTCACGGGTGGTCAATCTGTTGAAATCAGAGCACTACATTTTGGCCACCGTGCTCGATCCTAGATTTAAAACCTACCTTGGATCGCTCTTTCCGGCAGACACAAGTCTGCTGGGGTTCAAAGACCTGCTGGTGAGAAAATTGTCAAGTCAAGCGGAACGCGACCTGTCAACATCTCCTCCTTCACATTATCCCGCAACTGGGGGTGCGAGGAAAAGGCTCAGAATTCCGAGCCCACCCGCTGGCGGTGATGCAGGGCAGTCTGGAGCGACTGCTGATGCTGACATCTGGTCCGGACTGAAGGACCTGTCAACGATTACGGACATGTCGTCTACTGTCACTGCATATGATTCTCTCCCCATTGAAAGAATGGTGGAGGATTATATGAGTGACCGCATCCAAGTAGGCACGTCACACAGTCCGTACTTATACTGGCAGGAAAAAGAGGCAATTTGGAGGCCCTTGCACAAACTGGCTTTATTCTACCTAAGTTGCCCTCCCACAAGTGTGTACTCCGAAAGAGTGTTTAGTGCCGCCGCTCACCTTGTCAGCAATCGGCGTACGAGGTTACTTCCAGAAAATGTGGAGAAGATGATGTTCATTAAAATGAATTATAATCAATTCCTCCGTGGAGACATTGACCAGCAGCAATTGCCTCCACAAAGTACACAGGGAGCTGAGATGGTGGATTCCAGTGGGGACGAATTGATAATCTGTGAGGAGGGGGATGTACACGGTGATATATCGGAGGATGATGATGAGGTGGACATCTTGCCTCTGTAGAGCCAGTTTGTGCAAGGAGAGATTAATTGCTTCTTTTTTGGTGGGGGTCCAAACCAACCCGTCATTTCAGTCACAGTCGTGTGGCAGACCCTGTCACTGAAATGATGGGTTGGTTAAAGTGTGCATGTCCTGTTTATACAACATAAGGGTGGGTGGGAGTGCCCAAGGACAATTCCATCTTGCACCTCTTTTTTCTTTAATTTTTCTTTGCGTCATGTGCTGTTTGTGGAATGTTTTTTGGAAGGGCCATCCTGCGTGACACTGCAGTGCCACTCCTAGATGGGCCCGGTGTTTGTGTCGGCCACTAGGGTCGCTTATCTTACTCACACAGCTACCTCATTGCGCCTCTTTTTTTCTTTTTTTCTTTGCGTCATGTGCTGTTTGGGGAGTGTTTTTTTGAAGTGCCATCCTGCCTGACACTGCAGTGCCACTCCTAGATGGGCCAGGTGTTTGTGTCGGCCACTTGTGTCGCTTAGCTTAGTCACACAGCGACCTTGGTGCGCCTCTTTTTTTCTTTGCATCATGTGCTGTTTGGGGACAATTTTTTTGAAGTGCCATCCTGCCTGACACTGCAGTGCCACTCCTAGATGGGCCAGGTGTTTGTGTCGGCCACTTGTGTCGCTTAGCTTAGTCACACAGCGACCTTGGTGCGCCTCTTTTTTTCTTTGCATCATGTGCTGTTTGGGGACAATTTTTTTGAAGTGCCATCCTGCCTGACACTGCAGTGCCACTCCTAGATGGGCCCGGTGTTTGTGTCGGCCACTAGGGTCGCTTATCTTACTCACACAGCTACCTCATTGCGCCTCTTTTTTTCTTTTTTTCTTTGCGTCATGTGCTGTTTGGGGAGTGTTTTTTGGAAGGGCCATCCTGCGTGACACTGCGGTGCCACTCCTAGATGGGCCCGGTGTGTTAGGCGCCAGGGTCCGCTCGTCGGTGCGGCCCGGCGCCTAGCAACCAGGGACGCCGTGCGCGTACAGCCGCCGGCTCCCTGGCAACGCTAGACGCCGGGCACACGGAGCCGCTCTGACCTTAGCAACGGGGACGCCACGTTCAGCCGCGTTCCCCGTTGCTGGGTCTGTCCTGATTACCTCATGGTGTGCTGGCCGTGCAGCATGCAAGCTGCACGGCATTTCAGTTGATTACCCTGTCTGGATTTTGATTGGAGGGTTCCTGAATAAAGGCACCCTCAGGACTCCTTACAGACGCCGGTGATAGCTTCCTGTTTGCCTGTGTCTGCTACAGAGAGTTTCCAGTCCTGCTCAATCCGGTTGTTCCTGTCCTCAGAGATCCAGTACTCGGAAGTTTGTCATCTGTTCCTGGAGTCTGACCGAGCACCTTTAACATCTTGTGGTGTTCGTGAGTCGCGGCTCAGCCGTGTGTTGCGGCTTGTCCGCTTACTGTTTATTATTTAGTTTACTTGTGTTCTGGAGCTTTTGCGGAGGATTCCGCTCCCACAGATCCACTCTGGTATCCAGCGGTGCTGGATAGGAGTAACGGATCAGGGGATCTTTGGTTGTCCTTTTCCCTGGCGGCTAGTCCGCACATACCTTTGGTTTAAGTTAGTTAGCTTGTAACCCCTGGCCTGGTTGCTTAGTCAGAGGGCCCCTTGTTATCACCCTGTCTCGGACTTCCCCTTGTCTCCCTTTAAGACCTGCGGGGGCATCGGGGTTGGGCAGACATAATCCGCCCTTCGAACGCGGCTGCCATGGGCTCAAGCAACCATAGTCTCGCAGGGGATTTCTGATAACACGGGCGAGACAACGGAGTTAGGGTGCCAGGGGTTACTAGGCTCTCCTGCTCCCACAACCAGCTTATTTTCCCTGTTCTCAGACCTCTGCCATAAGATCTCCTCCGGTCTGGAGTACAGGAATCATAACATTATCACCGGCCAGACAAAGAAAAAATTTTAATTAACAGGAGTTAATTTTTTCACTTATTCAGTTGGGAGATTTTGTCGGCCTCATGAATCCCGTCGGTATTGGGCCAAATCCTGGCCAGCTTCTAGTTAGTCAGATTCAAGAACTTACTCAGATGGTTCAGGATCTGTCCCTCCGGGTGAGGTCACAGGAAGATCTGTTACGGACTTCCCCGAGGGTCATCCCTGAACCAAAAATGCATCTGCCTGACCGTTTTTCTGGGGATAGAAAACAGTTTTTTAATTTTAAAGAGTCTTGTAAACTTTATTTTCGTTTAAGACCAGTCTCCTCAGGTACGGAGGCTCAGCGGGTTGGAATTATTATTTCTCTGCTTCAGGGGGATCCGCAGACCTGGGCTTTTGGTTTAAAGACAGATGATCCGGCCTTATCGTCTGTAGACGCCTTTTTAAAATCTTTAGGGCTATTGTATGACGACCCTGATAGAGAGGCGTCCGCTGAGAGTCAGTTGCGTGCTCTTAGACAGGGTAGGAATCCCGCAGAGAATTATTGTACGGAGTTTCGCCGTTGGTCGAACGACTGTGGATGGAATGACCCAGCTCTGCGCAGTCAGTTTCGCCTCGGCTTATCTGAATCTATAAAAGACAGTCTCCTTCAGTATCCCGCTCCTGAGACTCTCGATAAACTCATGGAGCTCTCTATTAAGATAGATCGTCGGCTCAGAGAGCGGAGGGCTGAAAAAGGGGCATCTGTCGGGTCTACTCCTTGTGTGCTTTCCATTCCTGTAGACATGGAGGAGCCTATGCAGATAGGTCTCTCCAAACTGTCTCCTGAAGAAAGAACCAGGAGGCAGAATTCTGGTCTTTGTTTATACTGTGGAGGTAAGGGACATTTTGCCCGTAGTTGTCCGAACAAATCGGGAAACTTCCTGACCAAGTGAATTGTGAGGGGGTTCACTTTGGTCTGCAGCTCATCTCCTCAAATAACTCACTGTTAGTTCCTGCTAAAGTTTCCTTTGGCAGCCTCTGTTCCTCGGTCTCTGCTTTTGTGGACAGTGGAGCTGCAGGGAACTTTATGGATTTAACATGGGCCAAGGCCTTAGGTATTCCTCAGTTAACCTTGGGTAGGTGTGTCACCATGCATGGTTTAGATGGGAGTCCCTTGTACAATGGGGTTATTTCTCTAGGTACACCTCCTGTTTTACTCTCGGTGGGAGCCCTGCATTCTGAAAAGATTGAGTTTTTCCTTACTCATTGTCCAGCAGTTACTGTGGTTCTGGGTCACCCTTGGCTGGCCTTTCATAATCCCATCATTGATTGGCAGTCGGGGGAGATCTTACAATGGGGTACCATCTGTAATAAAGAATGTATTACGCTTCCTATCCGAGTAGCTGCCGCCGTTCCTGCACCCATTCCTGAGGAATATCAGGATTTTGTTGACGTGTTTTCCAAGGGCAATGCGGATATTCTGCCTCCCCATAGGCCTTACGATTGTGCCATTGAGCTAATTCCTGGTGCCACGTTGCCTAAAGGAAGGTTATATGCATTGTCTGGTCCTGAAACTGTGGCCATGAATGAGTATGTGAAAGAAAGCCTTGGGAAAGGTTTTATCAGGCCATCTAAATCCCCTTTAAGTGCAGGTTTCTTCTTCGTAGAGAAGAAGGATGGTTCACTCAGACCCTGCATTGACTTTAGAGCTTTGAATAAAATCTCAGTAAAGAATACTTACCCTCTGCCGCTGATCTCTGTCCTCTTTGATCAGCTACGTTCGGCTGTGATTTTTTTCTAAGATTGACCTTAGAGGAGCATATAACCTCATCAGAATCAAGTCAGGGGATGAGTGGAAAACGGCATTCAGTACTCAATCAGGCCACTATGAGTATCTGGTTATGCCATTCGGCCTGTCAAACGCTCCGGCAGTTTTCCAAGATCTCATTAATGATGTGCTCCGTGAATTTCTTGGAAGATTCGTTGTAGTCTACTTAGACGATATTTTGATATATTCTGACTCTGTAGAACAACATGTTACCCAGGTGCGTCAGGTGCTACAGAAATTACGTGAAAATCACCTATATGCCAAACTGGAGAAGTGTGAATTTCATGTCACGGAGGTATCCTTTTTAGGGTACATTATTTCCCCTCGGGGATTCCGTATGGAACCAAAGAAGCTCCAAGCCATCCTTAGTTGGGCGCAACCCACCAACTTAAAAGCAATTCAGCGCTTTTTAGGGTTTGCGAACTACTATAGAAGATTTATTCACTCTTTCTCTGACCTAGTTGCTCCCATTGTGGCACTTACTAAGAAGGGAGCAGATCCTACCAATTGGTCATGTGAAGCTGAGTTATCTTTTCAGGCCTTGAAACAAGCCTTTGTCTCAGCCCCTGTCCTTAGACATCCCAACCCAGAATTGCCTTTCATTGTTGAGGTTGATGCCTCGGAGGTTGGAGTTGGGGCTATCCTTTCTCAGAAGGATCCAGATTCCCTTGAATTACATCCTTGTGCCTTTTTGTCCAGGAAATTCTCATCTGCAGAATCCAACTACGATGTTGGTAACCGGGAATTGCTGGCTATTAAATGGGCTTTCGAGGAGTGGAGGCATTGGCTTGAAGGAGCGACCCATACCATTTCAGTTTTGACTGATCACAAAAATCTTCAATACATTGAATCTGCTAAACGACTGAATGCCCGGCAGGCTCGTTGGGCTTTATTTTTTACTCGTTTCAAATTCATTATCACCTTCAGGCCAGGTTCCAAGAATACTAAGGCAGATGCCCTGTCACGCAGTTTTCTTCCAGTTCAAGACAATAGTCCTGTTACTCCCATACTTCCGTCTTCAGTCATTCGGGCAGGCCTCACACAGGATGTATTTACCCAGTTAAAGCTGCTTCAACATCAAGCTCCTGGAAATACTCCTGCTGGTCGTCTTTTTGTCCCTGAGTTTTTGAGAGCTACTGTTTTGGCGGAGTTTCATGATAGCAAGGTTGCCGGGCATCCGGGAATCGCTAAGACTTTGGAATTAGTCTCCCGCTCAGTATGGTGGCCTGGTCTTTCCAAAGACATTAAAGAGTTTGTTTTTTCTTGTCAGGTCTGTGCACAGCATAAAGTTCCCCGTTCTTTGCCTATAGGTCAACTTATGCCCTTGAATGTTCCCCTTAGGCCATGGTCGCATATCTCCATGGATTTTGTGGTGGACCTCCCTCTGTCAGCCGGATGCCGAGTCATATGGGTGGTAGTGGACCGTTTTAGCAAAATGGCCCATTTCATTGCTCTTCCCCGATTGCCATCTGCCCAGGGATTGGCAGTCTTGTTCCTCCGCCATGTTTTCAGACTCCATGGCTTACCCACTGATATTGTTTCTGATAGGGGTCCACAATTCATTGCACAATTTTGGAAGTCTTTTTGTGCTTCGTTAAAGATGAAATTATCTTTAACGTCCGGTTATCATCCCCAATCCAATGGGCAGACTGAGCGAGTTAACCAATCTCTAAAACAATATTTGCGTTTGTACTCGGCCAAACTCCAAAATGACTGGTTTGAGTTTCTTCCTTTGGCGGAGTTTGCTTATAATAATGCCTGTCATTCCTCCACCAATGTGTCTCCATTTTTTGCAGTTTTTGGTTTTCACCCCAGAGCTAATTCATTTTTTCAACATTCCTCTGTCTCCTCTCTGGCTCTGACCTCTCATCTTAAACTTATTTGGAAAAAAGTGCACTTGGCTCTCAGAAAAGCAGCATTCCGGGAAAAAAGATTTTCTGACAGGCTCCGGCGGCCGTGCACTTTTAAAGTAGGAGACAGGGTGTGGTTGTCGACTCGCAACATTAAACTTCGACAAACCTCAGCCAGATTGGGCCCTAGATTTATTGGACCATTTCTCATTATCAAAAAAGTCAATCCAGTTGCTTTCCGGTTACGTTTACCAAAAACTTTACGGATCGGAAATACCTTCCATTGCTCATTACTGAAACCATATGTTTCGTCCAGTAGATTTCCTCGTAAAATATCTCAGGGGAGATCACCAATAAATGTACAGGGTCAGCAGGAGTTCTTGGTGGAGAAGGTTCTCGATTCCAAGTTGTCCCGGGGTCGGCTTTATTTTTTGGTACATTGGAGAGGTTATGGGCCAGAGGAAAGGTCTTGGGTCCTGGATGAGGATCTTCATTCCCCGAGGCTCAAAAGGGCATTTTTTCGAGAATTTCCTCAGAAACCCGGCTTTAGGGGTTCCTTGACCCCTCCTCAAGGGGGGGGTACTGTTAGGCGCCAGGGTCCGCTCGTCGGTGCGGCCCGGCGCCTAGCAACCAGGGACGCCGTGTGCGTACAGCCGCCGGCTCCCTGGCAACGCTAGACGCCGGGCGCACGGAGCCGCTCTGACCTTAGCAACGGGGACGCCACGTTCAGCCGCGTTCCCCGTTGCTGGGTCTGTCCTGATTACCTCATGGTGTGCTGGCCGTGCAGCATGCAAGCTGCACGGCATTTCAGTTGATTACCCTGTCTGGATTTTGATTGGAGGGTTCCTGAATAAAGGCACCCTCAGGACTCCTTACAGACGCCGGTGATAGCTTCCTGTTTGCCTGTGTCTGCTACAGAGAGTTTCCAGTCCTGCTCAATCCGGTTGTTCCTGTCCTCAGAGATCCTGTACTCGGAAGTTTGTCATCTGTTCCTGGAGTCTGACCGAGCACCTTTAACATCTTGTGGTGTTCGTGAGTCGCGGCTCAGCCGTGTGTTGCGGCTTGTCCGCTTACTGTTTATTATTTAGTTTACTTGTGTTCTGGAGCTTTTGCGGAGGATTCCGCTCCCACAGATCCACT
This sequence comes from Pseudophryne corroboree, assembly GCF_028390025.1. Lineage (NCBI taxonomy): Eukaryota > Metazoa > Chordata > Amphibia > Anura > Myobatrachidae > Pseudophryne > Pseudophryne corroboree. The sequence goes on from NC_086444.1 coordinate 474,797,841, forward strand.
CTGGTATCCAGCGGTGCTGGATAGGAGTAACGGATCAGGGGATCTTTGGTTGTCCTTTTCCCTGGCGGCTAGTCCGCACATACCTTTGGTTTAAGTTAGTTAGCTTGTAACCCCTGGCCTGGTTGCTTAGTCAGAGGGCCCCTTGTTATCACCCTGTCTCGGACTTCCCCTTGTCTCCCTTTAAGACCTGCGGGGGCATCGGGGTTGGGCAGACATAATCCGCCCTTCGAACGCGGCTGCCATGGGCTCAAGCAACCATAGTCTCGCAGGGGATTTCTGATAACACGGGCGAGACAACGGAGTTAGGGTGCCAGGGGTTACTAGGCTCTCCTGCTCCCACAACCAGCTTATTTTCCCTGTACTCAGACCTCTGCCATAAGATCTCCTCCGGTCTGGAGTACAGGAATCATAACACGGTGTTTGTGTCGGCCACTAGGGTCGCTTATCTTACTCACACAGCTACCTCATTGCGCCTCTTTTTTTCTTTGCATCATGTGCTGTTTGGGGAGTGTTTTTTGGAAGGGCCATCCTGCGTGACACTGCAGTGCCACTCCTAGATGGGCCCGGTGTTTGTGTCGGCCACTAGGGTCGCTTATCTTACTCACACAGCTACCTCATTGCGCCTCTTTTTTTCTTTGCGTCATGTGCTGTTTGGGGAGTGTTTTTTGGAAGGGCCATCCTGCGTGACACTGCAGTGCCACTCCTAGATGGGCCAGGTGTTTGTGTCGGCCACTAGGGTCGCTTATCTTACTCACACAGCTACCTCATTGCGCCTCTTTTTTTCTTTGCGTCATGTGCTGTTTGGGGAGTGTTTTTTGGAAGGGCCATCCTGCGTGACACTGCAGTGCCACTCCTAGATGGGCCCGGTGTTTGTGTCGGCCACTAGGGTCGCTTATCTTACTCACACAGCTACCTCATTGCGCCTCTTTTTTTCTTTGCGTCATGTGCTGTTTGGGGAGTGTTTTTTGGAAGGGCCATCCTGCGTGACACTGCAGTGCCACTCCTAGATGGGCCCGGTGTTTGTGTCGGCCACTAGGGTCGCTTAGCTTAGTCATCCAGCGACCTCGGTGCAAATTTTAGGACTAAAAATAATATTGTGAGGTGTGAGGTATTCAGAATAGACTGAAAATGAGTGGAAATTATGTTTTTTGAGGTTAATAATACTTTGGGATCAAAATGACCCCCAAATTCTATGATTTAAGCTGTTTTTTAGGGTTTTTTGAAAAAAACACCCGAATCCAAAACACACCCGAATCCGACAAAAAAAATTCGGTGAGGTTTTGCCAAAACGCGGTCGAACCCAAAACACGGCCGCGGAACCGAACCCAAAACCAAAACACAAAACCCGAAAAATTTCAAGTGCACATCTCTAATATCTGATGTTGCTTGCAGCAACAAGTGGTATGGCACCTGCTTGTTTAATTTAAATCTCCAATCAACTACTTCAGACACCTGCTGCATCTGCACAGTGTATGTGTGTACTAGGGTGTTAATTGTCCTTTGGGAGATACACAATATGGAGATGCTGCCAGGGGCTTCTGCCTCTCTGGATGTGGCAGGATGCCACAATTTTATCATACCAACTGGGGAAGTGTTCAGCTTTACCCCTGAGCAGATAGAGGGGATTTTGTTGAAGGAACTTGTATATGACAAAGATTCAAAACAAAATATGGAGGACGTGCATTTCCAGTTATTTAAACTCAGACGCCGTGAGACGGACTATCTTTTACATGCTTCCTCCCTGTCGGAATATTACAGGGAGAGAAAAATCCCGCGGGGATTCCGTTGTAGGAATACACCTACCATAGGACGGAACAACCCTGAGTTCGTACGGAAATGGGTGGGCATCTTGAATAGATGCGCTCTAGACTAATGGTTCTAGTTATTGAAGAATCCCGCCGTGAACTGGAAATAACCCGTGGCAAAATTGACAAACTACAAAGGGATGCCAAAATACTCCTAAAGGATCCTGTCAATGCAGGTTGGATCACTAAGTTGGAACAGAAATGTGACCAGTACAGAAAAGATTTGTTAAAATTTAAAAGAAATAAGAAATTTACCGTGGACAATGACTACGAGGAGAACAAAGTTTATAGATGGCTGGCAGGAGGGGACAACAGTGACCGGAGCAATAGGAACGAACGGAGACGCAGACCTTGGCATAAAGCGAGAGCTGCTAATCGTAATCAAGCAAAGACATCCAATAGTCACAGCGACAGTGATTTTCTGATATCCGAGTCGGATGAGCCTGGTATGTCTGCAGCTGCCCCTTTAGGGCATGTAGCAGAGCCTTCCAAAAAAACAAAAGAGCGGCCACCCGCAGGGGCGGACAAGACAAAAGGAACAACTACAAGAAAAGCTGCAAAGAACCAATCTATCACAAAGAATTTTGACGAAAGAGGAGGTGGATGTTTTACAGAAAGGCCTGTTGTTTGTCCCTACGAATCTACACAATGATTTCGAATGGAAAAGGGAGCACCATAGATTTGCACGCAAACTGCGTTTAAAGGAACATTTCCAACATCAATCTGCTCCTACTGAGGCCACTATAGTGGAAAAATTTGTTCAATCTGTTTCAAGATCCACATATGATCCTGTGTCCCTCAACCCCTCGTTAAAAACCTTCAACCATCTTTTAGACGAGTCAGTTACAAGATTCCAATCAGCTCCGGGGAAGATTCAGAAAAACTTGTCGCGATGTGAAGCTGCAGCTCTTAAAAACCTTGCCCAATATGAAGATATCATCATCAGGCCCGCCGATAAGGGCAGGGCCATCGTAATTCAAGGGATAGGTGAATATCGCAGTGAAATTGAGCGACAACTTGCGGATGTCAATGTTTACCAGAAATTATCAAGTGACCCTACGAAACGTTACCAAGTGGAACTGCGCTCCATTCTAGATACAGCGGTCAAAGATGGAGTAATTTCGTCAGCATTACAGAAGACATTATATAAAGAATATTCTAAAATCCCTGTGCTGTATACACTCCCCAAGTTGCACAAGAGTGTGGAGAGGCCGCCAGGACGGCCCATTATCTCCGCCCGGGACTCACTGTATCAAAATATTGCCCAGCTGTTGGACTATATCTTGCAGCCTCTCCTGTTACTTAAAAAATATTTTCTTAAGGATACGACTAGTTTTATTAAACTGTTACTGGACATTGGACAGGTACTGGAAGGTACTTTGATGTGCTGCTTAGATGTTTGCAATTTATACACGTCAATACCTCATGAGGAAGGATTGGCATCAATGAAACACTTTCTAGATCAGTTTTTAGATACATCAGTGTTCAATCATAATTTGTTTATGCAATTTCTTAAATTAACATTACTTAGAAACTATTTTCTATATGATAGCCAATATTTTCCACAATTGCGTGGCTGTGCCATGGGGTCAGCAGTGGCCTCGGCATATGCGAATATATTTATGTTCGGTGTCGAGGACCACATGTTCCTGGATAGGTCAGAGATTAGCCAAAATATCCTGGCATATACCCGGTACATAGATGATATTTTCATCCTATGGACCGGGGGTGCTGACCAGTTTGATCGCTTGATGAGTGAAGTTAATGAGACGGGTATGCCCATTAAATATACCTACTCGTACAGTAGTGACATCATGCAGTTTTTAGATGTCAAAGTGATCATCAATCATGGACGGATTGAAACAGACATCTTTTTCAAAGATGTAGACCGTAACACGTTTTTACAGGCAAGCAGCCATCATCCCGCATCTCTGAAGTGGGGTCTCCCGCTATCACAGATGATGAGGGTGGCTAGAATCATAAGCGAGCAGTCCAAGATTTCTGAACGGCTAGATGCCCTAATTGATACATTTATTATGAGGGGGTATGACCGTAATACATTACTAGCACAGAAGGAGCAGGTCCTTAAGATCTCGAGACCCCAACTATTAGAATCATCTAGGCGTGATAACAAACATGTTATACCATGGGTAAGTACATGTACGGTGGCTAGCCCCATCATTAATCAGGCCACTAAGGCACTTTGGCCTATAGTAAAATCTGATAAAGAGCTGATATGCTTTAAAGAAGATAGACCTATGGCTGCCTTTAAAAGAGGCCGTAATCTACGTGACAGACTCGTGATAACGGATATCTCTGGACAGGGAGTCCCAAGACCCCCCAATGTATATACCAAGCCGCCTGGTTGCTACAGTTGCCACGATTGTGTCACGTGTCAATATATAACGCCTTGTAAAAGCTTTAAGCACCCCAGCTCTAATAAAATATTTGATATCCGCCATGTACTTACATGTAAAACTACTCATGTAGTGTATGTCATTTACTGTCCCTGTGGTTTGTACTACGTGGGACAAACAATATGCAAATTCAGGGACCGGATGGCCCTCCGCCGCTCCAGTATTGATCTATCTATAGCGGGGAGATCCATAGACCAGCCAGTGGTGCACCACTTTAAAATTAAAGGTCACCGATTATTTGATCTTAGATATTTTATCATAGATCATATACCAGAATCCCTTGGGGGGGGGAGGGGGGGGGTGACCATTGTAAGGCATTACTTCTGTCTGAGTCACGATGGATCTTCAGGCTTAATACCATGGTGCCCTATGGGCTTAATGAGAAAATTAGCTGGAATAGTATCATGTGATGTTTAAATATAAATCTCTGATTGTGTACTAGATACTGCTGCTATTTTGTAGTTATCCATATTGTGTCTCTAGTTATGTATATATACATTTGGTTTATGTATGTTTTTTCATTTTTGTATATCTGTGGGTGTGTTGCTAAGTCACACTATTCTCCCCTATCCCTGCAGGCCGTCCTGTGGCCGGGTTGCCATGGTGATCTCCGGGCTGTGGAGAGCAAGCAGCGTTGTTACTATGACAACGCCCGGAAGCCCGTACCCGGAAGTGAGTCACCAGAGGCGGACCTGCGGCTCTGGGCGCGTCTGGGAGGCGAGGATGGCGTGGACGGGCAGCGGAGGTATTTAATGGGGTAAGTTACAATTATGTGTTCATTCTGGTGTTGTCTGGAAGAAGGGGCTGGTGCTCCGAAACGTCATATCAATATACCAGTTTTTTGACATGATATACCCTGTGAGTGCCGTTTATTTCTGCCTTTGGATATTTGTGTGATTAAGGATTCAGGCACCAGGGGAAGCTGGACATTGAGTTCATTGAGTGCCGACTGAATTCGATGTATATATATATATATATCTATAAAGGGTATGGTATATTTCATTGACATTCATAATGTTGAAATAGCTTAACTTCCGGTAACCGAGTCAATCCGAACCCTGGCTCAGGTTTTCCCGACAGATTCAGATTCCAAATCGAGGCACAATGTCATTCTCCCTGTCGGATTCTCACGGGTTTTGGATTCTATATAAGGACCCCACTGCGATGCCTCGCACCATCTCACTCTGTTCTCAGGCACATTACTGTGTTCTGTGCTTTGCTGGTTACAGTGTCTGTGCCGTTTCCAGACTTATAACAAGTGGCTGTGCTGTGTACAGTGTGTACAAGACATGCTGCTAAGTGCTGCACTGTACTCTGCTGGTTAAATTGGCTGTGCTGTGTTTACACTCATAACAAACAAGATTTTCTGAGTAAATATTTTGCATATTAAGCTACCAAATTGGGATTGATACAAATTGAGTACTTCCACAATCAAATAAACTCTTCTCTGCCTCCACATATGTAGACAAATTTCTCAACAGGGCTCCCCTATCTCCACAGGTAGGTCCTATTGTAGGGCCTGTGTTAATTCTCCATGTGTGCCATCTCCTCTGTCACCGGTGCATGCAAAGAACATACTCTGGCACCGTACCAGAGCCTACTGTGTGACTGGAAATCTCCAGACAATGGGCAATGGCCTAATGGCCAATACCATTTTCCCAGTGATTTCTGGTGGACTCATCGGAGAGGTAATTAGTGTATGGGTGCAGGGGCCAATGGGTCCCCATCCTGCACCCACTATAGATACTCCCAAGCCCTGCGGGTTGTCAAATAACGCTGCCATGTTCACATAGCAATTCTTCTTCATGACCTGGTATAACAAACATACATGCAAAACCTACTAATATCGTTTTCATCACTTTACTGTGTCTCTCCATGGGGAAAATTTACTAAACCAGGTATATTTCTAAACCACCAATTTTTCCGACATATTTCCAGCGGTTTTAAACCTGCAGGATTTACTAAAGGCAAAACTAGAAAGAAAACCCCCCCAGAAAAAAAGCATAGAAACCTCTGTTAAAGACATCACTGTCCTCATCTTTACTAGAAAAGAATTAAGGCCCACCAGATTTATCAAATGTGGCTGTCTGCAAAACAAGCCCCAAAAAATTAAGTTGTTCTGATAGGCGTTGGCTCAAACTCCTGAAAGTTGGAGCGATCTTACCTAGGGTTAGAAATTTGACTTTAAAAAAAAAAAACTCCTCTCCTCAATGGCACTATGGGGGCTATTCAAATGTTTGCGAGGCGGGGAATACTAGTGGGTGTCTATCGGAGCTATTCAAATGTTGCTTCAATCAGATGCCCATTATTCGCGGCAGTCACATTTCAGCTCGCAGCCCCGGTGGCTGCAAACTAAAATGTGTGAGAAGTCGGCTGTTTGGGCGACCAAACTGGACTTTTCCCCATAGCGCCAATTAGTTTAGATGGGTTTTGCTGCTTTACACAGATAAACCCTGTCTAACTTGGCACGTCAAGCGCGATAATTAAAGCACAACCAAAACAATTGAATAGCAACAATAGGCGCCCTTTAATTATCACCAAAGAACAAACATTTGAATAGCCCCCTATATGTTACTGAATTAAAAAAATATCTTGTGTGTTTTAGTAATAATAAGAAACTACTATGGCCTATTATTATTATTTAAAAAAAAGGAATATGACCCATTTATTATATGCATAAAGTATTGTGTCCAAATTAATAAATTAAATTTATTATGAGCTTAATTAATTTGCAAATATTTGTATGAGTTGACCTTTTATAATACGGGTTGAGTATCCCATATCCAAATATTTCAAAATACGGAATTTTTTGAGTGAGACTGAGATAGCGAAACCTTTGTTTTCTGATGGCTCAATGTACACAAACTTTGTTTAATACACAAAGTTATTAAAAATATTGTATTAAATGACCTTCAGGCTGTGTGTATAAGGTGTATATGAAACATAAATGAATTGTGTGTATGTACACAGACTTTGTTTAATGTACAGTTATTACAATTATTGGCTAAAATGACCTTCAGGCTGTGTGTATAAGGTGTATATGAATCATAAATGCATTCTATGCTGAGACTTTAGGTCCCAGCGCCATGATATCTCATTATGGTATGCAATTATTCTAAAATACGGAAAAATCCGATATCCAAAATACTTCTGGTCCCAAGTATTTTGGATAAGGGATACTCAACCTTATCCTATTATTGTCCCCTGAAACAGTGTATCCCAACTCCAGTCCTCAGGGACCTCTAACAGTGCATGTTTCCGGAGCTTTGATGCTCCATATTGTACCCACATTATTTCACGGTGTAGTGGTATCCTAAGACTGTTTACCTTTAGTCTTCTACTTTCCTTATTCCTCTTTCCCTGTAGAAAAACATAGGCAATTAATAAAGATATTACAAAATGATGTGCATGAAAGTATATCATGCATTCAATGTTTCAAAACAAGAAACTCATAGTGTTTTACACCACTTATGGAAATGTCTTATAATAATGCCTAAAGAATGTCTTATCAATCATATCCCCTTGAACAGTTTACAAACCCTGTTATCTACTTCATATGAATTGCCCACATCAAAGTAAAACTGATAGAATTCCTGTATTAAGGGAGTAGTGTTAGGAAAGAATGATTTGTACACGTGAGATATAATAGATGATGTACTATGCTTCTTAGAGCTGACACACCAACATATGAAATATTTTGGCCATATTGCATAAATCTGGGATTTTCTATAGCAGTCCCAGACCAAGAAATTATACTATGGGGGAAATGTAACAGCCTGCAAGATGCAGACATCGGTACAATTCCGGGCGTCTGCCTGAAGCTTTAAAGCTGCAGTAATTTAAAAGGTAAAACCAACCTTGCTGGGCTGACTTACCAGAGTTGTGCAGATGCCTGCTCTCACAGACTATTACATTTCCCCATATGTGTGGGAACACAGTGACTCTGAAAGGTAACTACTTAATTTACAAAGATACATTTGGGACAAAGGGGCTTATGAAGAGCTGGATGCAATTTATGCCATATGTGTGAATTGCACCCATTAAAAATATACAATTTGTGCAATATACAGAGACGCAGATACCTTATGATGCTGCAGCTGTTTATTTTTTAGTCCTTCAAAATGTATACTAACTGCATAAGATATACTGATTTCTTAACTCATGAAGTTTTTTTTTTTTTAAACATTTTTATTGGCACATTCACAAATAGATTGCAAAACAAGCAATTAATAGACATTGGGGAAACACAAGTTAATCAGAAAGTATATGATAAAGCCCCGAAAAGAGTAATATGTATACATAGATTGTAATACAATGTTCTTAGCGTCCAAGAAATGAGAAAAGAAATCAGCTTCCTCCGTTCCAGTAATTACAGTTTTATAGCAATCAAATAACCTCTGTAAGATCATAACAGAATACCATTTTTCATTTTATGATAGGAAAGTAGAAAAAGAAGGGAAAAAAAGGCGGAAAGAAGAAAGGAAAAAAGAAGACAGCAAGAAAAAAGGAAAATGGGGTAGAAAGACGGGAAGGGGAGGGAGGTAACAATGGCATCATAGTGGCAGTACTTCACCAGATACTAGCTCGTACATGTGGGAATCCAAAAAATATACAGCAGAACAGGGTGGTTCCAGAAAACACAATCAAGAAAAGAGTAAAAAACGCGATACGGCATATAGTGGGAGGAAACTTAAGACAATTTACGTTTAAGTGACCAAGTAATGTTGTCAAAAATTTGCATAATGTGTAAATTTACGTCATGAGGCAAAAATTCCAAATAAAAAGCTACATTTTTTATAGAATTTCTCGACTCCTGTCTCAATATCAAGCAATGCCGTTTTACGGTCAAAGTAGAGAATATTGAGCAATTCAGCTTTCAATAGTATTAGTGTACGTACAGAGTTTGAGATCCAGAAAGACAGTTTAAGCTTTTTGGCTAACGTTAGCAGTACCATCAAAAAGGGTAGAATAGATCTGCGTAGTAAGGTAGGCAGCCAACCAGAAAAGTCGGCCCGTAAAAAGGGTTCCCAAGCGAATGGTAATCTAATGCTGGTGATCTGTTGGAGGAAATCATGTATTTTATACCAAAATCTTTTTACTTTCGTGCAATCCCAAACACTATGTAAAAAATTAGCGACCGAGGCAGAACATTTTGGACAAGTACATTGTATATCAGGATGCATATGGTGCCTTTGTGCCTGAGATATATACGCCCTATTGAGAAATTTAAAATATAGTTTTTGCAGTTGAGCCGAACCCAACCATTTATAAACATATGGGAATTGTTTCATAACACAGTCAGAGTTAACAAAATCAGGAAAGTCGTGGGACCACGCCCTCCAGACTTTCTGCCATAACATATATGAAGACGAGGTCATCAAATCATTATAGAGATACCGTATCTTAAATTTGCTTTGAGAAATTAAAGTGAAGAGGGAGGACAGGGCAGACGGATTGAAAGAGTCCATAAAGGAGCCATAAGATCCAGAAACCTTCTTACTGTTTATATAATGCCTCACTTGTAGAAATAGAAAGAATTGGGAATTGGGGATATCATATAAATCCTTAAGTTGTTGGAAGGAGTATAGGTCAACCCCCGGGTCAAAAACATTTAGAATAGTATACTTACCGTCATCAGCTTATCCCCCTGAGACTCCCTGTGCTTACTGATGTTCCGGTCGTGCTCGATAGCGGACTCTCTCAATGCAGCCACCGAGATACCTCTCCAGTTAGGTAGAGAGGTCTGTACTCTTGTTCTCAGTGCCTCCTTTAACCCGTCCATTAATACAGAAACAGCTACCTCCCTATGATGTGCATTATCTTTAATGTCCTCAATCCCAGTGTATCTACCTATTTCCTATAGTGCTGGATGGAAATATTCAGATGCCATTTCACCTTCCTTTTGTCTTATAGAGAAGATTTTATTCCATTTGACAACAGTAGGGAAATACACAGGACTAAAAGCTATACTTTAAACACACGTAATACACTTTAATATTGAGCAGCTGCGGCCGCTGTAATTAACCTTTCACCCTTATATTGATCACAAACCTTACGTACACAAGATCGAATAGTAAATACACACAAGGAAAAATTGGATAGAACCTATTGTGGGCGCAAAATGTGGATGACGATGGTGTTACGTAGTGGAGTTACGTAGTGTTATGGTGTTACGTAGTGGCATCCTGCTGTACAAGGGGAGAGGCCGGTGGTGTCTTGCTATTATTATACAGGGAGAGTGTGATACACAGAGAGACTGAGAGACAGAGTCCTGTGTGTACAAGTGTGCAGAGCGGAGACTGGGAGCAGATATCAGCTACAGAGACTCACAGTGTTCCAGTGCATGCATCATCTTCTCTGCAGTGGGAGTCAGACTGCACGGCTGTGCAGTCCTCCATGCTTCACCACCACAGACACCTCCTGACCGAGCCTGAATACGAAACAAAGGGGGTGAATGGGGACGACCATCCAGCCTGCTGGGATAAAGATACCTTTACATGAAAGTACGGCGCCTTCTGAAGTAAGCTTGGATGTGAGCATCCTTTCAGAAGTGTTTGCATGTGAATGTTTGGAGCACAACCACTCTCAGCACTAAGAATATCCTAAAGGGGCTATAAAGAAACCTTTATAGGCTTGTTCCATATGTATGAAAGTAAGCACACATGTGAGGGGCCACGTTTATCTTGAAGCACCAGGGTGAACCCTTACGGATATCTTCACACTTTCCCGCCACACCATAGTCCAGAGAGTCCGGGGAGAAGTCACCTTCATTTTAGACCATCTGCATTGGGAGAAATTCCCTTCTGAACCCTTGTATACATTTTGTGTTTTCTCCACATGTAACATCGATTGAGGGAAAAGAACTTTTCGCACGAGGTACTTTTTCTAGGAACAGCTAAGGACTCTCTTACCCAAAATATTGGACATTGACTCCACTACGTAACACCATCGTCATCCACATTTTGCGCCCACAATAGGTTCTATCCAATTTTTCCTTGTGTGTATTTAATCTTGTATAGGTGTGTGGTGACACATCAGGATAGGACCTCATACTGGGCAGCATAGAGAGTGCGCAGGAACCTACCTCACCCACCCATTTTTCAACAAGATCGAATAGTGTCCGCACTCTGCGTATGTATGCCTAGAGGGCGTAGTGACTACACAGTTTGCGTACACAGGCCTATACGCTATTAGCACAATGCTGCAGCCTGAGTGGCTGTAAATACACTTTAAACCTTAGCAAGGAAATGGGACACGACACCAATTGTAATTCAAAACTATGTTGGGGTCTAACCCACCAACGGTTCTTTACTTGCACGGGGTTACAATATAAACAATACAATGCAATACAATAGAAAAACGGCTACAGTCAATGGTACATACTTGTTTGGTTTCGCCTGCGCTTCCCAGTCTGGTCCTCAGTCATCAAGGTAGATGACCTTCAGAGTCTGTGTCTGACCGGGCATGCAGCTGGCTCTTTTATACAATAGTCCAAAACCTAACACAATGGATACTGTAATCTCTTTGTCCACTGGACACAGGGATGGTCATTTACAGTACAGGAGAGGTCATAGGTCGGTTTGAATAGGTGGGCGATGTCTGTTCCAGGTGCACTTGCAGATGTTCTCCTCTGGGTTCCTGCTGCATACCAAATGTACAGTAAATACAGTTAATATTTATATTCTGCTCCTGCGCATAACTATTCGCAGGAGCGTGCGATCTTCTGCAAACCAACACCGGAATATTTCCCTTAATATACCCTACAGCTGGATACCAAACACCACCTTATTACCTAGTTCTGTCCCCTCCTATCCTGTAAAGGTGAATCCCTTTGTTCTGATACCATTTAAACTATTGTAACTTGCTGGTGTGGTGCAGGGAGACTATGTGAATATTCGCATGCACGGCAGAACAAGTGCGAGCATGGAGGCCATCTGTGTGTAGTTTGTACGTGATGTGTGTACTGCAATATGTTTTGACTTCGACAGTCCACCCTTTGGCAGTCACCAATAACTGATCTATAAACAGAAAAATATCTATACAATATATACAGAAGCTTGGATGATCGGAGGAGAGTTGTAGGCGGGAAACGTATGGCCTAGTGGGATAGTAAAAAGCATGTATGTATGAATCCATGTCTGAGGGGCATGTATCATCGTGCCGTATATGTTCTAAATAAGCTTTGAGGTATTGCGAAGTATACATTAAATCGTTCTCATCCCGTATTAAGGGTCTGTAAATGGGCCAACAAACACTACCGAGCTCTTTTTGGCTTCTTGTTCCAACAAATGGGGTGCACATTTAGTTGATGATACATGGAGGGGGAACATATGTGAGTGCTAGTATATGTGGATATCACCTGTCGACTATGTGTGCCATTAACTGGAGGTTGCAGAGATGAAGATAAGACACATGTAAAAATACATTCACATAAACATTCTAGGTAGGGATGACGTCTTTTCCAGTTGGATGTATCTGGGCAGAGGGGGAGACAAAGAAAAACGGGTGAAAGAAACAGGCCATGAAATTCATTTGCAATCCTTATCATAATGCTGTCTCTATGGATGGATCATAAATTAAATCTGCTGCTGTAACAGCGCCCTCGTTCCTTAGACTCATCAAATTTGTGCCGTGCTTGCGTCGCGTTAGAATTTGAACACACCTAAATATCAAACCAATAATTATGACTCCCAGGATACAAAGGAGAAACTTCCCCACACTCATAATGACATTTTGACCCCACTCTCCTAAACCTGAGAACCATTTGCGTGGGTTCAACCATGAGACCCAGCCGGTCAGTTCATTACCCACAGTTGCTAAGGTAAGGTTGTGCTTCCTCCTGAACTCCCACTTCAACTGCAAGATCTCGTCCATCTTCTGATCGATGATCTCCGCGGGGTCGTCAGTGCTGTTCGTAATATATACGTACAGCACTTCACACCATATTGAGTTGCCAGAGTAACACAGTACCCACCTGTCACGGCTGTGACGTAATTAAGGACCATCCTGTGCTGGATCAGTTCCTTCTTGTAGGCTTGTAACTCCCTTCCCGTATACCTGAAGGTGTCATCATACATCTCAGTGATATTATCTATCAAGTTCGCTAGCGCATGGATATACCTATAATTTATAGTTCCTCTGGCAGTACGGGTGATGTCTAATGTGAGAAGGAACTGAATCCTGGTGGATTCGGGGATCAAATCAGAGGCTGCGTGCTCTGCCCTATCTATGAGGTGTCTCTTGATGATGTGTTCATAGTGAGTATGAGTATAAGGAGCCTGAGCACTGCGGTGAATGTCTTTCATTTTATCGTGGGTTATGGTCATGACCTCTGGTAGTACTCTCCCAATATAACACAATCCCTCAGAGCTTGGGGCAAGCCACTTGTACACTTTCCTCCCACATATGAAATAGGCATCATCTGGGAGAACATAGGGGACAAAATGTAACATCACCATATTGCAAACTTTCCAAGTAAAGAAACCAATCCCTAGTTCTCCCATTTGCTCAGTACAAGTATCGGGCTGGATGATATGGGCACAATACCCTGACGATACTTTTCCAACCCACATGGTCTTGCTTCCACGGGTATACCTATACCGAAAATACCTCCCACTGTTGGCTATTTGGCGTACAAGTTCAGAGTCTATGGGTATCCTATCAGCTCTGTGTGAAAAGGTCATTGTCTGGTTATTCCACGTCACTTCCCAATTTCCTGGTTTTCGGTAATTGGAAATATTAAAACACAATAAGGACCTGTCTACATGATATTGGTGGAGCTTCAAGCTAGGGGGCCTGGAGATATTGAATTTCTTGTCCACCGGTCTCCCACCCCGCAATTCGAGTACCTCATCTATTGCTAAAGGGTATGGTACTAATCCTGACTTACTCTGACCTTGAGGTACTTGTGAGCACACCCAGCATTCTGTCTGGTTTAAGACCTTACCCACTAGTGAGTGGTAATCACTCAACGGATGACGGTCCAAGGTCCAAGGTTGGACTGACATCTCTGGATGCACCCATCCTCGACTATATTCTCACAATTCCTACAAATACAATATTCATCAGACAATAACCCTTCACAGTGCCTCTGAGCTCCATGACTACCAGAGCGCTTACTGATGCCAGCCTTTATTCGAGTGATGTGCTGCTCCTGAGATCCTACAAATTCGTACTCGCCATCAGAACCCATTCCAGATCCCTGCTCGACCTCTCTGGGACCCTCACCAAAGCAAATTGTCCTGATCAAAAACAGAATTACTAGCAGAACCCGAAACGCAGTCTCTTGTGATAGATCCATTTCGTTAGGGGAAAGAAGGAAAATAAGAAGGAGAAAAGAAAGGAAAATGCAGGGGGAGGTGAAAAAAGAAAATGGTGCGACAACCGTCCTAGATCTTGTTGCTCTCTGTGCTCAGATGCCTTTCAACAGTCCTGCCTCTCAACTTTCCCGGAACAAACACTCTAGTGATATGAGGTTCTCTACACCTTGCTCTTTGTCACGAGTCCTCTCCGGGTCAGCGACCTTCTTGCAGTGGGACGAGTGGACCCAAGTCTCTCTTTCGACGACCTTCAATGCTGTCATGCTGGTTAACAAGACTTGGTATGGTCCTTCCCACCTGTCTATGAGGCAACCTGAGCGTAAGAAATTTCGAATCATCACATAATCCCCAGGCTCAATGTCATGACAATTACTGTTCGGTAGGTCAGGAATCACCAGCTTTAGATTTCTTTGTTGATTTCTAAGCTGCTGGCTCATCCCAACCAAATATTTCCCAGTCACTTCATTATTACATTTCAAATCATCCAGGGGGTCTATCATTACATGAGGTTGTCGACCAAAAAGAATTTCAAAGGGTGATAAGTTAAGTGGAGACCTGGGAGTGGTTCTGATGCAACACTAGTGGCAAAGCTTCTGGCCACAACAATCCAGTTTCAGCCATTACTTTGCTCAGCTTGTTCTTAATAGTGCTGTTCACGCTCTCTACCTTGCACTCGCCTTTGGCCGGTACGGAGTATGCAGTTTGCTATTAATTCCCATCAGTTTGCACATGATCTGAAAGACTTCACCTGTAAAATGGGTACCCCTATCACTTTCAATTATTCTAGGGATACCATATCTACACACAAATTCCTGCACAATTTTCTTTGCAGTGAACTTAGCAGTATTTGTCGCAGCAGGGAACGCTTCTACCCAGTTGGAAAATACATCAATACATACTAACACATATTTCAAATTCCTACAGGGTGGTAACTGTATGAAATTGATTTGTATTACCTGAAAAGGTCCATCTGTCGGAGGGATATGGGATGGCTCTGTTGGTATTGTCTTTCCAATATTTTTCCTCAAGCAAGTAAAACATGTCATTGCTCTTTTACCTGCATGAGAAGAGAATCCTGGCGCACACCAGTAGTCTCTTACCAACTTGCACATACCCTCTTTGCCCAGATGAGTCAGACCGTGTGCCGCCTCAGCTAGACTTGGAAGATATGCTCTGGGGGCCACCGGCTTACCGTGTCCACCTGTCCAAAGTCCTGAGGACTCCTGGCCATATCCCTTTGACCTCCAGACTGCCTTTTCCTGTAGGGAACACAAATTTTGCATTTCAATTAACTGTTGTGTGTTGAGCATGTTAAATGTCATCAGTGATGTGATGTTCGTTTGTATGGGAGTGCTTGCTGCTGATTTAGCAGCTTCGTCTGCCCGGCTGTTACCAAGTAAAATTGGATCTTGGTTGTAAGTGTGTGCTTTGCACTTGATAACAGCCACTCTGTCTGGTTCCTGTATTGCTGTCAAAAGCCTTTTGATGTGGGACGCATGCGCTACAGGTGTGCCAGCTGCCGTCATGAAATTTCTGAGGCGCCATAGGGCCCCAAAATCATGCACCACTCCAAAGGCGTACCTAGAATCTGTGTATATATTGGCTGACTTACCCTTGGCCAATTCACACGCTCTGGTTAGGGTGACCAACTCAGCAACTTGTGCTGAGTGCGGTGGGCCAAGGGGTTCAGCTTCTATGATACCTTCGTCATCTACAACTGCATATCCAGTGCACAAGTCTCCCGATTCTGTCTGTCTGTGGCAACTACCGTCAGTGTAGAAGGTAAAGTCTAATCCTTCCAGTGGGTTTTCACTGATGTCAGGTCTCACTGTGAAAGTCTGATTCAGGTATTCCATACAATCATGCGTATCAGTATCTGCACTAAATCCTCCTTCACCATCATTCGCATCCTCCACCCTTTGATCAAGCCCTGAGGAAGATATTATACATCTCGAAACGCGTTGGCTACCTGATCTTCGGCTACTGGACCAAAGAAGGAACTCTGACTGCTCATTCATCTGACATCAACCTGTGGTAAACTTGGGAGCCAGAGCAGGGTGAAGTCTGGACCACCCTGCTTATCATAAACACCTGCGGCTCCTCAGCTACCTTGCCGGTACGTTTCAGCTTTGTTTGAACAAACTTCACACAAGTACTGTCATCTATCCGGGGATATCGACCCACTATTAAGCTTAGGAGCCAGAGCAGGGTGAAGTTTGTACCACCCTGCCCTATTTAACACCTGCGGCTCCTAGCTTACCTTACTGGTATGCTTTTAGTTGTTTTATGAAAGTGTGTATTAAAGTATGTGTTAATTTTATTGTTACATTACACGGCATCAGTTTTCTCAATCACACCTACACAGCTACCTGTATTATAAAGTGGCCATTGTTTTGGCCCTGTCATAAGTCCACCGTAAGGAGAGGCGCCAAAGGTACACCACCATCCCTTGCCATTTGTATCTTTTGGGGGAAAGAAGGAAAACCCCGTAGGTGTATCCCAGGCTGCCTGATTTCCTTCGAGCGCCCAATAAGTTTTCCGACACCTGGCAAACACACTTGGCAAGTAGGTTGCAGGATTTAGTGAGCTGCCTCTCTTAATGGTGATGTTTACCAGGGCCATCAGTGATAATTCCCACTTTGTAAACCGAGCAGATGAGACATGTCTGGTTTGGGCGGAGTTTAGCAAGGCTGATACTGCATGAGGTGTATGAATGGTCAGGTCATGTCCTAACACTACGTCCTCGCTTTTACTTAACAGCAAAACTATCGCTGCAACACTTCGCAAGCAAGTGGGGAGAGACCGCGCTACAGTGTCCAACTGTGCACTGTAGTAAGCTACCGGTCTGCTAGCATCACCATGTCTCTGTGTTAAGACACCTGCCGCACACCCAGCACTTTCAGTACCGTAGAATTCAAAGGGCTTCTCATAATCTGGCATACCTAATGCAGGTGCCTGTGATAGACACTGTTTGAGTCTCTCAAACGCCAGTTCGGACTCATCTGTGTGAGAGATCCATTCTGGTTTGTTCGAAGAGACCATTTCTTGCAATGGTAAAGCCAGTATAGAGAACCCTGGAATCCAGTTTCGACAGTACCCACACATTCCAAGGAAAGTGCGGATCTGTTGCTGAGTTTGTGGCAGAGTCATGTCGCGAATCGCCTGTATTCTATCAGCAGTGAGGTGTCTAAGTCCTTGAGTCAAGCAATGTCCCAAATATTTGACCCTGGTCCGGCACAACTGCAACTTATCCTTTGAAACCTTGTGTCCTGTATGGGAAAGATGAAACAGAAGCTGTTTCGTATCTTTCAAGGACGATTCGAGTGAGTCAGAACACAGCAATGAGTCATCGACATACTGTATTAGTACTGATCCACTCTCAGGTTGAAAGGATTGTAAACAGTAATGCAAGGCCTGGGAGAAAATACTTGGGCTGTCAATGAAACCTTGGGGGAGACGAGTCCAGGTGTACTGTACTCCCCTGTATGTAAAAGCAAAGAGGTATTGGCTATCAGGGTGAAGAGGGACAGAAAAGAAAGCAGAACAGAGGTCAATGACAGTGAAGAATTTTGCTGTACAGGGAATTTGCATGAGGATGACAGCTGGATTGGGCACTACGGGGAATTGGCTCTCAACTATTTTGTTTATCCCCCTTAGATCCTGCACTAGCCTGTAACCTTTCCCCCAGCCAGAGCAACACCCCCTACAAATATCTCTATCACTGTTGACAACACTATCATCTCCCCCGTTCCCCAACTCCGCTGCCTGGGCGTCACTCTTGACTCCTCCCTCTCCTTTGCACCCTACATCCAAGCTCTGGCGCAATCTTGTCGGTTCCAGCTACGCAACATTGCTCGCATCAGGCCATTTCTCTCCCAGAGTGCAACTAAACTTATCATCCACTCACTGGTCATCTCACGACTCGACTACTGCAAGGTGCTCCTCACTGGCCTCACTTGCTCCCAAATCGCTCCCCTCCAATCTGTCCTCAACTCCGCAGCTAGGCTCATCTTACTCTCCCGCCGCTCCACTTCTGCCACTCCCCTTCGACAAAATCTACACTGGCTCCCATTCCCCTACAGAATCCTCTTCAAACTCCTCACCCTCACATACAAGGCAATCTCTAATCCCACCGCTCCCTACATCTCCAACCTCCTCTCCCTTCATACTCCCTCCCGCCCACTACGGTCGGCTGATGACCGTCACCTCTCCTCTGCCTTGGTCACTGCTTCCCATGCACGAGTTCAGGATTTTGTCCGTGCTGCACCCCTTCAGTGGAATGCGCTCCCCCGCTCCATTAGACTCTCCCCGACCTTGCAAAGCTTCAAACGGGCACTGAAAACCCACCTAGTTATCAAAGCGTACCCCTCCAATGCATAACCTAGTCTAGAGGCTGCTCCTGCATCCCCCTGCCCCATGCCTTGGACATCTCTGCTTTGCTCGCATACCACCATCAGGCTTCTACCTGCTTGCTTACACCTCATGTCATCTGTCTGTTGCCCCTCCCCACTAGATTGTTAGCTCTTCAGAGCAGGGCCCTCTTTCCTCTTGTCTAAGCCCTCTTTTTGACACATTTCACTCAGCGACCATCTTTACCTGCTTTTTCTCCTGCTGGTAAATGGCTCCTCTCTATCTATGGCCGCCAGCCCCAAGTAGTACAATGATTACTCCTTCGCTACTTACATCTAAGCTGTATTATGCTTTGAGAATTGTGGTGCTCTTTGTTACCTGCACTCCATTTTTGTTATTTATTTACTGTTATGCTAAGTTTTGTCTCCCTGTACTGTCCTTTGTACGGCGCTGCGAAACACTTGTGGCGCCCTATAAATAAAATGTAATAATAATAATAATAATAATAACAACCCCTCCCCCCACTCTTTTTAACAGGGAAGATGGGACTATTGGCGGTGCTGGACGTCCTGACTAGGATGCCCTGCTGTAACAGCCGCTCTATGACGGGTACGCTCCTAACTCTACCTCTTCAGAGGATACTGAGGGATTTTTGGAGCTATCCTACCATCTTTTACTTGTACTACTACTGGAGCTACATTCGCCATCAATCCAGTGTCTTGTCCATCTTTGGTCCAAAGGGAACCCGATATTTGTGAGATCATATCCTCTACCTTTGATGGACACGTCTCTATAACAGTAGAATGCGACATTAGCCTTTGAGGGGTGCCTAGTATATCTTGTACTTCTTGAGCATGGTTCTCAGGTATATCTAAAAAGGAGTACAATATATGACACACCGCATTTTACACAATAAGTCTCTGCCGAGTAGATTAGTCGGAGCCGATGCAGCCAGCAGAAAATAATGTTTGGTTTGCAAGGGCCCTATCGTAATCTCTGCAGGTCTACTCAAAGGGTATTGTTGCACCGTTCCTGTTACTCCCATTGCCGAAATAATTTTTCCCGTGGTCTTTACACCTGATGTGGAATTCAACACTGACCTGGCCGCCCCTGTATCTATAAGAAATGGTAATGGTACACCAGCTACATCAACCGTGACCTCAGGTTCACTACCAAGGCTAGCAATCAACTCCACTGACTGCAGACTACAGGTGTGGCCCAACCCCTATTGTGTAGTGGGACCCTCCCACAGCGCATTGGCAGCTATATGTGAGGGGGGTAGCTGAGAATTTTCAGAGGTCTGCCAGTCTCTCCTTGGTGGGTACCTCCTTGTTTCCCCTGTGTGTGGCTCGTAATTTCTCCTATGCGGTCCCTGATCCCAATTATGTGAATTGTATTGTGGTTCGTATCCTGGTCTAGGGGGTCGGTATACATTATGTGTACCTTTATTCATACATTCCCTTGCGTAATGTCCTTCCTTTCGACAAATATAGCATATTACTACACGTGACTTACCATCAGGGGTCTGGGGTTTTGGCTGATATGGTTTTGTTGTAAGAACATGTATACTTACCGTCATCAGCTTATCCCCCTGAGACTCCCTGTGCTTACTGGTGTTCCGGTCGTGCTCGATAGCGGACTCTCTCAATGCAGCCACTGAGATACCTCTCCAGTTAGGTAGAGAGGTCTGTACTCTTGTTCTCAGTGCCTCCTTTAACCCGTCCATTAATACAGAAACAGCTACCTCCCTATGATGTGCATTATCTTTAATGTCCTCAATCCCAGTGTATCTACCTATTTCCTGTAGTGCTCAATGGAAATATTCAGATGCCATTTCACCTTCCTTTTGTCTTATAGAGAAGATTTTATTCCATTTGACAACAGTAGGGAAATACACAGGACTAAAAGCTATACTTTAAACACACGTAATACACTTTAATATTGAGCCGCTGCGGCCGCTGTAATTAACCTTTCACCCTTATATTGTTCACAAACCTTATGTACACAAGATCGAATAGTGTCCGCACTCTGCATATGTACGCCTAGAGAGCGTAGTGACTACACAGTTTGTGTACACAGGCCTATACGCTGTTAGCACAATGCTGCAGCCTGAGTGGCTGTAAATACACTTTAAACCTTAGCAAGAAAATGGGACACGACACCAATTTTAATTCAAAACTATGTTGGGGTCTAACCCACCAACGGTTCTTTACTTGCAGGGGGTTACAATATAAACAATACAATGCAATACAATAGAAAATGGCTACAGTCAATGGTACATACATGTTTGGATTCACCTGCGCTTCCCAGTCTGGTCCTCAGTCATCAAGGTAGATGACCTTCAGAGTCTGTGTCTGACCGGTCATGCAGCTGGCTCTTTTATACAATAGTCCAAAACCTAACACAATGGATACTCTAATCTCTTTGTCCATTGGACACAGGGATGGTCATTTACAGTACAGGAGAGGTCATAGGTCGGTTTGAATAGGTGGGCGATGTCTGTTCCAGGTGCACTTGCAGATGTTCTCCTCTGGGTTCCTGCCGCATACCAAATGTACAGTAAATACAGTTAATATTTATATTCTGCTCCTGCGCATAACTATTCGCAGGAGCGTGCGATCTTCTGCAAACCAACACCGGAATATTTCCCTTAATATACCCTACAGCTGGATACCAAACACCACCTTATTACCTAGTTATGTCCCCTCCTATCCTGTAAAGGTGAATCCCTTTGTTCTGATACCATTTAAACTATTGTAACTTGCTGGTGTGGTGCAGGGAGACTATGTGTACATTGTGCACTATTTGGACTTAATATGTAATGTGTTTATATGGCTTTTCCATGCGGTCACAAACTCTACCGTAATTACTCATACCACGCGCTAATACGCAGGACTACGGGAGCGACCATACGCAAATTGCGAATATGCGCATGCACGGCAGAACAAGTGCGCGCACGGAGGCCATCTGTGTGTAGTTTGTACGTGATGTGTGTACTGCACTATGTTTTAGACTTCGACAAGGTATAAATAACCTGAAGGCCAAGCCTTCCTTTCTCTTTGGGTAAGAGCAGTCTAGCTCGAGCAATTCTTGGTTTTGTATTATTCCATATACATTTTTGGAAGATACCATTACATTTATCCTGGTCTGACTTGGACAAAAATAAAGGCAACATTTGCAACACAAAGGACAATTTGGGAAATAACACACTCTTAATGACAGCTACCCGTCCCATTAATGATCAGGGCAACGGCATCCAGTTCTTTACAATTTGGATAATCCGTGTGATTATGGGAGGAAAGTTAGCCCAATATATATTCTGAATAGTAGGAGTAATAAAAATACCTAAGTATTTCAGTTGTGACGTCACTATATGAAATGAAGAAAGGTCAGAATAGCGGGGTAGAAGGTCAGATCTAGTCAGAGGGAGTACTTCCGATTTAACTGTGTTCACTTTAAAACCAGCAAAAGAGCTGAAAGTAGAAATTTCAGATAAAATAGCTGAGACAGATACGGCAGGCTGGGACACAAACAGTAACATGTCACCCACGAACAGTGACAATTTGAGTTCTTCTCTACCTATCTTAATACCCGTAAATAAAGGGTTAGCTCGTAAAGCAATGGCTAAGGGTTCTAAGGCAAGCACAAACAGGAGGGGAGAAAGGGGGCAACCCTGCCTAGTTCCTCTGTGGACACATATGGGTTCTGAAATAAAATTATTAGCTAGTACTTTTGAAGTAGAGGCTGAATTCAGTATCTGAATCAGTGAGATTATATCTACCTGAAGGGGCCAAAGGAGACAAGGTAAACCAAATGAGAGCATGGTCCATTAGGCCCAGGGTTTCTATACCAGAACTATCTATTCTAACCGCCAGTTCTGAGGCCGGCAATATATAATCAATTCTGGAATACATAGCATGGGGGGCCGAATAATAAGTAAAATCCCTATCAATAGGGTGTTGCTCCCGCCAAATATCAACTAAGTGTAATTTTTGGAGTAAATAAGGGATACCAATCTTAAGCACGGGATAAGGCGATGAAGCAGTAGACTGTCTATCCATATAAGGACCCATAACCATATTGAGGTCGCCACCAAGAATTAATTGGGAATCCAAATGGGGGTATAGTAGATTAACAACATTAATAAGGAACTTCTTTGTGTATGACGTGGGTGCATATAAATTGCAGAAAACATAGTATACCATGAATCTCAGCCTTACTTAACAAATAGCGTCCATTTGGATCTGACCTCTGCAAAGACATACTCATAGGGACACCCTTCTTCACTAATAAGGTGACACTTTAAATCCCAACATCAATAATTTCTTATGTTCCAGATCAGTTAGTGCGTCTCCTGTAAAAAAGAGACATCTATTTTGTGATGATTCAAGTAAGAAAGTAAGAAAGACGTTTGAGCCATTTAGCCGGGGAATGGATACCCTGTATATTCCAGGAGCAAGTTTTAAGGTCACTTATTATAAAAGAGTTCCCAGAATAAATTTGCAGAGATCAGAAGCCAAATATCAGTATTAAAGTACATTCTCCAGTAATATCCCTCAAACATCACAAAGACACTTAGCCACATAAAAGATATTCTGATGTATACATAGAGAGGAGATAAGGGGAGGGAAAAGAGAAAGAAGATACAAGAAAAGAGGAAGAAAGCAAGAAAAGAGAGTGAAAAAAGTGAAAGAAAAAGAGAATGAGCTGCCGAAGGTTAACTCTACGCCAACAGGTGGTAAATAAAAACAGCACGGTAAACAGAGCCATTTCGCCTTCAGAAAACCACATAACGAAACAAATGGAATCACTTAGATCCCAAGACGGGTAATACCATCCTCCAAACCATAAAACATACTGTACCAGATGAACCGAAATATTACATAGGATACATAAAATACACACCATATAATATACAACATAACAGGAATAGCAACAGTAACAGTAAATAACAAGCGGCAGTACTGCAACAATCGCAAACCAAGCCATGCAAATGCAAAGCTAATTTCAGAACAGTAGATTAAAGAAGCAAAGCTACTTAGTCCGCAGGAATATAATCAGACAAAGCCAATGCGACATATGGAGCTCCAAAATCATGTAGACATAGAGGAGGTAGTTGTCGATTCCACATCCAAGTAAGCCATAGCGTCAGCTGATTCCATAAAATATTTAAAGTCCTTGAAATCAGAGCCCGTTAAGATGCATAGCCGTGCAGGAAAAAGAAGGGCAAACTTGCGTTGAGATTGAACCAATCTGTAGCAAACTGGCGACATATCTTTACGTGCTTTGGAAACCTCCGCTGAGTAGTCCTGAAATAGAAGGAGGTGATTGCCTTGCCATTCCAAGGATTTTAGCTTACGAGCAGCAGTCCAGATCAGCGATTTATGAGCAAAATTCAGACACCTGAAGATGACGACTCTGGGATGTCTAGCATCTCTGACAGTGCCAAGTCGATGAGCCTGTTCGACCGCAAAAAATTTCAAGGCATCTTGGAGATCCAACATTTGTGGAAGGTCTTTAGATAGGAATTTATATAGGTCAGGCCCCTTAACGGATTCAGGGAGGCCCACGATTCTTAAGTTATTCCGTAAGGAACGATTTTCCAGATCATCTACTTTATTAATGAGTCGGAGAGTATGCTTCCTTTCATCTTCAAGTTGTTGCTGTAAATCGTAAATCGCTTGGTCATATTCCTCTACCTTATTTTTTTTTTTAATATACATTTTTTATTGTTTTGCGGGTAAACAAAGCAATTGGGATAGGGATACAGAAAAGAAAAGAGGGGGGGGAGGGTGGGGGGGGGGTACACACATCAATCAGCATAATACAAAGTAACATAAAGAGTTTTATACAAGACATTGTACATAAAAGGGGGAATGCAGGAGTCAATCATGCCTACATGAGATTCATGTTAAGCCAATAGCAAATATACCTAGGTGTCCTGAGGGGGCGTGGAGTTTGGTGGGCGACTATGCCAGTAAGTGGACCACGGATACCATCGGAGCAGTGGGGATGAGGAGGTAGAGGCATAGGCCACTCCCGCTGTCTCAAATTCGTAATATGACTGTACGGCCATTTCTATTGCTGAGATATGGGGAGCCTCGGTAGAACGCCAAGGGCGAGCGATTGAAAGTTTTGTTGAGATAAGGATATGACCTAGTATATAGCGATCACCTGGTGTTAAATCACCGTAGTATACGTGGAGGAGGGCCAGTCGTGGATGAGGGGAAATATGGTGGCCTAGGACTGATTCTATGAGGTGGAAGACCGATGTCCACAATGAGGTAAGTACATGGCAATCCCAGAAAATATGCATTAAAGTGCCGACCATTCCACAATTTCGCCAGCACATTTTGGATGTGGAGGGTTGCATCGCATGGAGGCGGGATGGGGTGAAATACAGGCGGTGAAGAAGTTTATAAGACAGTTCTATATGAGATATACATTTAGAGACTGTGTAGCAGGATCTATATATCTTTTCCCATTCCTCCTCTGAGATTGAGCATTTAAGGTCTACCTCCCATTTCAACTGGAAGGGGGCTTTCTGCAGTGGTCGGGGATTATTAATGTAATTATACCATTTGGTAATACCTCCCCTGCCTTCCCCTGTCTCCAGGGACTTTTGGACAAGTTTAGGCAAGGAGGAGGGGGGGATGGTGGGTGTCGAGATTCCGTGGAGCCAATGTCTAAGCTGCAAATATTTATAAAATTCCCCACGTGGTAGTAGGAAAGTTTCCTGGATCTGAGCAAAGGGAAGGAGGGTACCATGCGCCATTATATCCTGTAAAGACTGGATTCCTTGTGATATCCAACAATCGAATCTTAAGTCAGGGATCAAGGAGGCTATTCCAGTCAATGATATGGCCGTAGTGGGGAGAGTTATGTCATTTCCACTTCGCACTACCTCCAACCAGGCTTTCCTAGCAGATTGGGCAGAGAGAGACCGATTGATTAATATTGTGCCCTCAGATTTAGGTAGTAACAATACATCGGTCAGGGGTAATGGGGCTATAAGACCTTGTTCCAGTTGTACCCACGATTTACACGTGGGTTAAATATACCATGCCCCCATTTGTGCCAGACGGCAAGCCAGTTGGTATGTGTGCAAATCCGGGTATGCCAAGCCCCCATCCCGTTTGGGATGAGTCATTGTTTTCCTGGCTAACCGTGGTTTTTTGCCTTTCCAAACATAAGCGTTAAATATTGCGTTAAATTTGGATAGAAGGGAGTTGGGGACGAGGAAGGGGATGGCCCGGAACAGGTACATAAGTCTGGGAAGGAGCGTCATTTTCAGCGCGGCTATTCTCCCCAGCCATGATACATGTTGCCTCATCCAGTCCGTGACCAGGGTTGTGGATTTGCGCAAGAGGGGGGGATAGTTAGCGGATATCATATCTTCTAGTTTCGTAGTAATATGGATTCCTAGATATTTGAGGCTTCTATCCTGCCAAGAGTACGAGTAGGAAGCCTTCAGTTCGGTCAAGAGAGAAGGCGTAAAATTAATAGGGAGTGCCTCTGTCTTAGTGTTATTAAGTTTATAGTAGGATACCGCTGAATAATCGGACAAGAGTGTGTGTAGCGCCCTCAGGGAGGAGGGAGGGTTAGTGAGAGTCAAAAGGACATCGTCTGCGAAAAGACAAATCTTATGAGAATGTCCCGAAAATTCCACTCCTGTAATCGAGGGTGAGGATCGTATTTTTTCGGCCAATGGTTCCATCGCCATGGCAAAGACTAGTGGGGATAGGGGGCACCCTTGGCGAGTGCCGTTCGTAATGGAAAAGGGGGATGAGAGCAGTCCGTTCACACACACCCTTGCCGAGGGGAGAGAATATAGAGCCATAATGGAGGATAGGATTCTACCGGTAAGGCCAAACTTTCTAAGAACCGCCTGCAGGTATCCCCAGTGGAGGCGGTCGAACGCCTTCTCCGCGTCCAGCGAGAGCAATAATAAAGGAGACTCAGATCTAGAGAAGGCGTCCAGCACATTTATCACTCGCCTAGTGTTATCGGGGGACTGTCTGCCGGGAACGAATCCCACCTGGTCACCGTGGATGATAGAGGGAAGTAGGGGGTTAAGCCTATTGGCAACTAACTTCGCGTATATTTTCAAGTCAGTATTTAATAAGGCTATAGGGCGATAGTGGGCATCATGGCAGAATTTTTCCCCCGGTTTAGGAAAAGCTACTACGCGGGCTTCTAGCATCTCCACTGGGAAGTTCCCTATTGAGGAGGCGTGGTTATAAACTCCGTCTAGAATAGGGACCAAAGTGTCCTTGAAACATTTGTAGAAATTGTTTATAAACCCATCAGGGCCTGGGGCTTTGTCTAATGGAAGTGAGTCTATAGCTTGGGTGATTTCCTTCTGCGACCATGGTTGGTTTAAGGACTGCAAAGAGTCTAGGTCCAGGGAGGGGAGAGTAACATCTTTCAGAAAAGCTGCTATATTAGCTGGTGTGGGTTGTGGGGTGGATACATCGTCTTTTAGGTTATAGAGGGAGGAGTAATAAGAGGCGAAGGAGTTAGCTATATCTGATGGGTCTGTTATCTTGGTATTATTTGAGTTAATGATATATTTCACCCTTTCCCTAGCAGTTTTCCCCCGCAATTTGCGAGCAAGCATTCTACCCGCCCTATCACCTTGCATATAGAACTTTTGCCGCAATCGGAAAAGATTTTTACGTACCTCCATCAATTCTAATTTATTCAGTTCATCTCTGACCCGGGTCAAATCTCGGTATATTTTCTTATTAGAGGGATTCAGCTTAAGCAAAGCATCTAGGTCTGTAAGCTGGGCTTCGAGTTCTACCTGTTTTTCCCGGGAGGTCCTGCGTATATAGGCAGCCGTTTGAATTGCCGCTCCCCTAACCACCGCCTTGAGGGCGCACCAGTGTGTGAACACGGACGTTTCTGCTGGGGTGTTAGTTTCTACATATAGGGAGAGGGCCTGTGCTATAGACCGGTGGGCGTCCACGTTTAAAAGAAGATAGTCCCTAAGGCGCCATAAGGCCGGAGAGGACCTCACTTGGCGGGGGTTCCAGCGGACTGAGAGGGCAGAGTGATCGGACCACGAAACTGGCAGGATAGAAGCCTTCGAAACCTGTTGGAGAGTCCATTTATCCGATATCACTAGATCTATCCTAGAGTAAGAGCCGTGGACTGGGGAGAAGAACGAATAGTCCCTACTAGACGGGTTCTTAGCCCTCCAAACGTCATAGAGGTCATATTCATGCATTATGTTTCTAAAGGCATGGGAGCTGTCACGTTGTGGATCTCCCTTGCGAGATGGGCGGGTTTGGGATCTGTCCACCATTGGGTCAAGGACCATGTTAAAGTCACCCAACAGTAGTAAAGCACCCGTCAGGTGCTTCTGGAGGACTGTGAAAAATTTCCTAAGGAAAGGTATTTGTTTAGTATTGGGAGCGTATAGTGTAGCTATAGTGACCGGCTTGTCTAATTTACCTGTCAGTATAAGGTACCTGCCTTCTTGATCTGAGATCTGGCACTCTAGAGAGAAACTACAAGAATTTGAGAATAATATTGCCACTCCTGCTCTCTTTTTCGGGCCATTGGACATATAGCCAATGGGGAATTTATTATCCCTGAATGAGGGGGGTGATGAAAGCATAAAGTGGGTCTCCTGCAAGGCCACTATGTGAGCCTTACATTTTGCAAAGTGACGCAGGGCTAATCGTCATTTGTTCTGCGAATTCAGCCCTTTTACATTTAAAGATAGTACATTAACCATTAGGCCTATCTGAGAGCCGAGCTATTATCACAGTGATTTTCAACCTTTTTTTACTCGCGGCACACCGAACAATATTTTAAAATTGCCAAGGCACACCATCAGTTCCCCACAGAAGAAAAAAACAAAACACACACATTGGCGCTCACAGTAAAAAAAAAAAATCCACTAAAACATTGGCCTACACAGAAAAAAAAATCACATTGCTCCCCACATAAATCCTATTGCTCCACACATAAATCCATCACATGTCTCCCCACATAAATCCTATTGCTCCCCACATGAATTATTCACATTGTTCCCCCCATAAATCCATAAATTCTTATTCTCCCCACATAAATCCTATTGAAATCCTATTGTTCCCCACAGGAGAAATTAATTAACAAATATTATTATCAGCTGTCCTCCTCCCTGTCCCTCAGTGGCGGGGGCTGTTCATAGTGGAGTTCTGCGAATACTGAGCAGCGGGCGGTCAGGCAGGTGTGGATGTGGGTGGGAAGGAAAGCTGTTTATGCAGGCGGGAACTGGAAAATGTGTATGCAGGCAGGTGGGCTGGCTGGGAGGTGAGACGCAGCGGCTGTGACCTATGATATCACATCGTTTTCAAGGCATAGGTCATGGCCGGAGCACGACTGATCCTCTAAGAAGAGCCCGGGCCAACAGTTCACTCTGAAGGTGCAGGAAGCTGCTCTGGCTCCGCGGCACACCTTGCAACTGGTCGCGGCACACTAGTGTGCCACGGCACACTGGTTGAAAAAGCTTGTATTAATCAGGTTACATTTAAAATCTATGTAACAGGATCTGTTAAAGTGTGTGTGTGTGTGTTAAAACTTGGAGAGATGGGGTGAACAGGGGGGGTGATAGAAATAGAAAGAAGGGGGCATAGAGCGGGCACCGCATGGGTGCCAAAAAGGGTTGCCTAGCATGGCAACACATGGGGTCGTGGCGAGGTGTGGGGAGTTATCTCCCCCCACTCCTAAAACATTCAACCTAGAAAAGAAAGAAAGGTAAACAACTGTCCGCAAGGGGTCGCATGACATATGCTTCCTCTCGGGGAGCTCTACACATATCCTATATAACATCGACATAGACAGCAATTTCCCGTTTAGAGGAGCAGTGTTAAGCATGGTCAACATGAGTACAGTGAAAACATAACACAATAAGCGTCCCAAGAGAAACTGGCGCCGCCCAAATGTTTAAGGAAAAATTACTACTGCATGCTCCCCCGGAGCATCATCCGGGAGGGCATAGCAGCGGCACGCAGTGACATTGTGGGAAGCAGGAAAAACAAGAACATGTTTGACAATGACATACGACCTGGTAGAGAAAATCAGACTCTAATGCCCATTGTCTGCCATCGACCATTCTTGAGTCAGCTTGAGTGTTGCCGGTGCTTTTTCAGATGTATCCTCTCTCCTCCAGGAATCCAATAATTTCAGACCCGCTTCTGGCGTGACAATCGCGTGCATAACACCATTGTGTCTAACCAACAGTTTCGTCGGGAATCCCCACCGGTATAGGATATCGGCTTTCCTAAGTGCCGAAGTCACCGGGTAAAACGAACGTCTCAAAGCTAGGGTGGCTGCCGAGAGGTCTCCGTAGACTTGTACATCTCCCAGGGTTCCGGCTGGCAGGTCCGGGCACATAGCCGCCCGCAGGATTTGTTCCTTGATATGGAAGTAATGCATCCGCATTAGAGTGTCTCTCGGAGCGTCCTTGGGGGCATTTCTAGCCTTCGGTAGACGGTGGATGCGGTCGATAAGAAAGTCATCAATAGAGCTGGTTGGGAGAAGCGCCATGAAGAGGTCCGTCGCAAATTGGGTGAGTTCTGCGTTGGTGACGGTTTCTGGGATGCCCCGGAGTTTTATATTATTACGGAGTGACCTGTCCTCAAGGTCACATGTCTTCCGCCGTAGATCCGCGACTTCGGCCTGCAGTTCTTCAAGTTGGGTAATCACCTCATTATGTGACTTCACCACCTCCTCACATTTATTCTCAAGGTGATCTGTGCGTTGACCTATAGCGTCGATCGACTGTTGGCAACTTTGAAGCGCTGTTTTGACTTCCCTCGAGATATCATCCTTAAAGGAAGCCAGTAGTTGCCGCATAGACCCCAGTGTGAGAGGCGCATCATCATCTAGTTGAGAGAGTGTAGTTTGATTGGCCCGAGGGGTCACGGATATATCCTCGCCTTTCCGGGATTGTTTAGGTAAAGAGTCCAGTATGACAGAGTTTTTCTGGCTTTGGGAAGACGGGGACTGTTTAAAGAAGGCGACCTGGCGGGTTGGGGTCGGGTCTTTTTGGCGTTTAGGCGGCATAGTCCCAATGTGAGGATCCTCTTCACAGTTATCGTATACACAAGAGATCGGATCCAGGAGGAGGAGAGATAAGCCTATGTCGGCTTAATATGCATACCTCGGCAGCTTTACTTCTTCAGGAGCGGGGGGGAGTTCCACGCATCACGCTGGAGAGCACATCAGAACGGTTTAGCAGGATGTGAGTCGCCCCGGGTGTCAGCGGGGATGAACTATTCTTATAAGTATGTCTAACTTTCCCTTGTGCAGGCAGATTTAAATATCAGGGAGTGAATATACCTTGCGTCTACCTCATATGTAGAGGCACGGAGGTGCTGGTATATTTTGCAGGAAAGGTACAGGACAGAGGCAAAACTGCAGTACTGGCTATTTTGCCAGCATTCAAGATGGCGCCTCCAGCTTCCAGTCACAGGTCTCTGATACCTTGGTGTCTTGGGTTCCCTGTGTTCATTGATGGTACTAGCGGGTGTGGACCGAGGGTTTCGGGGTCCCTGGCTCCCACTTCACGTCCAGACTCTCAGCAGGGTGCT
Source organism: Pseudophryne corroboree (assembly GCF_028390025.1). NCBI lineage: Eukaryota > Metazoa > Chordata > Amphibia > Anura > Myobatrachidae > Pseudophryne > Pseudophryne corroboree. The sequence goes on from NC_086444.1 coordinate 474,829,319, forward strand.
CGGCACTATTCTGGGGAGGCTCACAGATCAGCAGCTTGAGGTCCCAAGATGGCTGCCGGCTGGTGCACAGGTAGGAAAAGTGCACTGTAATCCCAGCTCCTGCGGGCTGTGAGCGATGGGACCTCGTCCTGTGGGTGCCCGGGGGTCTGGGGAAGGCTGGGGAGCAGTGTGAGGAGAGACAGGCGGCGGCGGGCGACGCTACGGGTCCCGTTCTGGCCGCGATCCGGACCCGGAGCTCAAAATCGGGTCGGCTGCAAACTCAAGGCCCCGGTCTCAGATGTCGCAGTAGGCCGCAATCACGGATGCTGTGCAGCGGCCTCCCGGCTGGTTCCCCTCGCCCAGGGTGCTGTCCACGGCCGTGGGCAGAGTCAGGCAGGGTAGTGTTATGTGCAGGGGAGAGTTTTTAATGGGGCTTTATCCCTGAATGTGTGGGAGCTCCTGCACTGCACACGTCCGTTCAGTGCTGCGTCCAAGCCACGCCCCTTCCCTCTACCTTATTTTGATTTTCCACAACTTGCAGGTCGGTGGACTCCAAGTGCGCTTTGATATCTTTGATAGCCTCCACAAATTTCGCTGCTTGTTTATCCAAGAGGGGGGTTATAGTAGCGGCGATAGCTCTAACCACATCATCATAACTCAAAGAGGTGCAAACATGAGATGATTGAGACAAAGTGGGACCTCCTTGTTCTGAGTCAGAAGCATCCAATGCAGTAGCAGTGTCCCCCTTTTTCCCCAGTTTGCCACGGACGGGTCTCGCCGGAGTGGCGGGTGTTTTAAATTTTTCCATGATGATTTCAGGAAATGGCAAAACCAGGGTCCCGTATTTCAGAAATGCAAGTAAAAAAAAATAAAAAAAATTGTTATCAGCCTTCTGAAATACTTGCGGCAGAAGAAATTATGCAGCCAAGAAAATCAGTGCAGGTGTACAGGAAGGGGTGAATGCTGGAGAAACATAATCACATTGGAGTAGCAATATCCAGTTGTAATAAGGGTTCAGAATTTTTTTTGTAAAAAACAGTGGAGGCTGGGAGTCCAGTCAGGACATTATATATTGATATACTTGGCTCCCATCCTCAGAGCCAAACAGCCTGAAAGATCCAGCCCAGGATTAGATGCAGCTAGCAGGGTGAGCTGTGTAGTGGGCAGCACAGAGAGGAGATACAGACAATCAAGATGGCGCCCAGCAGCGCAGTACTACACCTCTGGCAGCCTCTGAAAATAGTGATACCTCCACTTCATACAACTTCCAATGGTTGGGAGGCTGCTGGCACCCGTTCTTCACACCCCAGGAAAGACCAGCTATTCCCAGCGTGGACGGGTGAGGAGCCGGCGGAGCGCAGATGCAGTGCCCCAAATCCAGGCCGCAGTCCGGTGGCAAGAGCAGGCCTCAGCACTCGCACACACCGCAGCAGGCAGAAGGTGCTCCTATCGCTTCCCGGAGCAGGTCAGCAGGGGTCAGGGAGGCTCCGTGATGTAGTTGAGGCAGGACAGCCCGATGGGGAACGCCGTAAGGCTCTCTCTGGTTCTCCGTAGCACGGAGCTTTCAGAAGCAGCTACCGTTCTCCTCCGTGTCCAGGCCACACCCTATGAAGTTTTTTTTTTAATCCATGGATGGACCACAGGACTTAGGTGAATAATAGAATTGTGAACAAGGGGTTTGTAAACTTTGTATGGAGTATCTTTATGTATAATACCATGTGTTTTTTATCATGCAGTTCTCTATGGCACACTGAAAGTGGTGCCCTAAGTGCCAACATTCCCTGGCAGCCATTGGTATGTGGAAGCTTGAAGTACTACAGGTGTCAGCTTTCCCAACAACTTAATGGAGGCCTGTGTATCACACTTGCCTACTTTTCAAAATTAGTTTCAGGGAGATTGTACAGTAGGTTTAAGCAGAATGCAGTGTGTCATGCTCCACCCAAAGGGTGTGTCTAGCTCCACCTGTGGGCGTATCTATTGCCACTAAGGGGTGTGTCCTTCAGTGGCAGGCACTCACTCCAGTGACTATAGGGGAAATAATACATTTTAATTGTTTTGTCTCACCCAAAATGGCCACCTCCATATGAGACACAATAGCCATAAAACATGGATTTTCAGGGGGCAACAATTACAGTAAAACTACTGTAGCATTTACAACAGACCTGCCACATGACAAGCCTAAACAATGTCAAACGACCCTTAAAATGAGCAGCATGGACAATGTAATGGTTAGCATTGCTGCCTCACAGCACTGAGGACAGGGGTTTGATTCCTACCATGACCCTAACTGTGTGGAGTTTGTATATGCTCACCGTGCTTGTGTGCGTTTTGTCATGGTATCATACCTCCCAACATTTGGACTATAGACTCTTGGCGCGGCGGAGCCGCGCAGCGCCGAAAAGGGGGCGTTGTATATTGAAAGGGGCATGGCCTCACGTGGATGACGCGATCGTGAGCCACGTCTCCAATTTTCGGCACAGTGGGGGCACGGCATCGCTGTATCAATAACTGGTAATAAATAATATTTAAAAAAAAACACACCAGCATTTAAAATGCAAACATCATATCGGTCTACACAACCATTGGAAAGCAATTTGACATAAAATGGATGCAGGGGGTGACATAACAAGCCATATTTAGGGATATTCATGAAAACAGAGCATTACATCACATTTGCTCTAAAAACAAAACCCCTATAAGGTCACCTGTGCTCAAGCAGGACTATCCTTAAAACATGGATTTTTAGGGGGCAGCATTTAAACCTAGCTTTTACAACAGACCTGCTAAAACATGACAAGCCAGACCCTAATCCATATAACGCTGACCCTATCCTTATAACGCTGACCTATACTATGACGCTGACCCTATCCCTATAACACTGACCCTATACTAAAATAATGACCCTATCCCTATAACACTGACCTTGTACTATAACTTTGACCCTATCCCTGTAACTCTGACCCTATCCTTATAACGCTGACCCTATCCTTATGACGCTGACCTATACTATGACGCTGACCCTATCCCTATAACACGGGTGGTCTTCAGTATACCGGCGCCGGAATCCCGACACCCGGCATACCGACACCTATTTTCCCTTGTGGGGGTCCACGACCCCCCTAGAGGGAGAATAAAATAGTGTGGCGCGCGTAGCGCGCCACCGTGCCCGAAGCGTGGCGAGCGCAGTGAGCCTGCAAGGGGCTCCTTTGCTCTCGCCACGCTGCCGGTATGCTAGCGGTCGGGCTCCCGGCGCCGGTATGCTGGTCGACGGGAGCCCGAGCGCTGCCATACCGTACTAGACCCCTATAACACTGACCCTATACTAAAATACTGACCCTATCCCTATAACACTGACCTCATACTATAACTCTAACCCTATCCCTGTAACTCTGACCATAACCCTGTAACTCTGACCCTATCCCTATAATGCTGACCCTATCCCTACAACCCTATACTATACGCTGACACTATCCCTATAATACTGACTCTATACTATGACACTGACCTGGGTTCACTATGGTATGCCGGCGGTCGGGCTCCCGGCGACCAGCATACCGGCGCCGGGAGCCCGACCGCCAGCTTACCGACAGTGTGGCGAGCGCAAATGAGCCCCTTGCGGGCTCGCTGCACTCGCCACGCTACGGGCACGGTGGCGCGCTACGCGCGCCACGCTATTTTATTCTCCCTCCAGGGGGATCGCGGACCCCCACAAGGGAGAATAAGTGTCGGTATGCCGGCTGTCGGGATCCCGGCGCCGGTATACTGTGCGCCGGGATCCCGTCAGTTGGCATACTAAAGACCACCCCACTGACCCTATCCCTATAATACTGACTCTATACTATGACACTGACCCTATACCTATAATACTGACTCTATACTATGACACTGACCCTATCCCTATAATGCTGACCCTATCCCTACAACCCTATACTATAACTCTGACACTATCCCTATAATACTGACTCTATACTATGACACTGACCGTATCCCTATAATACTGACTCTATACTATGACACTGACCCTATCCCTATAATACTGACTCTATACTATGACACTGACCCTATCCCTATAATACTGACTCTATACTATGACACTGACCCTATCCCTATAATACTGACTCTATACTATGACACTGACCCTATCCCTATAATACTGACTCTTTACTATGACACTGACCCTATCCCTATAATGCTGACCCTATCCCTACAACCCTATACTATAACTCTGACACTATCCCTATAATACTGACTCTATACTATGACACTGACCCTATCCCTATAATACTGACTCTATACTATGACACTGACCCTATCCCTATAATAATGACACTATGACACTAGCAGTGCTCCCCCTAAGATAAATGTTAGACAACTTGGACTTGCAGGTCATTGGGCAATAACAAAGGGACTAATGCTGGTAACCTGCAGAGTTTAAACCCAGCACCCACTATGTTCTTTGTCTCCAGCCAAGCCCTGCCCTGCCCTCCGCAGCCCAGCCACACGCACACCAAAGGTTTATTTACCTTATATTTCACACAGGCCACCACTGCTGTGCTGCTGCTGATGTGGCCACTGTCACTGCCACTGCTGCCGTTGCTTCTGTGGTGCAAAGACAGCCTCCCCTGCCGCTGCGAACTGCTATGTGGCCACCGCTACACATTACCCCGCGGTGGCCGGCATTTGAGTAACAGGACATCGCCCGTCATGACGTCTCCCGAGCAGGCTCTTCACCCTGCACTTCCGGACTGGCGCATGCACAGTCCGTACTTTCACTAGCTAATGAAAAAATTGGAGAACCCAGAAGATTTCCGGGGCAGCGGGAGGCTCATGTAAAAAACGTGAGCCTCCTGCTGAATGCGGGAGGGTAGGCAAGTCTGCACTGGGGACATCAGTTATCTTCTTTCCTATGCAGCCACCACTACCCAGAACATTATTAAGCCACCACCAGCCCAGTAACCACACAGCTCCACGATTAAATGAATGACCTTACACCCTCAACCTGTTTCTCCATCTCATCCTCATCCTCATCAAGCTCCCCCACCCATCTCTCACACCCTAACCCCGCTCCCAGTTCTCACATCTCTCCTGGATCTCATCATACATTACTCACCCCTGCAGTGACCGGTCTTTAAATAACATGCCGCCCACATCATGACATCATCCATGCAGGCCCGCCCCCGGCTAGACTCGCCCGAAAATGCACTCTGCACATGAGCAATCAGGAATGCCGGGGGCGTGGCCTGCACGGACGACTCATGATGTGGGCGGCATGTTCTTTAAATGAGCCACAGTGGGCGGGTTTGTAGGGAGCGGATCCCGGCATTTAAATAAAAAGGACTTTCAGATAATGACGTTGCCGTGCAGGCTCCACCCCCTGCCATCCATGACTCACGCATGCGCGGTCCGCATTTTCTGCGGACAGCGCAGGAAAAGCGTGGGGACCCGGGGGTTTAGCGGGGCAACGGGAGGGTAGTTTAAAAAACGTGAGCCTCCCGCGTAATGCAGGAGGGTAGGCAACCCTGCATTATACACATCCCCCTCCCCCATATTACACCCAGCACATTACATTATACACATCCCCCTCCCCCATAATACACCCAGCACATTACATTATACACACACACCCCCTCCCCCATATTACACCCAATGCATTACATTATACACAGCCCCCCCTCCCCCATATTACACCCAGCACATTACATTATACACCCCCCCTCCCCCATATTACACCCAGCACATTACATTATACACAGCCCCCCCTCCCCCATATTACACCCAGCACATTACATTATACACACCCCCCTCCCCCATATTACACCCAGCACATTACATTATACACACACACCCTCCCCCATATTACACCCAGCACATTACATTATACACACACACCCTCCCCCATATTACACCCAGCACATTACATTATACACATCCCCCTCCCCCATATTACACCCAGCACATTACATTATACACATCCCCCTCCCCCATATTACACCCATCACTTTACATTATACACATCCCCCTCCCCCATATTACACCCAGCACATTACATTATACACACACCCCTCCCCCATATTACACCCAGCACATTACATTATACACACACCCCTCCCCCATATTACACCCAGCACATTACATTATACACAGCCCCCTCCCCCATATTACACCCAGCACATTACATTACACACAGACCCCTCCCCCATATTACACCCAGCACATTACATACACACACACACACACACACACACACACACACACACACACACACACACCCCTCCTCCATATTACACCCAGCACATTACATTACACACACACAACCCCTCCCCCATATTACACCCAATACATTACATTATACACAGCGCCCCCTCCCCCATATTACACCCACCACATTACATTATACACACACACCCTCCCCCATATTACACCCAGCACATTACATTATACACACACACACACACACCCTCCCCCATATTACACCCAGCACATTACATACACACACACACACACACACACACACACACACACACACACACACACACACACACACACACACACACACACACACACACACCCTCCCCATATTACACCCAGCACATTACATTATACACACACACCCTCCCCCATATTACACCCAGCACATTACATTAGACACAGCCCCACTCTGACATATTACACCTGGCACATTACACACAGTCCCCCCCATAGTACACCCAGCACATTACATTACACACAGCCCCCTCCCCCATATTACACCCAGCACATTACACACAGTCCACCCCATGTTACACCCAGCACATTACATTACACACAGTCATCCCCCCCATATTACACCCAGCACATTACATTATACATACCCCCTCCACATATTACACCCAGCACATTATATTATACACACACACACACACACACACCCTCCCCCATATTACACCCAGCACATTACATTACACACACGCACCCCTCCCCCATATTACACCCAGCACATTACATTATACACACACACACCCCTCCCCCATATTACACCCAGCACATTACATTATACACACACCCCCCTCCCCCATATTACACCCAGCACATTACATTACACACACACACCCCTCCCCCATATTACACCCAGCACATTACATTATACACACACACCCCTCCCCCATATTACACCCAGCACATTACATTATACACAGCGCCCCCTCCCCCATATTACACCCAGCACATTACATTATACACACACACACACACACACACACACACACACACACACACACACACACACACCCTCCCCCATATTACACCCAGCACATTACATTAGACACAGCCCCACTCTGACATATTACACCTGGCACATTACACACAGTCCCCCCCATGTTACACCCAGCACATTACATTACACACAGTCATCCCCCCCATATTACACCCAGCACATTACATTATACATACCCCCTCCACATATTACACCCAGCACATTATATTATACACACACCCCCTCCCCCATATTACACCCAGCCATTATACATACCCCTCCCCATATTACACCCAGCACCTTACATTATATATACCCCCTCCCCATATTACACCCTGTACTAGATTACACACGGCAAACACAGCCCCCCCCCCCCCTTCCATATTACACCCAGTGCCACATTACAGGACACACAGCCCCTATTCCACACAGCACCCACCTGGCTCTGTTGCTCCTTCCTGTAAGGACTGGGAGACGGCCCCAGGACAGTGTGGGTCAGTGGGAAGGCAGCACAGCGCAGGCACACCTTATCGAGGAGCAGGAGGAGGAAAGTTGCTGATACACGCTGCCATCTCAGTGTGGTGGTATAGGCCAGCCACCAGGAAGCAAAGCTCTGCCTCTTTGTGTACACGGCAGAGAAGAAACCACTGCACACAACCCTGCGGTGACCGACTCTGAAGTCTCCTATGCAGGCCCCGCCCCCCGATCTCCGGACTTGCGCATGCGCAGTCCAGATTTTCAACAACGGACACTCAAAATCCGGGAGGGCTGTCTAGGTATGCGGTGCAGCGGGAGGCTCATTTAAAAATCGGGAGCCTCCCGCTGAATGCGGGAGGGTAGGCAAGCCTGCTGAGATCTGTAGTGTACCACAGAAAAATGATTTAAACACTCAATTTATTAACACATAGCATAACCAACTACCCAGGAGTGCGGGAATAGCCCTAGTGCTACCAGTGGGGTTGGACCAAATTATTTTGAGTCCCTGACCTCTTTAGGGAATCCACAACCATGCTAAAACTCTAGAGCTGGTTGCCACAATGGCTTTGGGGATGGGAGCTCTTTTTTAGTTTTTTTGCTTTTTTTATGTAATGCAGTTATTTATTTATTTATTTATTGGCAATGGAGGATCTTATCAACCACAACAGATACACCTTCTAAAAGGCATATACTGTATGCATCTACTTTTACCCTTACACACCTTACTGTACTGAAACAGCACAACCCTTCCTGCCCCATTCCAGCTCTTACATGTAGAGACACAAAACTTATATATACCGTAATTAAAAAGCATATTAACCCCGAATGTACTCACTGTTTTTTGGAACCAATATAATAGTCCACTATATTGACCATGTAATTTGAATCAGTTATTCAATAAGATGACAGTCTGACACAAGGGGGTTTATTTACTAAAGTCCCGATTTTGGCCCTGATTCCGAGTTGTTCGCTCGCTAGCTGCTTTTAGCAGCATTGCACACGATAGGCCGCCGCCCTCTGGGAGTGTATATTAGCTTAGCAGAAGTGCGAACGAAAGATTAGCAGAATTGCGATTAAATAATTCTTAGCAGTTTCTGAGTAGCTCGAGACTTACTCCTACACTGCGATCAGCTCAGCCCGTTACGTTCCTGGTTTGACGTCACAAACACGCCCTGCGTTCAGCCAGCCACTCCATTTCTCCAGACACTCCCGCGTTTTATCCTGGCACGCCTGCGTTTTTCCACACACTCCCAGAAAACGGTCAGTTTTGCCCAGAAACACCCACTTCCTGTCAATCACACTCCGATCACTTCAACGAGGAAAAATCTTAGTTCGGACGTGAGTAAATCTACTAAGTTTTGTGCTAAAATACTTAGCGCATGTGCGCTGCGTACCATGCGCATGCGCATTTTTGCCTTAATCGATCCGGTGCGAAAATCGGCAACGAGCGAACAACTCGGAATGACCCCCTTTGTCCGAGTTTTTTTGTCATCTCTGAAATTTATTAAGCACAAATATCGGCAGTGTTGGGGCTATTCGTAATGGTTTTCATAGCAGAGGGCAGAAATACGAATGAATAGACCATTGGTCAAACGCGGCTGTTTGTTCATACAACACAGGAATTTACTATTCATTCGTATTTTGGTGTTTTTCCCTGAATGTTCAATTGCGGGTGTATTTCTTTGCTAATCGTAAAAAAAAGCAGCAAAAAAAAAATAGACCTGCTTTTTCCTGGCGTGTTTGGATAGACATGCACGGATCAGTGAGATGCATGCTTATCTGTGGGAAAGGGTCTGTTTAGGTTAAGAATTTTAAAAAACAAATTGCGTGGGGTCCCCCCTCCTAAGCATAACCAGCCCCGGGCTCTTTGAGCCGGTCCTGGTTGTAAAAACACATGGGAAAAATTGCATAGGGTCCACCCATATTTAAAAAAATTATGTAAAATAAAGCTTTACTGTCACAGCGTGTGTTGTGTTTTTTTTAGTATTTTATTTTTGTTGAACTACAGGTACCAGGGGTCCCGTTATTTCCCCGCATGCTGGTACTTGTGGTTCTCATACCAGCTTGCGGGGGAGGCTTGCTGGAACTTGTAGTTCTTCAACAAAAAACAATATTCTTATTTTTACACAAAGGCTATCAGCCCCCCATCCACCACCCAGATAGGGGGGGACAGCCTTGGGCTTCATCCCTGGCCCTTAGGTGGCTGGAGGGGGCACCCTTTTATTTAAGGGGTCCCCACTCCTACAGGGTACCCTGGCCCGGGGTGACTATTTGGGGGGTAATGCCTCGGCCGCAGGGACCAATGTAAAAGTGTCCCCCAGTTGTGGCATTATCTCTCTGGCTAGTGGAGCCCGGTGCTGGTTTAAAAATACGCCTATATCTTTTGTCCCCCGTATTTTTGGAACCAGGACCGGACGCAGAGCCCGGTGCTGGTTGTATAAATATGGGGGGACCCTACGCAATTTTCCCCCTGTATTTTTACAACCAGGACCAGCTCAAAGAGCCCGAGGCTGGTTATGCTTAAGAGGGGGGACCCCACGCAATTTTTTCCTTGAATTTTTAACTATTTACACACTTATCATAATGTACACAATGAAGCCCTGCACGGATCTCACTGATCCGGCCGGACTTCATTGTGTTATGTCCGGCAGTGTTTTACTAATCACTCCCGTAAAACACTGCCCAACAATACGAATCACATCAACATCGGAAAATATGAAGATAGAAAACGCGGAAGCTTAGTAAATTACCGTAGATGGATTCAAAAAGTTGCCGTAAAATACGTCCAATAAAATTTCAGATCAAACGCCCTAAAAATCGTCACAAACACGAATATTAGTAAATAAACCCCAAGTTGTGGAGTACTTAAACATGAAAATACCCAGACAAAGAAATGATGGTTCTTACCATCATAGACAAAGAAAAAGTGTTATCCTAGAGATGTGCGCAAAAGGTGCTGCTCTAACGTATAAATTCCCCCTAAGGGTGTCACCACACCCAACAGAACATATACAACAATTTAACGGAAGAAAATACTCGTATGAGCGCTCACTAATAAGAAAATAAATGATACATTCCTTATATATCCACAATGGTAATCCTTGGTCTCCGTCTTCTAAAAGTGGTTTTAGTGGAGGGTTTATTCAGCTCCAGTCCAATGTATGAAACAAGAGAAAAAAGAAGAACAAATGTGTAGAAGTATCTTGAATCTGTTTCATAACATATAGCCAACTGGACCCCCATAGGAAAATTCAGAAGATCTGCGGCTCGTACCCCAACTCACAATCGAATGTTTAATACTGTGCACGTAACAGTTTCTTTATCCCACGATCTTGTATAACCTCTCCCTGAAGACTCCTGTCTCACAGTGGGGTTCACTACGGCTGGCCGGCGGTCGGGCTCCCGGCGACCAGCATCCCGGCGCCGGGAGCCCGACCGCCGGCTTACCGACAGCTTGGCGAGCGCAAATGAGCCCCTTGCGGGCTCGCTGCGCTCGCCACGCTACGGGCACGGTGGCGCGCTACGCGCGCCACACTATTTTATTCTCCCTCTATGGGGGTCGTGGACCCCCACAAGGGAAAATAATTGTCGGTATTCCGGCTGTCGGGCTCCCGGCGCCGGTATACTGAGCGCCGGTAGCCCGACCGCCGGCAAACAGAAGACCACCCCTCACAGTGGTATGACCCAAAAATATATATAACAATATCAGACCACACGGGACCTCCACTAGAAATTGTGTAGAAGAGATACGTACCCAACTCACTTCAGAGAGGGAAGATGACAAGCCTCAAAAGGTTTCTTTGGTTTAGTCAAAACAGCGGCTTCATACGCATCTCCTTAGTCTTCTCTTAATCCTCTTGCGGCAAGTTGTCCCAGGTTATGGGGCTTCTCGGTCCTCCTGGCTGCAGAGATTGGTCAGGTTTGCTGGGTGTCCGCCGGCCGAGCTTACCGAGCAGTCCGATGAGTGCACTGATACGGCTCTATTCGGGATCAGTATCTCTGTAATCAACTAGTTTTCACCATATGCAGGCTTCCTCAGGATTGCAGATCCTAGCATCTGCAATCCTGAGGAAGCCTGCATATGGTGAAAACTAGTTGATTACAGAGATACTGATCCCGAATAGAGCCGTATCAGTGCACTCATCGGACTGCTCGGTAAGCTCGGCCGGCGGACACCCAGCAAACCTGACCAATCTCTGCAGCCAGGAGGACCGAGAAGCCCCATAACCTGGGACAACTTGCCGCAAGAGGATTAAGAGAAGACTAAGGAGATGCGTATGAAGCCGCTGTTTTGACTAAACCAAAGAAACCTTTTGAGGCTTGTCATCTTCCTTCTCTGAAGTGAGTTGGGTACGCATCTCTTCTACACAATTTCTAGTGGAGGTCCCGTGTGGTCTGATATTGTAATATATATTTTTGGGTCATACCACTGTGAGATAGGAGTCTTCAGGGAGAGGTTATACAAGATCGTGGGATAAAGAAACTGTTACGTGCACAGTATTAAACATTCGATTGTGAGTTGGGGTACGAGCCGCAGATCTTCTGAATTTTCCTATGGGGGTCCAGTTGGCTATATGTTATGAAACAGATTCAAGATACTTCTACACATTTGTTCTTCTTTTTTCTCTTGTTTCATACATTGGACTGGAGCTGAATAAACCCTCCACTAAAACCACTTTTAGAAGACGGAGACCAAGGATTACCATTGTGGATATATAAGGAATGTATCATTTATTTTCTTATTAGTGAGCGCTCATACGAGTATTTTCTTCCGTTAAATTGTTGTATATCTTACCATCATAGAGCCTCATTTATTAACCACAAATCTACACTTCCCACTAAGGAATATGTATTTCCACAAACAGGAAATAGTATATAAATACTCGGGTGAAATCAGAGGATAGATACTAATAACACAATGCAATCATCAGGGAAGTATTAGAGCTGCTAACATGCTACTAATACACTGATGTTTATAGGTGGTAGATGGACAGGAGAACGATTGGGATTTCTATTTAGACATTGCTCAAAAACTTGGCTCTTTTGCTGAATTTGTTTGATGATGGGGAGAATAATGACGGGGGTTGTGGGACTGTGAAGAGGGGCGGGCCACAATGATGCAATTTTCATAGAACCGTGTCATATTGGCCCCTCCCACTCCCTACAGACTCGCAATTCCTGTCATTAGTCTCCGCATCCTGCCAACTTCACTAGGTAGTGGGCAGAATGTGGAAGGGGTACCCACTCTTCCAGAAGCCTGTGGTACTCCCCAAAAATTCGGAATCTCTTCAAGATTTCAGGAAAGCGGGTTAATATGATATAAATATCAGAGGTGTCTTCTCACAAAAATTGCCAATGCCTTTGCAATACTGTCAGTATTTATTATCGTTGATAGTGAAACAGTGGCACAGAGAGGGGGGGAGCGGGTACTAATTACCTGGCCTGGGCTACTTGGAGGGGCCCGGCAGTTGCTGAGGTCCACAATCCCCCTCCTCCTCCCCTACCTGTCAGCCAGCAGCAGCCTTTTTTCCCAGCCCAGCACATGCGGCTGTGTAATGGGCTGCAGTAGATCCAGGGTGGCTGCTGCCGCTAAGGGCAGCAGTCTCCTCTGCCTGCAGGTGGAAGTGCGATCACATTGATTGTGCCCCCTGCCTGGCTCTGACCCTGGCTGAAGGGCACATAGCGCCATCCCATGCAGGTCGGAACCTAAAGAACTATTTTGTACAGTTATTTTTCAAAGGGTGTGTGGCCACACCTCTGTGATTAGGCCACACCCCCTTGTCATTAACTGGGCCCCGAGAAAGCATTCTACGGCCCTGGATGGAGAACACCACACTAAAGGGTTTATTCATGATCCCTTACTCAGCTGTTACAAATGCGGAAATGCTAGTTTCTGCATGTTTCTTGTAATGGGTCCATTCATATTTAAAGGCCCATTATTGGGCCAACAAATTTTCAGCAAACTAAAAGTTTTTGGAGTTTGCCTGAGAGAACCAACGGCATCTTATCTGGGATACAGATTTTGGTCTGAGAGACATAGTTAATTACGGTACACTGGGTTGCTGTTGCATAAACAAACACTGGGGTATATTTACTAAGGTCCCGATTTTGACCGAGATGGTGTTTTCTCTTCAAAGTGTCATCTCGGGAATTTACTAAGCACAAATCACGGCAGTGATGAGGGCATTCGTATTTTTTTGGAAGTTTTAGTAAAAAAATACGAACAAATACACCATCGGTCAAACGCGGCTGTTTAGGTATGAATCACGGTCATTTACTAACCATTCGTATTTGTAATGTGTACCGTGAAAATGCCTTTGCGGTCGTGAAAAAATACAAATCGTAAAAAAGTGCTAAAAAAAAGTAGACCTGCTTTTGATAAGCGTGGTTACATGTTTATTCAATTATCCATTATTTACACCTGAATGTTTGGCCCTATAAAACAGTCCCAGGCACATTTTGAATAACTCTCACTCTGAAATGGCTGCTGTTGTGTGTGCTACTGTTTTTCTGGTTGCTGGGGGATACCTGAGACTGCTCCATAAGTCTTCAAGAAATCAGGCCCAGGTAAGTGAACATGTTCAGCAGGTTGTACAGGTGCCGCGGAGGCTGCGCCTGCCTCGTTTTTTTAGGGGGCGTTTAAACTTAAACGCATTGTCTGATGAATAACTTACAGTGTCACTCATTAGCACATTAAACCATACACACATTGCGTATTTTAAAATGATTTGCACGGACACAGGCATTTTTGGGGATACAATAACAAATATTTTATTGTGTAACAAACATTTTATGCACCCTTCCTTATTTTTTTGTGTGTGTGCTGGGTGCAGAGGTTTGACCAGGGTCATTGGCTGGTGTTCTGCTGGAGCGTCGAACAGGGGAGGTAACTGGGGTCTGGCTTGGTGTTGTAGTTCCCGAGCTTGAGCTGACTTGTTGGGATGCCAACACAGTAATACTTTGGCTGAGGTTGTGTATGCTCGCATTAAGTTGGTTATTTGTGGCAGTGTGGCTGGCAATAATGCGCGATAAATTTTCGTTAACCACTTGGTTGTGCTGGATTATTTGGATTAGGGCTTGTTGCTGCCGCTGTTATTCATCTATGATTCTAGATAAATTTGCCAGCATTTGACTGTTGTCCGCCCTAATTTGTTCCATAGATGTTGCTATTCTTCCAACCTGAACAATCAGTCTGCCTGTGTTCCGACTGATGCGAGGAAGATGATGGGGCAGACTGGCAAGGTGTTGGGTGTGGGTGTTCAGGTAGGCCGAGTTTTGGGCCTGTTGTGTGGCCCAACTGTTCCAAAAGTCAGGGGACATTTCTTGCTGGGGTGGTGGTGGCATCAATTGTGTGCTAACGGATGCTTGTGGTATGTCCTGCTGCGGGGTTGGCTGGGTAGGATCAATGGGCTGCAGGTGTAGTGTGAAGGTCGCCTGCTGGTCAGTTTCCTGCTGGGCGTCCTCGACCATGATGGGTGGTTCTGTATGGGGTTGATAACAACCACTATTTAGTATAAATAATATATTTTTGCTTGACCAAAACATGGCTTACTTAATAATACTCTTGTTGAAAATGGTACAGAGTTTGTGTGCTCAAATTAACTAGAAATCTTACCTTTGGAAACACATATGTGCCTTCTAATTATCAAAACTGAATAGTATTAAAAATGTGTAAGTTCAAGGACTCTAAGCCATAATGAATTTGCAAACACGAAGATCTGTCGCCATTTTAAATTAATGCATTTCAACATTGTGTATGCCCCTTCCTTTTGTGAACCACACACATTGCAGTAAATGTGGTATGTTACACACTCATAAATTGATAAAGCCAGTCAGTGGTTTATTTTAAATTAAAAATTTTAAATTTTAAAAAAATTATGTAATCTTAAAGAACCATGCAAATGTCTTAAGGTGGCCTATGTTTCTAAATGGAGATGTTAGCCATGGCAATCTTTTTTTTAAATATTTTTAATGTGTTTACAATTAATCAACAAAAAATGTTTACTATGGCCAACATCACATCTGATAATGTAAAACAAAATTATACACAAATACCATGTGCTTGTTGTTTGAGATTATTGGCTGGAATAAGAAATTACACAAATATAATTGTATTGACACTACACAAACAGTGGTGCAGCAGAATTAACCAGAAGACCTAAGGATTTGAAAAGACAATGATATGTGCAAGGTGATAAAGGCACAAGCCAAACAGAGAGGAACCAAATTGTTAAAGTTTAATTTTACACTTTTTCTGCATAGAACACCTTGCACATATCATTGGTTTTTCAAATCATTATGCCTTATCCTGGTTAATTCATAGACCACACTGTTTTACTCTTTAATTACAATTTTCATTTAGGTTTACTCACCAGACAGCTGAGGTGATTGTGGCTCCTCGCTTTCTGGACTCGCCAAAATTGCCTGTGGGGGCAGGGGCAACACTGCGGAGATGCGCCTCCGGGGTGGTGATGATGGAGCCACAGACTCAGGCGCAAGACTACGTGTCTTGCTTGGCCTACTAGGCACACTCACCGAGCCCTGTGATGTTCGCCTTAGTGGAGGGCGACTTGCAGAAGAAGAACCTATGTGATAAGAGAAACATTAATATTTTTTTTTCTATGTGTTTGCTGAATATGTGATTACAGTGAATTCTTACCTGCATCGCCAGCATCTGCATCACTTGGCAGTGTTGGCTGGGGCCTGGCTGTGGTGCTTCTCTGGCGTACTGTTGAAAAATGTGACAAAACCAAATGAACATACTTTGAATACTCATTGTTATGTGAAATTCCTTATTGTGATGTAAACATTTGGAAACTAATGATAAGTAAACCATTTTATGTTTAATCTATTCTGGATTACTTCATTGTGTGTGTATTCTTGAAATCAGATTCTATTACACTAAATAATCCATACACAGAGCCAAATTATGCACAAAATTAAAATAATTTTATGTTTTATAAAAAAATAAAAATAAACCACAATATTGCACGCTAAGCTTCCAAATTTAAACCAACAAATACAACACTAGCCTAAAAAAAAATGCATTAAAATATTTAAAAACAAAACAAAAAACTAGACAACACACAATAAACAGAATACCCCCAAAAAATATTATTGGTAAATAATGTTACCATAAAAATGAGTTATGGACAAGCTGGATCTCTGATTATGTATTAGAACTACACATACCAGCATGCACTGCAACATATGTAGCATTCACTTTTAACAAAACTGACGCAATGCATGATGGAACTTGTAGTTTGCCAACACCTGTAGAGCCACAGGTAGCCCAGGCCTGCACGACATCACCAAAACAATGTAACAATTAAAAAACTGACAATGAGAATTAGCTGGATTACATTTGTATGAAAAAAAAAACACTTTTAAAATTTATAAAAATACTCACCATCCTGCCTTGGCCGGTCAGAATCCCGGACATGAGTGGCACCAACCACTTTGGGTGGAATAAGGGAACGCACAGGCTCCTCCCAATCCCAATAAGAAGCACGGAAGGGGTGTCCACCCACGGTTTGGCGGGCTGATTTGGCCTCCTTGGCCATCTTGGCCTTGACACGGCGCTTGATATCATAAAAGCGCTTGCGACACGTGTCCTCAGTCCACCTCACCACACCCTCACTATTAACTGCCGCAATCACTTTACCCCACAGTACAGACTTCCTACGTGTGGACACCTTGGCAGCATCCTGCCCAAACAATTGCCGATGATGCCTCATCAGCTCCCGCACCAAAGCCATGTTTTCAGCATAGCTGAATTTCAAATTGTGCCCAGACTTGGTAGTGGTGCGTGGCTGCGGAGCCACAACACCATCACTATCACTGGAGAACGCAGCAACAGCCCCCCCCCCCTCCTCCTCCTCACTAACCTCCTCCCTCTCACTAACCCCCTCCACCTCACTCACCTCCTCCCTCTCACTCACCTCCTCCACCTCACTCACCTCCTCCCTCTCACTCACCTCCTCCACAACACTGACCTCTGACTGAGACATAATCCCAACAAACTACAAATAACACAGAGGAAAAAAAAACAGAAAACACACTCCTCCACTACCACTACACACCACACACCCAACACACACACACACACACACACACACACACACACACACACACACACACACACACTCACAAACAATGACAAACAATGACAATAGACTTGAACAAAAAAACAAGGACAAAAAAGTAGACAAACTTTGAAAAAACTACACAACAAGTATGACAAGACTACTTACACACACACAGTACAGCACTCAACAATCGCAATAATCCGCACAAAATCCACCAAAAACTCCACCAAACTCACCAACTCCTAACACACCTTCCTCTCTCCTCTCCACTAGCTAAACCCACGAGGTGCGGACAGTTTGGGACGTTTTTATAGTAATGTGCACAGACACTCCTCCATCACGAATCAAACCAATCACGGACGAGTGACAAAAACTAAACTTAGGGAAAAAAAGCGGCCGTAAACGGACATAGACTGCCGTAACCGACATGTGACGCAGTCGTAACAAAAACCACAGAACACGGCCGACAAACCACAAAATCGGCCGCATTCTACCTTACAAAACCACGAATGACATCGACATCGGAACAAAATACAAATACAAATACGACAGCTTAGTAAATTAGTCGTAATCAATTCAAAAAGTTGCAACTTTACACTTTCGATGTCATTCGTGATGGTACTTTGACCTCAGACGGGAAAATACGAATTTTAGTAAATATACCCCACTGTGTCATTTTTCATTTCTTATCAGCTAACATTTGCTGTACTGTTAACCTGTGTAAATTAACCACAGCTTATATACTTGCAAATCATGTCTGAATTACTTTGGTATTAGTATCACCTGCATTTCTGAAATTCTACTGCTTTTTCTCTCGTTCTGCCACCACTCCTATTTTCAATTTACTACCCCTGTTTACCTCATCCACAGTATGCCCAGGCTGACAATACCCCCTAACACTCCTTGTCTACCTAATACTTTATCCTGCCCCCTGGTACCACCCCTATCCTTCTCTCCCAATCCCCTACCTCTCTTCCTCTCTCCTCTCCTCTGTCTCCCATCCTCCCCTCTATTTAATTTCCCCTCTTCTCCTGTTACCCCGCTGTCATTCTTTTCTGCCCTATCACGGACACTCCACCCCACCATCCAGCCCTGCTCTCTCCCTCCTCTCCCTGTCACCTTACCTTACCTCCACCAGTATTATACTGCAATCCCTCCATGCCTCACTCTTGCAATTTCCATTCCTAGCCAAGGACCCAGCACCATCACTACACCCTCAATATCCTTTCCTTCCAAATTCATCTCACCTCATTGCTACAGAAACCCTGATAATCTCATTCACATCACCTCCTCAGACTCTCTCCCTCTCCTTCTGTGCCATCTGGAATGCCAGATCCATCTGTAACAAACTGGTCCCAACCCAACCCATGACCTCTTTATCTCCAATTCCTTGCATCTTCTAGCCATCAATAAAACCTGTATTATCCCACTCTGACACAGTTTCTCCTGTTGCTCTCTGCTGGAGGACTCACATTCTCACATACTCCCCAACCCGAGGGTCACCATGGTGGTGGTGTTGATGTCCTTTTACCCTCTAGCTACACCTACCAACTCATACTTTCCAGAACCGTCCCTCACATTCTCTACATTTGAGGTCCAAGCTTTACCCCTCTACCAACCTGCTAATCTTCGAGTTGCTGTCATTTACCATCCCCCTGGCATTTCCACTACATTCCTTGACAACATTGCTTCCTGGCTTCCTCACTTCCGACATTTCCTCCATTATCCTAGGCGATTTAAACATCCTCATCGATATCCCCACTAAATCCCCTGCCTCTAAACTCCTTAACCTCTCCTCTTCACTTGCTATCTCCCAGTGGACCTCCTCACGGTCCCATGTTAATGGGAGCTCGCTGGGTCTGGTTTTCACTCACCATTTTGACATTTCTGATTTCTCCATCTCCCCTTTTCCCCTCTCTGACCACTACCTGCTGTTCTTTAACTTATCTCTCTCTGCGTCCCCATCTCTACCTCCCTCAATTACCATCACAAAGCGTAACATTGAGGCTCCTGACACCACATCCCTATCCTCCCTGTTTGACTCACTTCTCTTTCCTATTCTCTCTCTCATGCCCTGGACAAGCCACTTCCCTATACAATGCATCCCTTGCTTCTGCTCTTGACTCTGTCGCTCCACCAACGGCTATTCCCCCTAGCAGATTACAACCTTATCCCTGGCACACCAAATGCACTAGATATTTAAAACATGCTCACACACTGCCGAGCGACAGTGGAGGAAAGCATGTTCTAAACAGACTTCTTCCATTTCAAAGTTATGCTCGCGTCCTTCAGTGCTGCCGTTTCCATCGCTAAACAGTCATACTTCAAGAACCTCACCTCCTCCCAGTCTTCCAACCCCCAACGCCTCTTTGCCACTGTCAATTCCTTCCTCTGCCCACCTTATCTCCCTTCCTCACTGTGTGCCACTTATTTTACATCCAAGATTGACTCCATACGCCAGGACATCACATCCCACCAGACCTTCAGCAACCAACTACCTCCTATCCCTTACTCCACCATCCCTCTCAGCAACTCTGACATCTTTCTTCCATGTATCTGATGAGGAAGTCATGACCCTCATCCGTTACTCCACCCAAAAACACCTCCCCAGTTGACCCTATCCAGTTGCGCCTCCTCCACTACCACTCTCCTTCTGCCTGTTCCCATCTTGCCCACCTTCTCAATCTCTCCCCCTCTTCATGCACTGTACCCTCTGCCTTAAAGCATGCACTCATCTCCCCTATTCTTAAAAAAGCTACCCTTAATCCAAACACCCTCTCCAACTACTGACCCATTTCTCTCCTCCCTTTTGCCTCCAAACTCCGTGAGCATATTGTTTACAATCGCCTTACTGCCTTTCTTTCCTCCCACTCACTGCTTGACCCTTTCCAGTTTGGCTTTC
Source organism: Pseudophryne corroboree (assembly GCF_028390025.1). Classification (NCBI taxonomy): domain Eukaryota; kingdom Metazoa; phylum Chordata; class Amphibia; order Anura; family Myobatrachidae; genus Pseudophryne; species Pseudophryne corroboree. The sequence goes on from NC_086444.1 coordinate 474,849,996, forward strand.
ATTCTCTCCACTCCACTGAAACTGCTCTCACAAGAGTCTGCAATTACCTCCGTGCTGCCAAATCTAAGGGCCACTACTCTGCTTATTCTTCTTGACCTCTCTACTGCTTTTGACACTGTGGACCACCCTATCCTTCTACAAATTCTTTACTTCCTTGGTCTCTGGGATACTGCCCTCTCCTGGCTGTCTTCCTACCTCTCTGACTGTTCCTTCTCTGTCTCCTGTCATGACTCCCCCCCCCCACTTCCACTAACTGTAGGTGTACCCCAAGGTTTTGTGCTTCGTCCTCTATTCCTCTCTCTATACATCCTCTTTAGGTGAACTCATTAGCTCTTTTAACTTCCAATACTATCTCTATGCTAATGATACTCAAATCTACCTTTCCTCCCCTGGCCTCTCCCATGCTCTCCTCACTTGTATCTCCAACTGTCTCTGCTATATCTTCTTGGATATCCCAGCGTTTTCTTAAACGTAACTAGGGATGTGCACCTGAAATTTTTCGGGTTTTGTGTTTTGGTTTTGGGTTCGGTTCCGTGGCCGTGTTTTGGGTTCGAACGCGTTTTGGCAAAACCTCACCGAATTTTTTTTGTCGGATTCGGGTGTGTTTTGGATTCGGGTGTTTTTTTCAAAAAACCCTAAAAAACAGCTTAAATCATAGAATTTGGGGGTCATTTTGATCCCATAGTATTATTAACCTCAATAACCATAATTTACACTCATTTTCAGTCTATTCTGAACACCTCACACCTCACAATATTATTTTTAGTCCTAAAATTTGCACCGAGGTCGCTGGTTGGCTAAGCTAAGTGACACAAGTGGCCGACACAAACACCGGGCCCATCTAGGAGTGGCACTGCAGTGTCAAGCAGGATGGCCCTTCCAAAAAATACTCCCCAAATAGCACATGACGCAAAGAAGAAAAAAAAGAGGCGCAATGAGGTAGCTGTGTGAGTAAGCTAAGCGACCCTAGTGGCCGACACAAACACCTGGCCCATCTAGGAGTGGCACTGCAGTGTCAGGCAGGATGGCCCTTCCAAAAAATACTCCCCAAACAGCACATGACGCAAAGAAGTAAAAAAAGAGGCGCAATGGAGGTAGCTGTGTGAGTAAGCTAAGCGACCCTAGTGGCCGACACAAACACCTGGCCCATCTAGGAGTGGCACTGCAGTGTCACGCAGGATGGCCCTTCCAAAAAATACTCCCCAAACAGCACATGAGGCAAAGAAGAAAAAAAGAGGCGCAATGAGGTAGCTGTGTGAGTAAGCTAAGCGACCGTAGTGGCCGACACAAACACCTGGCCCATCTAGGAGTGGCACTGCAGTGTCAGGCAGGATGGCCCTTCCAAAAAATACTCCCCAAACAGCACATGATGCAAAGAAGAAAAAAAAGAGGCGCAATGAGGTAGCTGTGTGAGTAAGCTAAGCGGCCCTAGTGGCCGACACAAACACCTGGCCCATCTAGGAGTGGCACTGCAGTGTCAGGCAGGATGGCCCTTCCAAAAAATACTCCCCAAACAGCACATGACGCAAAGAAGAAAAAAAAGAGGCGCAATGAGGTAGCTGTGTGAGTAAGCTAAGCGACCCTAGTGGCCGACACAAATACCTGGCCCATCTAGGAGTGGCACTGCAGTGTCAGGCAGGATGGCCCTTCCAAAAAATACTCCCCAAACAGCACATGACGCAAAGAAGAAAAAAAAGAGGCGCAATGAGGTAGCTGTGTGAGTAAGCTAAGCGACCCTAGTGGCCGACACAAACACCTGGCCCATCTAGGAGTGGCACTGCAGTGTCACGCAGGATGGCCCTTCCAAAAAATACTCCCCAAACAGCACATGACGCAAAGAAGAAAAAAAGAGGCGCAATGAGGTAGCTGTGTGAGTATGCTAAGCGACCCTAGTGGCCGACACAAACACCTGGCCCATCTAGGAGTGGCACTGCAGTGTCACGCAGGATGGCCCTTCCAAAAAATACTCCCCAAACAGCACATGATGCAAAGAAGAAAAAAAAGAGGCGCAATGAGGTAGCTGTGTGAGTAAGCTAAGCGACCCAAGTGGCCGACACAAACACCTGGCCCATCTAGGAGTGGCACTGCAGTGTCAGGCAGGATGGCCCTTCTAAAAAACACTCCCCAAACAGCACATGACGCAAAGAAAAAAAGAAAAAAAGAGGCGCAATGAGGTAGCTGTGTGAGTAAGATAAGCGACCCTAGTGGCCGACACAAACACCTGGCCCATCTAGGAGTGGCACTGCAGTGTCACGCAGGATGGCCCTTCCAAAAAATACTCCCCAAACAGCACATGACGCAAAGAAGAAAAAAAGAGGCGCAATGAGGTAGCTGTGTGAGTAAGCTAAGCGACCCTAGTGGCCGACACAAACACCTGGCCCATCTAGGAGTGGCACTGCAGTGTCACGCAGGATGGCCCTTCCAAAAAATACTCCCCAAACAGCACATGATGCAAAGAAGAAAAAAAAGAGGCGCAATGAGGTAGCTGTGTGAGTAAGCTAAGCGACCCAAGTGGCCGACACAAACACCTGGCCCATCTAGGAGTGGCACTGCAGTGTCAGGCAGGATGGCCCTTCTAAAAAATACTCCCCAAACAGCACATGACGCAAAGAAAAATGAAAGAAAAAAGAGGTGCAAGATGGAATTGTCCTTGGGCCCTCCCACCCACCCTTATGTTGTATAAACAGGACATGCACACTTTAACCAACCCATCATTTCAGCGACAGGGTCTGCCACACGACTGTGACTGAAATGACTGGTTGGTTTGGGCCCCCACCAAAAAAGAAGCAATCAATCTCTCCTTGCACAAACTGGCTCTACAGAGGCAAGATGTCCACCTCATCATCATCGTCCGATTCATCACCCTTTTCACTGTGTACATCCCCCTCCTCACAGATTATTAATTCGTCCCCACTGGAATCCACCATCTCAGATCCCTATGTACTTTCTGGAGGCAATTGCTGCTGGTGAATGTCTCCACGGAGGAATTGATTATAGGCCCTCATTCCGAGTTGTTCGCTCGCAAGGCGAATGTAGCAGAGTTACACACGCTAAGCCGCCGCCTACTGGGAGTGAATCTTAGCTTCTTAAAATTGCGACCGACGTACGCGCAATATTGCGATTACAAACGAGTTAGCAGTTTCAGAGTAGCTTCAGACTTACTCTGCCTGTGCGATCATTTCAGTGCTTGTCGTTCCTGGTTGACGTCACAAACACACCCAGCGTTCGCCCAGGCACTCCCACCGTTTCCCCGGCCACTCCTGCGTTTTTTCCGGAAACGGTAGCGTTTTCAGCCACACGCCCCTGAAACGCCGTGTATCCGCCCAGTAACACCCATTTCCTGTCAATCACATTACGATCGCCGGAGCGAAGAAAAAGCCGTGAGTAAAAATACTTTCTTCATAGTAAAGTTACTTGGCGCAGTCGCAGTGCGAACATTGCGCATGCGTACTAAGCGGATTTTCACTGCGATGCGATGAAAAATACCGAGCGAACAACTCGGAATGAGGGCCATAATTCATTTTAATGAACATCATCTTCTCCACATTTTCTGGAAGTAACCTCGTACGCCGATTGCTGACAAGGTGAGCGGCGGCACTAAACACTCTTTCGGAGTACACACTGGAGGGAGGGCAACTTAGGTAGAATAAAGCCAGTTTGTGCAAGGGCCTCCAAATTGCCTCTTTTCCCTGCCAGTATACGTACGGACTGTCTGACGTGCCTACTTGGATGCGGTCACTCATATAATCCTCCACCATTCTTTCAATGGTGAGAGAATCATATGCAGTGACAGTAGACGACATGTCAGTAATCGTTGGCAGGTCCTCAGTCCGGACCAGATGTCAGCATCAGCAGTCGCTCCAGACTGCCCTGCATCACCGCCAGAGGGTGGGCTCGGAATTCGTAGCCTTTTCCTCGCACCCCCAGTTGCGGGAGAATGTGAAGGAGGAGATGTTGACAGGTCGCGTTCCGCTTGACTTGACAATTTTCTCACCAGCAGTTCTTTGAACCCCTGCAGACTTGTGTCTGCCGGAAAGAGAGATCCAACGTAGGTTTTAAATCTAGGATCGAGCACGGTGGCCAAAATGTAGTGCTCTGATTTCAACAGATTGACCACACGTGAATCCTGGTTAAGCGAATGAAGGGCTCCATCCACAAGTCCCACATGCCTAGCGGAATCGCTCTGTTTTAGCTCCTCCTTCAATGCCTCCAGCTTCTTCTGCAAAAGCCTGATGAGGGGAATGACCTGACTCAGGCTGGCAGTGTCTGAACTGACTTCACGTGTGGCAAGTTCAAAGGGCAGCAGAACCTTGCACAACGTTGAAATCATTCTCCACTGCGCTTGAGACAGGTGCATTCCACCTCCTTTGCCTATATCGTGGGCAGATGTATAGGCTTGAATGGCCTTTTGCTGCTCCTCCATCCTCTGAAGCATATAGAGGGTTGAATTCCACCTCGTTACCACCTCTTGCTTCAGATGATGGCAGGGCAGGTTCAGGTTTTTTTGGTGGTGCTCCAGTCTTCTGTACGCGGTGCCTGCACGCCGAAAGTGGCCCGCAATTCTTCTGGCCACTGACAGCATCTCTTGCACGCCCCTGTCGTTTTTTAAATAATTCTGCACCACCAAATTCAAGGTATGTGCAAAACATGGGACGTGCTGGAATTTGCCCAGATGTAATGCGCGCACAATATTGCTGGCGTTGTCCGATGTCACAAATCCCCAGGAGAGTCCAATTGGGGTAAGCCATTCTGCGATGATCTTCCGCAGTTGCCGTAAGAGGTTTTCAGCTGTGTGCGTATTCTGGAAAGCGGTGATACAAAGCGTAGCCTGCCTAGGAACGAGTTGGCGTTTGCGAGATCCTGCTACTGGTGCCGCCGCTGCTGTTCTTGCAGCGGGAGGCAATATATCTACCCAGTGGGCTGTCACAGTCATGTAGTCCTGAGTCTGCCCTGCTCCACTTGTCCACATGTCCGTTGTTAAGTGGACATTGGGTACAACTGCATTTTTTAGGACACTGGTGAGTCTTTTTCTGACGTCCGTGTACATTCTCGGTATCGCCTGCCTAGAGAAGTGGAACCTAGATGGTATTTGGTAACGGGGGCACACTGCCTCAATAAATTGTCTAGTTCCCTGTGAACTAACGGCGGATACCGGACGCACGTCTAACACCAACATAGTTGTCAAGGCCTCAGCTATCCGCTTTGCAGCAGGATGACTGCTGTGATATTTCATCTTCCTCGCAAAGGACTGTTGGACAGTCAATTGCTTACTGGAAGTAGTACAAGTGGTCTTCCGACTTCCCCTCTGGGATGACGATCGACTCCCAGCAGCAACAACAGCAGCGCCAGCAGCAGTAGGCATTACACTCAAGGATGCATCGGAGGAATCCCAGGCAGGAGAGGACTCGTCACACTTGCCAGTGACATGGCCTGCAGGACTATTGGCTTTCCTGGGTAAGGAGGAAATTGACACTGAGGGAGTTGGTGGTGTGGTTTGCGCGAGCTTGGTTACAAGAGGAAGGGATTTACTGGTCAGTGGACTGCTTCCGCTGTCGCCCAAAGTTTTTGAACTTGTCACTGACTTATTATGAATGCGCTGCAGGTGACATATAAGGGAGGATGTTCCGAGGTGGTTAACGTCCTTACCCCTACTTATTACAGCTTGACAAAGGCAACACACGGCTTGACACCTGTTGTCCGCATTTCTGTTGAAATACTTCCACACTGAAGAGCTGAGTTTTTTGGTATTTTCACCAGGCATGTCAATGGCCATATTCCTCCCACGGACAACAGGTGTCTCCCCGGGTGCCTGACTTAAACAAACCACCTCACCATCAGAATCCTCCTTGTCAATTTCCTCCCCAGCCCAAGCAACACCCATATCCTCATCCTGGTGTACTTCAACACTGACATCTTCAATTTCACTATCAGGAACTGGACTGCGGGTGCTCCTTTCAACACTTGCAGGGGGCGTGCAAATGGTGGAAGGCGCAAGCTCTTCCCGTCCAGTGTTGGGAAGGTCAGGCATCGCAACCGACACAATTGGACTCTCCTTTGGGATTTGGGATTTCGAAGAACGCACAGTTCTTTGCTGTGCTTTTGCCGCAAGTCTTTTTTTTTCTAGCGAGAGGATGAGTGCTTCCATCCTCATGTGAAGCTGAACCACTAGCCATGAACATAGGCCAGGGCCTCAGCCGTTCCTTGCCACTCCGTGTCGTAAATGGCATATTGGCAAGTTTACGCTTCTCCTCAGACGCTTTTAATTTTGATTTTTGGGTCATTTTTTTACTGATCTTTTCTGTTTTGGATTTTACATGCTCTGTACTATGACATTGGGCATCGGCCTTGGCAGACGACGTTGATGGCATTTCATCGTCTCAGCCATGACTAGTGGCAGCAGCTTCAGCATGAGGTGGAAGTGGATCTTGATCTTTCCCTATTTTTTTAACCTCCACATTTTTGTTCTCCATATTTTGCGCACAACTAAAAGCCACCACAGGTATACAATGTAGATAGATGGATAGTATAGTATTACTTATACTTATGGACGACGAGTGACGACACAGAGGTAGGTACAGCCGTGGCCTACCGTACTGCTGCTTAGTGCTTATATATATGATATACTGTATAACGGACCTGGTGGACACTGTCAGCAGACTGCTAAACAAACTAGTATGAAGAAAGAAAAAAAAACCACCACAGGTATACAATGTAGATGGATGGATAGTATAGTATTACTTATACTTATGGACGACGAGTGACGACAGAGGTAGGTACAGCCGTGGCCTACCGTACTGCTGCTTAGTGCTTATATATATGATATACTGTATAACGGACCTGGTGGACAGTGTCAGCAGACTGCTAAACTAGTATGAAGAAAGAAAAAAAAAACACCACAGGTATACAATGTAGATGGATGGATAGTATAGTATTACTTATACTTATGGACGACGAGTGCACTGACGACACAGAGGTAGGTACAGCCGTGGCCTACCGTACTGCTGCTTAGTGCTTATATATAAATATAATATACTGTATAACGGACCTGGTGGACAGTGTCAGCAGACTGCTAAACTAGTATGAAGAAAGAAAAAAAAACACCACAGGTATACAATGTAGATGGATGGATAGTATTACTTATACTTATGGACGACGAGTGACGACACAGAGGTAGGTACAGCCGTGGCCTACCGTACTGCTGCTTAGTGCTTATATATATGATATACTGTATAACGGACCTGGTGGACACTGTCAGCAGACTGCTAAACAAACTAGTATGAAGAAAGAAAAAAAAACCACCACAGGTATACAATGTAGATGGATGGATAGTATAGTATTACTTATACTTATGGACGACGAGTGACGACACAGAGGTAGGTACAGCCGTGGCCTACCGTACTGCTGCTTAGTGCTTATATATAAATATAATATACTGTATAACGGACCTGGTGGACAGTGTCAGCAGACTGCTAAACTAGTATGAAGAAAGAAAAAAAAACACCACAGGTATACAATGTAGATGGATGGATAGTATAGTATTACTTATACTTATGGACGACGAGTGACGACACAGAGGTAGGTACAGCCGTGGCCTACCGTACTGCTGCTTAGTGCTTATATATATGATATACTGTATAACGGACCTGGTGGACAGTGTCAGCAGACTGCTAAACTAGTATGAAGAAAGGAAAAAAAACACCACAGGTATACAATGTAGATGGATGGATAGTATAGTATTACTTGTACTTATGGACGACGAGTGCACTGACGACACAGAGGTAGGTACAGCCGTGGCCTACCGTACTGCTGCTTAGTGCTTATATATAAATATAATATACTGTATAACGGACCTGGTGGACAGTGTCAGCAGACTGCTAAACTAGTATGAAGAAAGAAAAAAAAAAACACCACAGGTATACAATGTAGATGGATGGATAGTATAGTATTACTTATACTTATGGACGACGAGTGCACTGACGACACAGAGGTAGGTACAGCCGTGGCCTACCGTACTGCTGCTTAGTGCTTATGCTTATATATAAATATAATATACTGTATAACGGACCTGGTGGACAGTGTCAGCAGACTGCTAAACTAGTATGAAGAGAGATGGATGGATAGTATTACTTATACTTATGGACGACGAGTGACGACACAGAGGTAGGTAGTAGGTACAGCCGTGGCCTACCGTACTGCTGCTTAGTGCTTAATTATATATATAATATACTGTATAACGGACCTGGTGGACACTGTCAGCAGACTGCTAAACAAACTAGCATGAAGAAAGAAAAAAAAAAACACCACAATGTTTTTCAGGCAGACAAACGTATACTGGACTGGTGGTCACTGTCAGCAAAACTGTGCACTGTACTCCTGCTATAACTGCTCCCCAGTCCCCACAATTAGGCAGTGTGAGCAGTGCACTCAGCACAGATATATCATGCAGCAGTGCAGCACACTGAGTGAGCACAGATATGGTGGAGCGTTTTTTTTCAGGCAGAGAAACAACGGATTAAACTCAAAACCCTGCACTGTACTCCCTAACAGCTGCTCCCCGTCCCCAATCCTCCCCACAATTATAACTAACTAAGTTCTAATAATAATACAACGGACCTCGGAGAGGACGCCAGCCACGTCCTCTCCCTATCAATCTCAATGCACGTGTGAAAATGGCGGCGACGCGCGGCTCCTTATATAGAATCCAAGTCTCGCGAGAATCCGACAGCGGGATGATGACGTTCGGGCGCGCTCGGGTTAACCGAGCAAGGCGGGAGGATCCGAGTCGCTCGGACCCGTGTAAAAAAAAGGTGACGTTCGGGTGGGTTCGGATTCCGAGGAACCGAACCCGCTCATCACTAAACGTAACATGTCTAAGACTGAGCTATCATCTTCCTACCATCCCGCACAACATCACCTCCCACAATTTCATTATCTATTGATGGCACTACTATCTCCTCTAGCCCCTAAGTGCGCTTTCACACATTCAGCATCTCTCACAAATCTGCCATTTTCATCTTAAAAAATATTTCTAGGATGAAACCCTTTCTCACCCAGCATTCTACTAAGACCATTACCCACTGACTGGTCATTTCCAAACTAGACTACTGTAATCTCCTCCTAACTGGCATCCCTGACAAATGCCACTCTCCACTCCAATCTATCCTAAATGCTGTAGCCTGGCTCCTCTTCCTCACCAAATGCTCCTCTTTTACAAGCCCTTCATTGGCTTCCCTTTCAGATAACTTCTTACACTGACTTATGCTGCTTTCACATCGCAAAACCTGCTTTTGAAATGGTATTTGAAACGGTTCTTAAAACGGGTCTGAGCAGTTAAACCCCCTTCACATCTCATGTTGTAACCAGTAAATTACCATTTCATTCCCGTTTTGGTACCTTTCACACTGAACCCGTTTCACCCATAGAAAACAGTGGTTGTCATTATAAATGGACTTTTCTGGCCCACACATTATTATTAATCACTAATTAATTCATTATTAATAATTTGGATAGTCGTACGATGGAACCCAGCAGCTTGAAGCATATCTATTTTTATTAGATGGGATTAGGTACTTGGTTTGTCTTTTTTGGAGGCACAAGTATTATTTATATATTTTTTAAAAATATTATTTTTTTTTAAAGATGGAATGGTTAAAAACACGGAAAAAAATGGCGTGGGGTCCCCCCTCCAAAGCATAACCAGCCTCGGGCTCTTCGAGCTGGTCCTGGTTCTAAAAATGCGGGGGAAAAATTGACAGGGGATCCCCCGTATTTTTAAAACCAGCACCGGGCTCTGCGCCTGGTGCTGGTGCAAAAAATACGGGGGACAAAACGGGTAGGGATCCCCCATATTTTTCACACCAGCATCGGGCTCCACTAGCTGGACAGATAATGCCACAGCCGGGGGTCACTTTTATGCCGTGCCCTGCGGCCGTGGCATTAAATATCCAACTAGTCACCCCTGGCCGGGGTACCCTGGGGGAGTGGGGACCCCTTCAATCAAGGGGTCCCCCCCCCAGCCACCCAAGGGCCAGGGGTGAAGCCCGAGGCTGTCCCCCCCCATCCAATGGGCTGCGGATGGGGGGGCTGATATCCTTTGTTGTAAATGAAAAGATATTGTTTTTTCCAGTAGTACTACAAGTCCCAGCAAGCCTCCCCCGCAAGCTGGTACTTGGAGAATCACAAGTACCAGCATGCGGGAGAAAAACTGGCCCGCTGGTACCTGTAGTTCTAATGGAAAAAAAATACCCAAATAAAAACAGGACACAGACACCGTCGACAGTAAAACTTTATTACACACTGCCGACACACACATACTTACCTATGTTCACACGCCGACATCGGTCCTCTTCTCCATGTAGAATCCAGGGGTACCTGAAAATAAAAGTTCAATATACTCACCTCAGCCATGGTCCAGAGATAAATCCACGGACTTGGCAAAAAAAGAAAACGAACACCCGGACCTGCGGACCGAAAGGGGTCCCATGCTAACATATGAGACCCCTCTCCCCGAATGCCGGGACATCACGTGACTCCTGTCACTGAAGTCCCTTCAGCCAATCAGGAAGCGCTACTTCCGTGGCGCTCACCTGATTGGCTGGGCGCTGTCTGTACTGTGACAGCACATCGCAAAGCCGCTCCATTACTTTCAATGGTGGGAACTTTGCGGGTAGCGGTGGGGTCACCCGCCGGTCAGCCGCTGACCGGCGGGTGACCTTACCGCTAGCCGCTAAGTTCCCACCATTGAAAGTAATGGAGCGGCTTTGCGATTGCTGTCACAGTACAGACAGCGCACAGCCAATCAGGTGAGCGCAACGAAGTTGCGCTTCCTGATTGGCTTAGAGACCTTTCTGTGACAGCTGTCACTGACAGGTCTCATTCGTGGAAAGGTGTCCCATGTGTCAGCATGGGACCCCTTTCAGTCCGGCATGGAGCGGGTGTTCGGTTTGTTTTTTTGCCAAGTACGTGGATTTATCTCTGGACCATGGCTGAGGTGAGTATATTGATCTTTTCTTTTCAGGTATCCGTGGATTCTACATGGAGAAGAGGACCGATGTCGGCGTGTGAACATAGGTAAGTATGTGTGTGTCGACGTATGAAATAAAGTTTTACTGTCGACGGTGTGTGTGTCCTGTTTTTATTTGGGTATTTTTTCCCCAGTAGTACTACAGGTACCAGCGGGCCCGTTTTTCTCCCGCATGCTGGTACTTGTGGTTCTCCAAGTACCAGCTTGCGGGGGAGGCTTGCTGGGACTTGTAGTACTACTGTAAAAAACAATATTCTTTCAATTTTGACAAGGCTATCAGCCCCCCCATCCGCAGCCCATTGGATGGGGGGGGGACAGCCTCGGGCTTCACCCCTGGCCCTTGGGTGGCTGGGGGGGGGACCCCTTGATTGAAGGGGTCCCCACTCCCCCAGGGTACCCCGGCCAGGGGTGACTAGTTGGATATTTAATGCCACGGCCGCAGGGCACGGCATAAAAGTGACCCCCGGCTGTGGCATTATCTGTCCAGCTAGTGGAGCCCGATGCTGGTGTGAAAAATACGGGGGACCCCTACTCGTTTTGTCCCCCGTATTTTTTGCACCAGCACCAGGCGCAGAGCCTGGTGCTGGTTTTAAAAATACGGGGGATCCCCTGTCAATTTTTTCCCCGCATTTTTAGAACCAGGACCAGCTCGAAGAGCCCGAGGCTGGTTATGCTTTGGAGGGGGGACCCCACGCCATTTTTTTCCGTGTTTTTCACATTTAAACGTTTATAAAGCCACTCTCTCATGTGTCTCCTGTGTTTTCCAAGCTGTTTCCTGGTTGTGGCTGGTGACATCACACATGGAGACAGCCTATCATCTTCTGGGGCTTGCAAATACCGTTTCAGACCCTTTCACACTGCACAGTGAAATGGGACTGAAACGGGTAGGACCCTGCTTTTTTACCGTTTCAAAATACCGGTATTTTGAAAACGGTAAATTGAAGGGGACCCTTTCACATCGCAGCTTGACCCGTTTAGGAAGCCAGTTAAAACGGCAAAATACCGGGTATAAGCTGCGGTGTGAAAGGGGTATTACACATCCCTCAACCACTTCTCTCCAATTTACACCTCTCCACTAATGCACACCACCTCTCCAGCATACTGATTACTTCCTCCCACTCCTACCTTCAGATTTCTCATGTGCTTTTCCCTTTCTCTGGAATTCTCTTCCTCTCCCCCTCAGATTCTTCACCTCTCTACAAAACTTCAAAGGGCTCTGAAGACCCACTTCTTCACCAAACCCAGCCTAATTTCATACTAAACCCACTGTCCCACGTTCACTGTCTACCCCATCTGTGTCACCCGTATCTGTTTGCTCCTCCCCTTTAAAATGTAAGCTTTCATGAGCAGGGTCCTCAACCCCCATGTGCTTATCCTTCGCTTACTTAAACCGTCTTCAACGTTACCAAATCCCGCAGTCTTCTGCCACCCTGATACTTATGTCAGTGTTGTCTGCTGCTGTGGCTATGTTTACTTACCCTGAACTTGTCCTATATTGCCTTCAACTATAACTCGCTGTTTTCCTGTTTTGATTAGTTTATGTACTCTGTAATTGGGCATTGCGGGTCCCCTGTGGTGCTATATAAATAAAGGATATTGATAATAATCTCTGATGGTGTTTGGTTCTGGATCCCTGCTCCTTCCCATAGGGTGGAGTATTGGCTTGCAAAGAGGGATCAGATCCCTCTGCTACCCCCGCACTGAGGGGGTCATTCAGGTGCGTGTTGTGCAAATGTGTCCTGCGGCATAGGACTGAGGTTGGCATCAGACTGTCATTGACAGTCTGATGCAATTTCTGGTGCCGGGAGGGGTGGCAATGGGCTCTGTTCGGAAAAATGGAGACGTGTCGCCATTGCTTAGGTGATGGGAAGAAGCCAGGGATCTCCGTCATAGGACGGTGATTTCCTGGTCTTGGCAACAGGTGACTTATGCGCACCTTGGGTGCCGTAAGCCGCCCGATGGTGGATGCTTTGATCCGCTGCTGCATCCTAGGATGCAGGTCGGATTACTAGTGTAGCAGGAGGTGCATAGTAATATAATGCATAATAGATGCCTCCTGCTACATGTACATACAGCGCTATTACTGTTGCTTCCAAGGAAGCAGCAGTGACATCACATCCAACTGCACCTGAATGACCCCAGAGTTCCCAGCAGTTGTGCATCTGTATGAACTGAGGTCACATATACGCAATGGGCTGGATCGGCAGGGGTAAGTAACACTTCTACTTCAGTAGCAGTATTAGGGGTCACAGGGACAGCTGCTTTTCCATAGCAGCTGTCCATGCACTGGAGCAATACTGAATTGATGCAGTATCCACCATAGCAACTCCTGGCCCCCTGGTAATAAATAGGCCCCTGAGTGTCAATTGTACTGCCGTGTTACATCACTCATTCACATCATACTTACTGACTCCTCTCTGGGAGAGGTTGATTCGATTGATTCCCAGCATAAAGTCCCGATTTTGTCTGAGTTTGTTTTTTTTCCTAAGTTTCATCTCGGGAATTAACTAAACACAAATCTCGGCAGTGTTAGGGCTATTCGTATTGAGATACACTGCTGAACACACAAATACGGATCAATAGACAATCGGTCAAACACGGCTGTTATTTGATACAACTCGGTAATTTACTAAGAATTTGTATTCTCAATCACTGCCGACAATAGCCAAACACTGCCGGGAAAGCATAGAATTCGTAAAAAAAAAGTAGCTTAAAAATAGACCTGCTTTTTCCTGGCGTGTTTGGATAGTCATGCACGGATCAGTGAGATCTGTGCATGCTTATCTGTGGGAAAGGGTCTATTTGCCTTTAAAATATAAAAAAAAAAAATGTGAGGTCCCCCCTCCTAAGCATAACCAGCCTCGGGCTCTTTGAGCAGGTCTTGGCTGTAAAAATACAGGGGGAAAAATGCGTAGGGTCCCCCCATATTTATACAACCAGCACCGGGCTCTGTGTCCAGTCCTGGTTCAAAAAATACTATGGGGGGCAAAAGATGTAGGAGTCCTATATATTTTTTATACCAGCACCGGGCTCCACTAGCCAGAGAGATAATGACACAGCCGGGGGGACACTTTTATATAGGTCCCTGCGGCCGTGGCATTACCCCCCCAACTAGTCACCCCTGGCCGGGGTTCCCAGGAGGAGTGGGGACCCCTTAAATCAAGGGGACCCCCCTCCAGGCACCAAAAGGCCAGAGGTGAAGCCCGAGGCTGTCACCGGCACCCCTGGGTGGTGGATGGGGGGCTGATAGCCTTTATTTGTGTAAAAAGAGAATATTGTTTTTTTTGTCGTAGAATAACAAGTAGTAAAAGCACTTTCAGGAGTAGGCCAATCATAGGTATCCCAGGGAGAGACGGGTTGAAAAAAAAGTCTGCCACTGCTGCCCATGTGACTGGGACCCTCCACTGACAGAGAGGTTCTGAGAAAGCTTATATGTTAGTGAAGTGACACAGAATATGCCAGGTTAATTCAGGTTGCATGCAGTCTCCCCCCCCCCTCCGTGATCTTTCCTGCCTATGCCTCTCAGCTGCACCGACTGCTTCCCCACCGCTGTTGCCCACCCCCCTCTGCCTATGCAGCTCTGTCCTCCCCTGGCCGCTGTTCTGTCTTTTAAATATGCTCACTCTGGCCCCTCCACTGTCCCTGCTTCCCCACTGCCCCCTGGCTCACTCTGCCCAATCCCCCCCCACCCCCTGATGGACTCACTGTGCTGCCAGTGGTCTCCAAGGATGAACCCAGGATTGCAGAAGACTCCATTGTGCATTGCATCACATTACTTGATATTGCATCGAAATGATGCGATATTCAGTGATATATAACAAAAGAAATACATGAATAGACACTTTAGCTGGCTTATATTTTTCCCAAAAAATGCTCTGGAATGTAAATTTTTTAATGAAATTAAAATTTTACTCAAATGTGCCTAGGAGGTGATTCACACTCCTTCCCCCATGTCCACCATATGTTTCCATTGTAACAGTACCTCCACAAACACCCAGTGACCCTACAATAGATTCCTAATGGCATTGACCCCACCCACCAGTGTCCAGAATTCCCCACTGTGGCACTACCCCCCTGCCATGTGCCACTTTATATGTACAGTCCACCACTCCACCAAGGCCAATAAATCTTTGTGGGGCATTATCTCCCCACTAACCCCTCCCTTGACCAATGGTCCGTCCCGTCCCCCCCCCCCCCCCCACACACACACCTCCAGTGGCATTACCCCCTCCACACACTCACACACCTGTGGCAATGTCCTTTCCCATCCTGCAGAGCGAAGGAGACCATGTGCCAGGAGTAATACTGATCTTAAGCCCCTCCTGATGCAGCTCAGGGGGGAATTGAAGTTATCCTCCTCAGCTATTGTTACAAGGGCATGCGCAGTGCGCATCTGAGTGCCTTGTGCATTCTAGGGTACAAAATTGGCCACGATATCGATCTTCAGAGACTACTATATCACTGCAGTGGAGGGCCGGACAAATGGTGGAAATAGATGGATTTCTTCTTAACAGTCGTGGGACAAAGCAGGATGACACAGTTTTTTAAGAAGATGACATCGACCAAACCGGTCAAGTATACAGTAAATAATTATATTTTAGAACAGAGGGAACCAGCACATTGGGATGTTTTAATTTTGTAATTAAATTAAAGTTCTGTAGAAAATTGTAGGGCAGATATATTAAACCTGGAGACGGGACAAAGAATTTATTATTTATTATACGAAGCGATAAAGCAGTGATAGGTGCAAGGTGATAACGCACGAGCCAATCAGCTCCTAACTGTCATTTATTAAACCCGTAATGATTGGCTGGTGCGTTATCACCTTGCACTTATCACTGCTTTATCACTTCTTTATTCCTTCTCCAGGCTTTTAATACATCAGCCCCATTATGTGTTACAAGCTTCAACATTTTTGCAAAATTGTGTTTTGGTGACGGGATCAGGTCAGCATACCGGTGTTCGAGATGCCGGCAGTTGGAATGCCAACGCCGGGATCCCGACATGGATCAAAATACCGGCACCGGAATCCTGCCTGTTGGCATCCTGAATGTAAGTATGATGGGGCTCCTTAGGGTCAGGGAAGGGGTTAGGTTTAGGCTGTGGGGGGAGGGTTAGGGCTACACTGCAGAGGGTGGGAGTACCAATTAACAGCTGCTGAGTGGTGCAAATGTCCCCCTTTACAGCACACGGCTCGGGAAGTATAGTATTTTCCTTTTTTTTTTTTTTTTTTCTGGAGAGTGTGTTACCACAACTCTCGAATTTGCCCACACTCATTTCAGTTCCTGGGCCCCGCGGCTGTCTCGACGGCCCTGCTGCAGGGGGTGTCTGACAGAGAACATCAGGCGTCGCTAACATTTTGACCGATCAATTCATTTTTGCAGAGAAATACAGAAATAGATTTCATAATGATACTTGGAGATGTGTCTGCAAAATGTTTCATTTAACAGCCTCAAAAATGTCTTTCAGAAACTGCCATACAAACCGCATTACTCGCCTGTTTCCCAAATTTGCAATATTAGCTTATAAATCCGGATGTTAACATGGTGAAACTAAAGCAGAAATATGGTAATTATACCCAACATTTACAATGTTTGCATTTGAAAATTATATACACGCACACACACACACACACACACACACAACCACTGAACACTGGACTACATAAAGGATGATGCTGATGCCACCCTAAAATTATTTTTGAAGAACCATAATTTTCCTTTAAACTAACACAACTTTGGACTCCAATGCCAGGGTGCTCAGCAGTTTAAGATAAGTCACTTCTGCCAGCGTTGGTAACCCAAGATAGTTCAAAAGCAAACACTATTGGATTAGTTTCAAAAACAACGTACAAAAATATGTTTTGTCTGAGCATATCTTTTTAGCATATAGACATCAGTGCACTCTTCAAGGTAACTTATCATCACTAGCTTATAGATTCTCCATATACAGGGAGTAGCCAAATTATTATTACCACCAGGCGATTTTATGCAAAGTAGCTACTCTGCAGATAATGCTGATGGATGTTTGAATCTATATAATAACAGAAATAGAAGTTATGCAGAGACTAAGGAAGTGGGTCACTCATAACATTGGTGGTCATTCTGAGTTGTTCGCTCGCAAGCTGCTTTTAGCAGCTTTGCACACGCTAAGCCGCCGCCTACTGGGAGTGAATCTTAGCATATTAAAATTGCGAACGAAAGATTAGCAGAATTGCGAATAGACACTTCTTAGCAGTTTCTGAGTAGCTCCAGACTTACTCTGCATCTGCGATCAGTTCAGTGCTCGTCGTTCCTGGTTTGACGTCACAAACACACCCAGCGTTCGCCCAGACACTCGTCCGTTTCTCCAGCCACTCCCGCGTTTTTCCCAGAAACGGTAGCGTTTTTTCACACACTCCCATAAAACGGCCAGTTTCCGCCCAGAAACACCCACTTCCTGTCAATCACATTACGATCACCAGAACGAAGAAAAAACTTTGTAATGCCGTGAGTAAAATTCCTAACTGCATAGCAAATTTACTTGGCGCAGTCGCACTGCGGACATTACGCATGCGCATTAGCGACTATTCGCACCGTTGCGACAAAAAAATAACGAGCGAACAACTCGGAATGACCCCCATTATGCAAAAATTTTGCAACATGATGGACTTTGGGCCTAATTCAAGGTTGATTGCAAAACAATATTTTCCTCTAATGGGCAAAACCATGTGCACTGCAAGTGGGGCAGATGTGACATGTGCAGAGAGAGTTAGATTTGGGTGGGATGTGTTCAAACTGAAATTTAAATTGCAGTGCAAAAATAAAGCAGCCAGTATTTACCCTGCACAGAAACGATATAACACACCCAAATCTAACTCTCTCTGTACATGTTATATCTGCCCCACCTGCAGTGCACATGGGGGTTATTCCGAGTTGATCGCTAGCTGCATTTGTTCACAGCGCAGCGATCAGGCTAAAAAAATGGCAGTTATGCGCATGCGTGTGTGGCGCAATGGGCACGCGCGACGTACGGGCACAACAAACGATGCAGTTTTGCACAGGGTCTAGAGATGCATTTCAGTCGCACTGTTTGCCGCAGAGTGATTGACATGAAGTTGGCGTTTCTGGGTTTTCAGGGAGTGTTCAGAAAAAAAGCAGGCGTGCCAGGGAAAACGCAGGCATGGCGGGTGTGTGAGGTCAAATCTGGAACTGAATAGTCTGAAGTGATCACAAGCGCTGAGTAGGTTTTGAGCTACTCTGAAACTACACAAAAAATATTTGCAGGCGCTCTGCGATACAACCGTTCGCACTTCTGCTAAGCTAAAATACACTCCCAGTGGGCGGCGGCATAGCGTTTGCACGGCTGCTAAAAACTGCTAGCGAGCGATCAACTCGGAATGACCCCCATGGGCCTAATTCAGAGTTCATCGCAGCAGCAAATTTGTTAGCAGCTGGGCAAAACCATGTGCACTGCAAGGGTGGCAGATATAACATGTGCAGAGAGCGTTAGTTACCCCCCTGCAGTGCACATGGTTTTGCCCAACTGCTAACAAATTTGCTGCTGCGATCAACTCTGAATTACCCCCATGGTTTTGCTCATTAAAGAAAAATATTGTTTTGCAATCAACCTTGAATTAGGCCCTTTGAACGAAGAATACTTGTTGTTCGGAGCAGCGGTGCGAGCATTGGAAAAAAGGCACTGGTGAATGATTCCTATTATTAAATTGTACACAGCAGACAAAAATTCAGCAGAATGGACCAGCAGACAAAACTGGGTCTGAACACAAGACCTGTGGTTCTAAACAGCTACTGGATGCATGAGCAGTACGGAGAGTGGGCATATTTGTTTAGTAATACAGATGGGAAACAGACAGTGCATCAAATTATGGGTAATCTGAATCAAGGATCAATTCACGTGGCTTCTCAATGATCAGTAAGCCGTACAGTGCATCATATGGGCTACAGAAGCAGAAGACCTGTCCGACAGTCCTTAGGCCACGCTAGTTGCTGCAAACGGGGTGAAACGCCTCCAGTTTGCTTAGGAACACAGGATTGGAAACAGGCCTGACAAATCACGTTTTTATTGACACCATACAGATGGCAGTGTGAGGATATGAGAACAACAGCACGAAAGCATGGCTTTTGCTTAGTCACAATCCACAACCATTAAACCTTCAGGAATTGGAAGTTGCAGCTCATTGCATTTGGGCTAATATTCCCCACAAGGAATACATATGTAATCCTGGTGGAAGGAATGCCGGCAGCGGGGCGAGCGCTACGAATCCCCTTGTGGGCTCGCTGCGCTCGCCACAAGATCAATTCCCACTCTATGGGTGTCGTGGATACCCACGGGTGGAAATAGCCCCTGTGGGCTGGTATTCCGGCTGTCGGCATTGTCAGCTGTCGGGATTCCGGCGTTGGTATCCTGACCGCCGGGATACCGACAGACGGCAAATTGATTGTATCCCCCCCACGAAACATACCAACAGTTAGTAGAATCCATGTCTGGATAAATACAAACTGTAATAAGGGCAAAAGGTGGCCCAACAAAGTACTAACCCAGTGGTCATAATAAAAATTAAAGTAAATTATGATCATTCACAACAAACCCACAATTCTATATTATAGTACTTGCAATTCCTTTTACACACCCTCACTATACTAAAGCCCTGTTATCACACTGTTACCCCTTTCCGCCACAATTTAATATTGCATAAGCTCATCATCGCCCATAGTTCAATATGCATGGCTCCAGAGCATTCACAGCGCCAAAACACGCAAGATACATCTGCAAAACAGCTTGCATTCAACTCTACAACGGTCCCAAAATGTTGTAGGTTGGCGGACCCATCCTTAGGAATAGGGCACAATAGCTCCACAAACCTGAAGCAAGTTGTAAATGAAGGTAATATAAATCTTTGCTGCAAAAAAAATAATAATAAAAAACATGATGCACCCCTATTTGCTAAGTGCAGTTTCTAACAGCGACACTGAGTGGACAGATGGACGGGTAGGTGACTTCAGATCTGTAGTAGAACCTAACACTGCACTGCCCTTTCTGATAGCTATTAGCTATACGTGGGGAACAGCAGCAGCTGCAGCAGCGAAGTTGTGGGTGACTATTCCCAAACAGTGTGTGTTCCTAGCACACCCCCTCACAGATCTGCTAGTTGGGGGTTTACAGTATTTCTATTTAAAATCATTTTAGAATGTAATTATCCTATACATTTGTCAACCCCTTTGGCACAGAGAAATTAAGCTATTAACAAATCAAATAATTAGCTAGAAATGTTTGAAGGCCATAATTAGATATCCCAGTCTTTAGGCAATCATGGATTTTGCTACTGAAAATCTGTAGTTCAATTTGATGACATTTTCAATATTCAAAATACCTATTATGTTGTCTTGGCTTCCTTATTTTCTTTTCTAACCTATGAAACCATCATGCATTGCAGTTGCCTGACAACTATGGGGCCGATTCAGACCTGATCGCTGCTGTGCGTTTCCACAGCGGGCAATCAGGTCTGAACTGCGCATGTGTATGCACCGCAATGCGCAGGCGCGATGGTCCGCAGCGCCGGGCAGTGCCGGGATGGTGCGAAAAATCCCATCGCATCGGTGAACACAAGGAGATTGACAGGAAAAGGGCATTTGTAGGTGGCTACTGTCTGTTTTTGAGGAGTGTCCGGAAAAAGGCAGGAGAGACCAGGCATTTGGAAGGAGGATTCCTGACGTCAGTTCCGGCGCCGATCATCGCAGCGGCTGAGTAAGTCCTGGGCATGGCAGAGACTGCACAAACTTCTGTTTGTGCAGCTCTCCTGCATATGCGATCGCACACCTGCACAGCAATTTCCCCCTCCCCCTGTAGGCGGCGACTACCTGATCGCAGGGATGCAAAAAACACACCCTAGCGATTCGGTCTGAATTAGCCCCTATATACTAAAGAAAGACGTCTAAGCAGTCTTAACGTATTGAAACTTGTCTGTTTAGTTAGCAAAATAATGATATTACCTTAAGTTCAGCTTTATTATACTAGTGTCTCAATCCAAACAGTTGTCGTTTTATACACAAGTAAGCTGCTCCGACCAAAGCAGAGGCAGATTAGGGTATTTTCCTGAGCTAAGGTAGATCTACATTTGTACAATTTATGACTCCCACCAGTATTTAGACTTCCATATGGAAAACCATAAAGTAATTTCTGTATTGCATTTCTTTTGCACTTTTGGCAGGTAGCCTGACACAGCCTTCACAGTACCTAACCGCAACACCGCAAGCCTTACAAAAACACCCTGGTCTAAAGCTTGACCTGCATCCATCATCCATCAGGTAACATCTCGTTAATGGGCCTAGGGAAACATTTTACAATTTTATCCTGTACTACTGATGGTTTTAACGTGATACACGGCATCTTTTCATTAGTGCTTAACAGTTGCAGAAAGTAATCTTCTTAAATATAGGGGGTTGCGACTGATTTTCGTGTTTTTCTTCAACATTAAATCCAGTAATTCCCTATGGATTCCTCATAACCCTGGCTCTGATTATAAAATGTTTTCATTCCTTGTCACAAGTGTGCTTTATGTGTAAGAGAAAAAGTGTGTGCTTTTTTGTTTCATTTATTCCAATGAAGACACAAATAAATATCATTTTGAGCATGTGAAAGAAATATTTTATATTTTGGACAAAGACAATGTATTTATTCAACTCCAAATAAATACATGTATTATAACCTGATTTTGTAAATTAATATATGAATTTACTATCTTGTTTCTGCCCTTCAACTGTATATTTTACATTGATTTACTGTGTATATTAGCTGCTATGCTGCTTATAAATAGTACCAACAATGCCAGATGCATGACTGTAAGCCAGGACCGCACTGTCAGTGACAGACAGATGCGCCCAGGAATAAGAGAATAATTTCACAGTGCAATTCTGCATTGCCCGTACTTGTGTGTACTCAGTTCCACAGCATCTTTAATTATACTAATAATAATTGTATTTAACGCTTTCCTCTAGAAGGACTCAAGGCACTTTTAAAGTGGTTTGAGCAGCAATACTATAGGTTCAATTCTCTTTTATTCATTGCAGATGATGTTCTGACACAAGTGTAGTTTTTGAGAGCTATAAGTAATCAAAACTAGGAAGGTCCCAGGGAATAATTCAGATCCCATAGCTATTGATAAGGGATGCACACAGCAATGATTGTCAGTATTTTGCATATGCGCAGGGTCTTACGCAGGGTCGGACTGGCCCACAGGGGTACCAGGGAAACCACCGGTAGGCCCCACTGCCTGAGGGCCCATTCCTTCCTCTAGGGATCAGGTTCAAGACTGTGCACTTGTATTATACATGGTAGATATGTTGCATTACACTGCACTAAACTATTGTGTATTTCAAGCCTCTGTGGAGGCTGGCCACACCCCCTTTGTAGGATGGACACACTCCTATCACTGCATTCACCCGGTGGGCCCATCATGCCCCAGTCCGACACTGGTCTTACGACATAGCAAGTAACCTGGTATCACTCTGTCAGTGATTAACATAACCACAAAGATGGAGGAAAAGAGGGGATGGATGCGCTTTTTACTAGCAGCAAATCAGTCAGTATACTGTCTAGGAGGGTACTCTCAACCTCCACCACATAGTGAATAGATACAAAAGAGTGACAGAAATGGACAATCAGCGCCTAGAGAGTGTGATAAAAATCAAATAAACTGTATACATTCACCACTTTTTTCTCTTGCACGTGTGCATATGTGGATGTATTCCAAGGACGCAGCAGTGATAGCACCAGCAGCCCAGTGCCGTAACTAGGTATTTTAGCGCTGTGTGCAAGAATTGGCATTGGCGCCCCCCCTACGCAAGATAGGAGCAGTGCGCGCCGCAGGCGCGCGAAAAATATATAGGGGTGTGGCTTCATGGGGAAGGGGCATGGCCACAAAATAATACCAATTCATACTACGGTGCATAGTAGTCTCCATTATTCAAATTACACTGCACAGTAGCGCCACTACACCAGGTAGAGCCCCTTTTTACACATTACGGCAGACAGTCCCCCTTTTTACACATTACGGCAGACGGCGTGTCTTTTTACACATTACGGCAGACAGCGTCCACTTTTTACACATTACGGCAGACGGCGTGTCTTTTTACACATTACGGCAGACAGCATCCCCCTTTTTACACATTACGGCAGACAGCGTCCCCCTTTTTACACATTACGGCAGACAGTCCCCCTTATTACACATTACGGCAGACAGCGTCCCCCTTATTACACATTACGGCAGACGGCATCCCCTTTTGTACACATTACGGCAGACAGCGTCCCCCTTATTACACAAAATACCCTAAATATAAAAAAAACAACAACTTTGAAAGCAACATTTAAAATACTTTTTTCTCTTTGCTAATAATAGTCAAATATTTACTAACCTTACCAGACAGCAGCACTGACACAGGCTCTTCCACGTTCTAGAGGCTCGAGTCCAAGGCTCCTCGGTGTGCAGCAGTAGAGTGTGGGCGCAGGCAGTGTGGGAGAGACGTCTGACATCATCACGTGATGTCTCTCCCGAATTGCAGGGGAGGGGGGCCGGGCTGCCGCTGGGCCATCATCAGACTGCTGTCATCATACAGTAACAGTGAAGCCGCAGCGCTGCGGCGTGAAAACCTCTGAAGTTGAAGCCGCCGCCGCCGTCCGCCTGCCCGTCCGACCGCCCGCCTGCCCGCCCGCCTGTGTCCAGCTGAAGCCGACGGCTTCAGCTAGCCACAAGCGGGCAGGCGGGCGGACGGGCGGGCGGACGGCGGCGGCTTCAACTTCAGAGGAAGTTGCGGGCGGGCAGCGGCTGCAGAGGGACACGGGCGGGCGGCGGCGGGGGCAACTTCAGCAGCATGCAGGCGGCGCCGCTGTCCGCGGACACAGGCGGCGCCGCCGCCGCCATCAGCAGGCAGTCAGTCAGAGGCAGAGCTAGCAGCGGGTGTGATGGCCGATGGTGCGCCCTCAGTGCATTTGCGCTGTGTGCAAGGCACCATCGGCACACACCTAGTTACGGCTCTGCAGCAGCCACATCTGAATCAGGCCCACTATGCAAAGTACAGACTCTAGGTCTTTTCAATGGTAGATTGCTGAATGAACTAAATGTTTTATCATTTTCATAATAACATGGCAGCAGAAAAAAACCATTCACTATAATTTGTCAAACCCAGCTACATAGTGGTTTATCCCTGTCTCAGTTTTTTAAAACTTGCAGAGTACAGAAGAGTTCTTATCAATGCACAGGCATGAACGGGTATTCATGCACACCTGTAAGTATTGGCACAAGGAGATAACCAACTGTGAAGTTCTATGGCTAATAAAATAGGAAGCAGCATGTGACTGGCCACTGCAGTCTCTTATTTCTACAAGTATTATTCAATAAGTGGCCAAGTGTAACATCAACATCCTGTTCTACAACAGGCACACATTGCACTCAACCCTCTGTCTTTACTGTTTACTGTATATTTCCTACAAGTAATCATTTCTTCACTGATCTGTTAAAAAGCAGCTCTGTATCTGTACATTATTCTAGCACTTTAATCCTGTTTCTATCTATTTGGATACATTTAAAGGTACAAATATTGGATTAACAATTTCTAAAATAATACCACCTAAAATGTAATCTTAATTTGTACAATTAATGGATTTGAAATGTAGAACACCAAAAGGGATTTATTTTCAAATCGCACCCTACATATTTATTATGGTTATTTTTCAAGTATGTGTAATGAAACATTACCTGAGATGGGCAAACAGTTTGAGTTTGCATGTGCGCAATAATCCCTAATAACTCTTACAGTGCATGCATTATACATGCCTCCCAACTTTGTGGAGGTAGGAAGCGGGACTCCGGCGCGGGGTAGCCACTCCTGACCGGGAAAGGGGGCGTGGCTTTGCGGTAATGCCATTTCTCGTCACTGTCGGGGCATGGTCAGCGCTCTGTGAGCTGCTGGCATGCCCCCAGTCCCTCTTGTCACTGTGAATAGACGCTGTGCGCATGCAGTGAGTGGCAGGAGACCTCCTAACTGACCCACCACCATGGGACACTGTTGCCTGTGGGTGGGACAGTCCCAAAAAACGGGACTGTTCTGCAAAAATCAGGACCTGTTGGGAGGTATGCATTATACAGTATGTACACACAAAGGCGTTAATGCAATTGAGAGGCATGGTATAACAAATGTCTTGGGAAAGTGTTGGGCTGTGACTTGGAGGTGGCTAAACAAATGCATGAAGATGATCCGATTTATGGGCGTGTTATGGGAATGTTGTGGGCATGTTGCTCAATTGTTTTCATTAGAAGCCATATTCAGATGGAAAATCGGCACCTGCCATAGAGCTGGTGCAGTTCAGACAGTGCACTTATAAGTGACATCTCAGTCCATTCAGATGCACAGATGTACACAATGGAAGGGCTCTGTAGTTACATTTGCATACAGTTGCAGACATACAACCGCCAAAAGACTCAGTTGTATCTGTGTCCACCTCTGAAATGGGCCCTTTATCTAGACGGCTTGGGGGATGGTGAGACGAGTGACTGTCTCTTTCACTATTTCATTGGTTAGATATAAGATGATTTCATGTATAAAGAAACAGAGTTTGTATCTGATGTATCCTATGTATACCTTTCTATAAAGTTTATAGGTAGTAATTTGAAAATAAAATGTAAAATATAATATCCTCAAAAGTTGATACAGGTTGAGTCTCCCTTATCCAAAATGCTCGGGACCAGAGGTATTTTGGATATGGGATTTTTCCGTATTTTGGAATAATTGCATACCATAATGAGATATCATGGTGATGTTACCTAAATCTAAGCACAGAATGCATTTATGTTACATATACACCTTATACACACAGCCTGAAGTTAGTTTTAGCAAATATTTTTTATAACTTTGTGCATTAAACAAAGTGTATCTACATTCACACAATTCACTTATGTTTCATATACACCTTATACACACAGCCTGAAGGTCATTTAATACAATATTTTTAATAACTTTGTGTATTAAACAAAGTTTGTGTACATTGAGCCATCAAAAAACAAAGGTTTCAGTGTCTCACTCTCGCTCAAAAAAGTCTGTATATCAGAATATTCCGTATTTCTGAATATTTGGATATGGGATACTCAACCTGTATATCCTTGGTAGACTATTAGTTTAAGGTGGGAGGATAGGACTGTACATTTTAATTTTAAACATAGTAAGAGGTGCTACCATGCTTAGACTATGCAATAGTGCCATGTAGGAAATAAAAAATTCAGGTGCACACTCTACCCACTACACTGTTAGTCAAAACAATTATGATAAAATCTAAAATTAACATGGAGCATAAATTAGGTTTTTAGCATAAATTTGGCCAAAAATTAGAGCCCATCCACCACTTCAAGGTGAACTCCATTCTATAGGTCCCTAACACTACATAATAATAATAATAATAATAATAATAATAATAATAATTTGATAATTATATAAAGGGTTTAGTATGATTTACCTACAGTCAAAATCCCGATGGTCAAAGACTCAAAACACCAACAACACTAACCCGATTGTCAAAATTCCGACATTTAAAATACGCTGTGGACCTCTGGGCTCGTGTATAGCATCGTGAGCAACATCCGGGGTCCGCGGCTCTCGGCGTCTGTTCCCATAGCAACGGATACAACAACCAATCAAATCACAGCACAAATCACGTGTTGTGATATCACGTGATCGCACTCATAAATATTTCCCATCGATAATGGTGGCTAGCAGGGGACTGTATATACTTACACCTTTTTATTATATATAAACCGGGAATACTAATATACTTGATGCCATATACAATATGTATTAAATTTTAGAGATGAGCGGGTTCGGTTTCTCTGAATCCGAACCCGCCAGAACTTCATGTTTTTTTTCACGGGTCCGAGCGACTCGGATCTTCCCGCCTTGCTCGGTTAACCCGAGCGCGCCCGAACGTCATCATGACGCTGTCGGATTCTCGCGAGGCTCGGATTCTATCGCGAGACTCGGATTCTATATAAGGAGCCGCGCGTCGCCGCCATTTTCACACGTGCATTGAGATTGATAGGGAGAGGACGTGGCTGGCGTCCTCTCCATTTAGAATAGATTAGAGAGACACTTGATTTACTAATTTTGGGGAGCATTAGGAGTACTCAGTACAGTGCAGAGTTTTGCTGATAGTGACCACCAGTTTTATTTATAATCCGTTCTCTGCCTGAAAAAAGCGATACACAGCACACAGTGACTCAGTCACATACCATATCTGTGTGCACTGCTCAGGCTCAGGCCAGTGTGCTGCATCATCTATTATCTATATATAATATTATATATATCTGTCTGACTGCTCAGCTCACACAGCTTATAATTGTGGGGGAGACTGGGGAGCACTACTGCAGTGCCAGTTATAGGTTATAGCAGGAGCCAGGAGTACATAATATATTATATAGTGAGTGACCACCAGACACACAGTGCAGTTTATTTAATATATCCGTTCTCTGCCTGAAAAAAGCGATACACACAGTGACTCAGTCAGTCACATACCATATCTGTGTGCACTGCTCAGGCTCAGGCCAGTGTGCTGCATCATCTATATATATTATATATCTGTCTGACTGCTCAGCTCACACAGCTTATAATTGTGGGGGAGACTGGGGAGCACTACTGCAGTGCCAGTTATAGGTTATAGCAGGAGCCAGGAGTACATAATATTATATTAAAATTAAACAGTGCACACTTTTGCTGCAGGAGTGCCACTGCCAGTGTGACTAGTGACCAGTGACCTGACCACCAGTATATATAATATTAGTAGTATACTATCTCTTTATCAACCAGTCTATATTAGCAGCAGACACAGTACAGTGCGGTAGTTCACGGCTGTGGCTACCTCTGTGTCGGCACTCGGCAGCCCGTCCATAATTGTATATACCACCTAACCGTGGTTTTTTTTTCTTTCTTTATACATACATACTAGTTACGAGTATACTATCTCTTTATCAACCAGTCTATATTAGCAGCAGACACAGTACAGTGCGGTAGTTCACGGCTGTGGCTACCTCTGTGTCGGCACTCGGCAGCCCGTCCATAATTGTATATACCACCTAACCGTGGTTTTTTTTTCTTTCTTTATACATACATACTAGTTACGAGTATACTATCTCTTTATCAACCAGTCTATATATTAGCAGCAGACACAGTACAGTGCGGTAGTTCACGGCTGTGGCTACCTCTGTGTCGGCACTCGGCAGCCCGTCCATAATTGTATATACCACCTAACCGTGGTTTTTTTTTCTTTCTTTATACATACATACTAGTTACGAGTATACTATCTCTTTATCAACCAGTCTATATATTAGCAGCAGACACAGTACAGTGCGGTAGTTCACGGCTGTGGCTACCTCTGTGTCGGCACTCGGCAGCCCGTCCATAATTGTATATACCACCTAACCGTGGTTTTTTTTTCTTTCTTTATACATACATACTAGTTACGAGTATACTATCTCTTTATCAACCAGTCTATATATTAGCAGCAGACACAGTACAGTGCGGTAGTTCACGGCTGTGGCTACCTCTGTGTCGGCACTCGGCAGCCCGTCCATAATTGTATATACCACCTAACCGTGGTTTTTCTTTCTTTCTTTATACATACATACTAGTTACGAGTATACTATCTCTTTATCAACCAGTCTATATATTAGCAGCAGACACAGTACAGTGCGGTAGTTCACGGCTGTGGCTACCTCTGTGTCGGCACTCGGCAGCCCGTCCATAATTGTATATACCACCTAACCGTGGTTTTTTTTTCTTTCTTTATACATACATACTAGTTACGAGTATACTATCTCTTTATCAACCAGTCTATATATTAGCAGCAGACACAGTACAGTGCGGTAGTTCACGGCTGTGGCTACCTCTGTGTCGGCACTCGGCAGCCCGTCCATAATTGTATATACCACCTAACCGTGGTTTTTTTTTCTTTCTTTATACATACATACTAGTTACGAGTATACTATCTCTTTATCAACCAGTCTATATTAGCAGCAGACACAGTACAGTGCGGTAGTTCACGGCTGTGGCTACCTCTGTGTCGGCACTCGGCAGCCCGTCCATAATTGTATGTACCACCTAACCGTGGTTTTTTTTTCTTTCTTTATACATACATACTAGTTACGAGTATACTATCTCTTTATCAACCAGTCTATATATTAGCAGCAGACACAGTACAGTGCGGTAGTTCACGGCTGTGGCTACCTCTGTGTCGGCACTCGGCAGCCCGTCCATAATTGTATATACCACCTAACCGTGGTTTTTTTTTCTTTCTTTATACATACATACTAGTTACGAGTATACTATCTCTTTATCAACCAGTCTATATATTAGCAGCAGACACAGTACAGTGCGGTAGTTCACGGCTGTGGCTACCTCTGTGTCGGCACTCGGCAGCCCGTCCATAATTGTATACTAGTATCCAATCCATCCATCTCCATTGTTTACCTGAGGTGCCTTTTAGTTGTGCCTATTAAAATATGGAGAACAAAAATGTTGAGGTTCCAAAATTAGGGAAAGATCAAGA
This sequence comes from Pseudophryne corroboree, assembly GCF_028390025.1. Classification (NCBI taxonomy): domain Eukaryota; kingdom Metazoa; phylum Chordata; class Amphibia; order Anura; family Myobatrachidae; genus Pseudophryne; species Pseudophryne corroboree. The sequence goes on from NC_086444.1 coordinate 474,879,604, forward strand.
TCCACTTCCACCTCGTGCTGAAGCTGCTGCCACTAGTCATGGCCGAGATGATGAAATGCCAGCAACGTCGTCTGCCAAGGCCGATGCCCAATGTCATAGTACAGAGCATGTCAAATCCAAAACACCAAATATCAGTAAAAAAAGGACTCCAAAACCTAAAATAAAATTGTCGGAGGAGAAGCGTAAACTTGCCAATATGCCATTTACCACACGGAGTGGCAAGGAACGGCTGAGGCCCTGGCCTATGTTCATGGCTAGTGGTTCAGCTTCACATGAGGATGGAAGCACTCAGCCTCTCGCTAGAAAAATGAAAAGACTCAAGCTGGCAAAAGCAGCACAGCAAAGAACTGTGCATTCTTCGAAATCCCAAATCCACAAGGAGAGTCCAATTGTGTCGGTTGCGATGCCTGACCTTCCCAACACTGGACGTGAAGAGCATGCGCCTTCCACCATTTGCACGCCCCCTGCAAGTGCTGGAAGGAGCACCCGCAGTCCAGTTCCTGATAGTCAGATTGAAGATGTCAGTGTTGAAGTACACCAGGATGAGGAGGATATGGGTGTTGCTGGCGCTGGGGAGGAAATTGACCAGGAGGATTCTGATGGTGAGGTGGTTTGTTTAAGTCAGGCACCCGGGGAGACACCTGTTGTCCGTGGGAGGAATATGGCCGTTGACATGCCAGGTGAAAATACCAAAAAAATCAGCTCTTCGGTGTGGAGGTATTTCACCAGAAATGCGGACAACAGGTGTCAAGCCGTGTGTTCCCTTTGTCAAGCTGTAATAAGTAGGGGTAAGGACGTTAACCACCTCGGAACATCCTCCCTTATACGTCACCTGCAGCGCATTCATAATAAGTCAGTGACAAGTTCAAAAACTTTGGGTGACAGCGGAAGCAGTCCACTGACCAGTAAATCCCTTCCTCTTGTAACCAAGCTCACGCAAACCACCCCACCAACTCCCTCAGTGTCAATTTCCTCCTTCCCCAGGAATGCCAATAGTCCTGCAGGCCATGTCACTGGCAATTCTGACGAGTCCTCTCCTGCCTGGGATTCCTCCGATGCATCCTTGCGTGTAACGCCTACTGCTGCTGGCGCTGCTGTTGTTGCCGCTGGGAGTCGATGGTCATCCCAGAGGGGAAGTCGTAAGCCCACTTGTACTACTTCCAGTAAGCAATTGACTGTTCAACAGTCCTTTGCGAGGAAGATGAAATATCACAGCAGTCATCCTACTGCAAAGCGGATAACTGAGTCCTTGACAACTATGTTGGTGTTAGACGTGCGTCCGGTATCCGCCGTTAGTTCACAGGGAACTAGACAATTTATTGAGGCAGTGTGCCCCCGTTACCAAATACCATCTAGGTTCCACTTCTCTAGGCAGGCGATACCGAGAATGTACACGGACGTCAGAAAAAGACTCACCAGTGTCCTAAAAAATGCAGTTGTACCCAATGTCCACTTAACCACGGACATGTGGACAAGTGGAGCAGGGCAGGGTCAGGACTATATGACTGTGACAGCCCACTGGGTAGATGTATGGACTCCCGCCGCAAGAACAGCAGCGGCGGCACCAGTAGCAGCATCTCGCAAACGCCAACTCTTTCCTAGGCAGGCTACGCTTTGTATCACCGCTTTCCAGAATACGCACACAGCTGAAAACCTCTTACGGCAACTGAGGAAGATCATCGCGGAATGGCTTACCCCAATTGGACTCTCCTGTGGATTTGTGGCATCGGACAACGCCAGCAATATTGTGTGTGCATTAAATATGGGCAAATTCCAGCACGTCCCATGTTTTGCACATACCTTGAATTTGGTGGTGCAGAATTTTTTAAAAAACGACAGGGGCGTGCAAGAGATGCTGTCGGTGGCCAGAAAAATTGCGGGACACTTTCGGCGTACAGGCACCACGAACAGAAGACTGGAGCACCACCAAAAACTACTGAACCTGCCCTGCCATCATCTGAAGCAAGAAGTGGTAACGAGGTGGAATTCAACCCTCTATATGCTTCAGAGGTTGGAGGAGCAGCAAAAGGCCATTCAAGCCTATACAATTGAGCACGATATAGTAGGTGGAATGCACCTGTCTCAAGTGCAGTGGAGAATGATTTCAACGTTGTGCAAGGTTCTGATGCCCTTTGAACTTGCCACACGTGAAGTCAGTTCAGACACTGCCAGCCTGAGTCAGGTCATTCCCCTCATCAGGCTTTTGCAGAAGAAGCTGGAGGCATTGAAGAAGGAGCTAAAAGGGAGCGATTCCGCTAGGCATGTGGGACTTGTGGATGCAGCCCTTAATTCGCTTAACAAGGATTCACGGGTGGTCAATCTGTTGAAATCAGAGCACTACATTTTGGCCACCGTGCTCGATCCTAGATTTAAAGCCTACCTTGGATCTCTCTTTCCGGCAGACACAGGTCTGCTGGGGTTGAAAGACCTGCTGGTGACAAAATTGTCAAGTCAAGCGGAACGCGACCTGTCAACATCTCCTCCTTCACATTCTCCCGCAACTGGGGGTGCGAGGAAAAGGCTCAGAATTCCGAGCCCACCCGCTGGCGGTGATGCAGGGCAGTCTGGAGCGACTGCTGATGCTGACATCTGGTCCGGACTGAAGGACCTGACAACGATTACGGACATGTCGTCTACTGTCACTGCATATGATTCTCTCAACATTGATAGAATGGTGGAGGATTATATGAGTGACCGCATCCAAGTAGGCACGTCACACAGTCCGTACTTATACTGGCAGGAAAAAGAGGCAATTTGGAGGCCCTTGCACAAACTGGCTTTATTCTACCTAAGTTGCCCTCCCACAAGTGTGTACTCCGAAAGAGTGTTTAGTGCCGCCGCTCACCTTGTCAGCAATCGGCGTACGAGGTTACATCCAGAAAATGTGGAGAAGATGATGTTCATTAAAATGAATTATAATCAATTCCTCCGCGGAGACATTGACCAGCAGCAATTGCCTCCACAAAGTACACAGGGAGCTGAGATGGTGGATTCCAGTGGGGACGAATTGATAATCTGTGAGGAGGGGGATGTACACGGTGATATATCGGAGGGTGAAGATGAGGTGGACATCTTGCCTCTGTAGAGCCAGTTTGTGCAAGGAGAGATTAATTGCTTCTTTTTTGGGGGGGGTCCAAACCAACCCGTCATATCAGTCACAGTCGTGTGGCAGACCCTGTCACTGAAATGATGGGTTGGTTAAAGTGTGCATGTCCTGTTTTGTTTATACAACATAAGGGTGGGTGGGAGGGCCCAAGGACAATTCCATCTTGCACCTCTTTTTTCTTTTCTTTTTCTTTGCATCATGTGCTGATTGGGGAGGGTTTTTTGGAAGGGACATCCTGCGTGACACTGCAGTGCCACTCCTAGATGGGCCCGGTGTTTGTGTCGGCCACTAGGGTCACTAATCTTACTCACACAGTCAGCTACCTCATTGCGCCTCTTTTTTTCTTTGCGTCATGTGCTGTTTGGGGAGGGTTTTTTGGAAGGGACATCCTGCGTGACACTGCAGTGCCACTCCTAGATGGGCCCGGTGTTTGTGTCGGCCACTAGGGTCGCTAATCTTACTCACACAGCTACCTCATTGCGCCTCTTTTTTTCTTTGCGTCATGTGCTGTTTGGGGAGGGTTTTTTGGAAGGGACATCCTGCGTGACACTGCAGTGCCACTCCTAGATGGGCCCGGTGTTTGTGTCGGCCACTAGGGTCGCTTATCTTACTCACACAGCGACCTCGGTGCAAATTTTAGGACTAAAAATAATATTGTGAGGTGTGAGGTATTCAGAATAGACTGAAAATGAGTGTAAATTATGGTTTTTGAGGTTAATAATACTTTGGGATCAAAATGACCCCCAAATTCTATGATTTAAGCTGTTTTTTAGTGTTTTTTGAAAAAAACACCCGAATCCAAAACACACCTGAATCCGACAAAAAAAATTCGGTGAGGTTTTGCCAAAACGCGTTCGAACCCAAAACACGGCCGCGGAACCGAACCCAAAACCAAAACACAAAACCCGAAAAATTTCAGGCGCTCATCTCTATTAAATTTATGAAGTCAGGATCACATAGAATAGAATTGCCTTCCTCGGATCCGGTCACGTGACCAGTACTAACCATTCGGAGTCCCCCATTTCAGGGATCTTATTGGTCTGTGAAGATCACGTGACCGAATAGAAATGAAAATAATGATGATTATCATGGTAAATAAACACAAATTCTCATTGTTTATTTATTAAAGTTGACCTACTATAGAATATATGAATTGCTGAATAAAATAGCATTGCCTCTGAAATGTATTTTTATGATTTTGCTAGATGTTTTTTTAAATTAAGTTTATATGCACACAGGTGCACACACTCACATCATTACCTAACAGTAACAGGTATTTAAAGCAGGTATGGGAATACTACACTTATATGCTCCTGAGGAAGCAGGGGTACAACAACCCAGTGAAACGTGTTGAGCCTTAAAGACTTCACTTCATTTAATTGCAAACTCTCTACCATCACTCATTGGACATTAAGTGGACATCATTAATCCTCCAGCGTAAAGCTCCTAAATCATTGGCACAGTTCGAGGAGACCCCTAGAGCACTTCCATCTTGGGACATTCATCGTGTGCTAACAAAATTGGGGACTACATCTCACTGAGCTACGCCATCCATTTCATATGCCCACAGGAGGAACCTGGAGAAGGTCCTAAGTCCATATGGTGAATATTCCATGGGGGTCAGATATGCAATGTATTGTAATTTATGATACCTGCAAAAAATCTTTTTAAATTGATATTATACTAATTAAAAACATTTTAACTATACATTAAACATCTAGAATCGTCAAATAATCTATTTAATATACTATCAGCGCTGGTCATTCCTATATTGGCAATGAATTTCAGCTGCTGATGTGCCCTTTAGACACAGAAACTGATCACACTATGCACCTCAATGTTTGACCATGTTTCCGCAAGCCCCACCATCTTACAACTGATGTTGGGACAGTATGACTTATAAGGCGCAGTTTAATGGCCATGAAGGGAAGCAGTGGTCTACCTTCTCTGGCCTGGCAGGAAACTAGAATATTACACACGTGAGAGGTCTTGTTAGCTTACTTATTGAACCACCCTTGTATATCTCATTGCGGAGATCACTGACGATAACCCATTGTTGTTAAAAGAGGAGTGCTCTACTGCGTAGATTCAAATCTCCCTGTTCTCCAGAGAGGCCTCATGCCCTATTCCAAGATGGCCACCAAGATCTTTACTTAGCATGGGCAGGGCCCATCTTCTCTTGTCATTCTGTGTAGTGTGCTTAGCTCCTGTGAGAGATTTGGTTAGTATCTGCATAAGAAGCTGTTCCAGCATCCATGCACCGTTACCCATTTCCAGCATGCACTCACCAGCTGGTTAGCTGTATGAAACCCCACTCTGATAAAGCTCCAATCCATCACCAGTGTGCATGCTATCTTTCAATAAACTAACACCACTGGTTAAGTAAGTGGGCTGTTCATAGCTTGCGTTATCCATTGGGGTTTGCCTGTATAACGCTTCAATATCAACACCTACACACACATACTTTCCAATATGTTATAAGCCCAGGTACCAAGACACCCAGATATACAAGCTACTAGGATGCCCAGAGAAGCATACAGACACCATCTTAAGCACATGTGTAGTACGAACTGCCATAGAACACGGAATAAAGATATCACAGAGTGTTTCCACGGCAGTGTGTCAGCACAGAATCTATTCAGTACATAGAAGCTGCATAGGACACAGGGCCTAATTCAGACCTGGTCACACGCAGGTTATTTTTTGCATTTTGCGACCAGGTAATCACCGCCTACAGGGGGAGGGGATAAGGGCTTTGCAGGGGTGCGATGGGCTGTGCAGTGAGCTGCACAAACAAAAGTTTGTGCAGTTTCTGCACAGCCCAGGACTTACTCAGATGCTGCGACGATCCGGGCCGGCTGTGATGTCAGGAACCCTCCTCCAGAACGGCTGGGCATGCCTGCATTTCTCCGGACACTCCCAGAAAATGGTAAGTTGGCGCCCTGGAACGCCTTCTGCTGTCAATCTTCTTGTGATCGTGTAATACCCCACAATGTGAAGTATTACAGTATGTCTGACATTGTGCATCACACTACAGTGCAGGTGTATGTCATTATATAACTGACAGACCGCAGCCCCAGCAACTGCTCAAGAGGTCAGGAGCAGGTCACATGACCAGTCAGGTGGTTAGGCCAGTGACAGTTGGGAGAGGTGGTTGATGGAGAGCTCGCTGATGGGACGGAAATAGGTGCGCTGGTGCTGCGTACTCGGTGCGGCATTAACAGCTGTGGTAACCGCTCCGTACCTGCATCTGATGGCAAAGTTAAGCTGAATTACCCCAAACAGACTCCGGTGTGTCACGCTGAGCTTGGAGAGTGAGTCCGGTGTGGAGATCCTTATCCGCGCTCCAGAGAAGATGTCATCGCTGACGCTGATGACAGGGGCGGTAGCGGATCCCTCCCTCTGACTGCCTGCTGTAAGATACTTCTAGCGGGGACGCCTTCAGGAAAGTGTCTTGGAGGTGACTGACATTCATAGATGGAGACTCTGCCCGACAGTAAGTGTGTGAACACACGGAGGATCGGGAGGTGGCCCCGGACAGTTCATATAAGGCAATCAGAGGGCGCACAGAAACAGCTATAGTAGGGCTGTATGTCCCTGAAGGGATTCTCACATCCAACTGAACAATATTAATCTAAAATAGCCTATTTCATTATCAACCTACACTGACTGCCCAGAGCAAGATAAGCTATTTTAGACCGGACACAGTATCACCTCACTTTGGCATGTAGTTAGAGCCATATGCTGCAGCATAGTGCCACTGTCCTAAAGTCATAAAGACTCTGATATTACAGCAGTATAGAGAATACAGAGACTTAAAGTATTAGCTGAGAGCTCATAATTATTAAACAGTTTACCTCTAGCTATTGCATTGCACTTATACGTTGAGGACACTCTGCAGGTGATCTACAAAAACCTAAGCTGGGTTTAAGTGAGCCCTGTCCAGCGCACAGTCAGTAAACAGCCAGGCAGGACCAGGTACCTATCTTATTCAAAGGGATACAGAGTTCAGCTCCGGACAATCATTTAGGACCAATATATTAAGCCTGCTTCACCTTCACAGAGATTTATCAGCACCAATTAACTCTTTCTGCAGTTAAGGGAATACTTTCAATTTATTTACAAAGACCTCGTATGGAAAGAATACAAGCAGAATTGTTCTTGGCTAAAGGCAGGGAGTACATATAAACGCTATACCTCAAAGATTCCTATTAGGCGCCATAAACTTAATGTGCACCAACGTGGTAGTAAGCTAATAACCTGCGCAGTATAAACTAAAGGGGAAAAGAACATTGATTTGTGTCACTTTAATATAGTTCTTGTCAGTGCATGCATGACACTCTATTGCTACCTTGGTTATTGAGGAATTCACTGTCCTAACCTTCTTGTATCTGGTACTAGTGGTATGCATAAAAGTTCAGAGTTAAGATTTCTAATCCGCTTAAGAAGGAAGACCCAGAGACGACAGGTTCCGGCCTAATCAAACATTCTGTTTATTGTGTAGGCAATTGTTCCTGTGTATTGTGAAAAGCAAACCAATTTGTGAAATTGACATTTGTTGTAATACTTGTTGAAAGAGAAGGGCATCTTTGAACCATATTAATAAATAAATTGAGTTGTTGACGAAAACCAGTGACTGTTTATCCTGAGTAAATTGACAATACTCAACTCTCTGCGAAGACAAGAGAAGACCTCCAAGTGCAAGGTAGGATCCTTAGGGTATATGGTTCACTAATTCCTACATTCACAGTGGGTTTCCATAACTCATCACTCGAAGGGTTCACATTCGCTGGTGCGATCGCTTTCTTCGTTAGCTTCTTCGCTGCCCGGCGACCCATGCGCATGAGCAGTACAGACCCGATCACACGGCTGCAAAAAAATGCAACGTGTGATCGGGTCTGAATGACCCCTACAGAATGAAGACTTCCACTGCAGTGCAGCAGCACAGAAGCTGTTTAGTGCACAAAGGTTGCATCGGTATGTCTGTAAGAATTATGACTACAGGAGCTACAGCCATAAGTGCGTTTAGACAGCTAAATGGTTTAGAGAATTACAGTGTACAACCTGGAAATTTTGCTATGACAATGCAATTGAAGCATGGAAGGTCACTGTGTAACCAGATACAGACACAAACCCAGAAGATAGAGAGGTTTATAGGCACCATTGGTTTGGGTGTGGAGCAACATGTCTACTCTATTATACATGGGAAGATGTTAGCCAAAGACATGTTGACAGCATTACAGGCAGCGTGCTAAGGGGGTAATTCCAAGTTGATCGCAGCAGGATTTTTGATAGCAATTGGGCAAAACCATGTGCACTGCAGGTGTGGCAGATATAACATGTGCAGAAAGAGTTAGATTTGGGTGGGTTATTTTATTTCTGTGCATTTAATACTGGCTGCTTTATTTTTACACTGCAAATTAGATTGCAGATTGAACACACCACACCCAAATCTAATTCTCTCTGCACATGTTATATCTGCCTCCCCTGCAGTGCACATGGTTTTGCCCAACTGCTAAAAAAATTCCTGCTGCGATCAACTTGGAATTACCCCCTAAGATAGAGGTCTCATGAGGAGAATACATTTAAGAGTTGCATTGTATAGCACAAAATTGAGTGAATGCAGCAGTATGAGTGACTTCAATGACAATATTTTGTCTGTTTCTCAGCAACTAATGTCTGTTGGAGTGCAAATAAATGATGACGAGATTACTGCAGCAATGTTACAAAACTTAACGCCTAAGCTTTATTTCCTAGTTGTGGTGTTGGTAGCAAACATAGTAAAATTAACCTTAGACACAGTCAGAGCAAAGTTACTACAGTTCCAAGAAGGTGTACCCTGTGATTGAAATGCTGAGATTACTGCATTGCATAAAAAGTGAAAAATTAAAGTTAAGGTGCTACAATTGTCACAAGATAGGTCATAAAGCATTTGAATGCAAGCTGAAAAGTGACTCTTAGGAAAATCAAGAAATGCAACTGCAAAGATGGGTCAGCCCTGAGCGTCACAGAAAAAAGATTGTTTGTGTATCGATTTGGGTGCAACAAGGCCTTTTAACACTATTCCACATCTCAGACTGCTAAATAAACTCCAAAGCATGGGATTGGATACTAAAATGGTTGAATGGATATGATCTTGGTTGCAGAATAGAAAACAATGTCTAATTCCCATCACTTTTGAGCATTAGATTTGGGAGAAGAAGTCATTTCCAGAAATATTTTATAACAAAAAGGAAATGTGTCCTCTACTATCTTTAGCAAAAAGTCGGCCTAACACAGAGGCTATAAGAGGATTCGAAGGTAGTCGTTGTGTAATGTAAGCTATTCCACCAATGCTGGATTTGATAGTACTGTAGTCTCTAGGTGCTAGGCAAGGAGAAAGTCTCTTGGAGACTGGAAAAGGAGCTAATTAAAGACCCATCTAGCAGGTCCCCCAGTGAAGCAATACCCCTGGAGTGCCATTTTGCAAGATTAAGTTTGGGAATAAGGTTGGCCACCATGCGTAGGGAGATAGGTTATGTAAAGTAGGAGATAATCTAGAGGTCAATCTGTCCCAAGCCTGCAAGGTTGTACGAGTGAAGGGGAGGAGATTTAAAGACTTCGGGCGAAGAGACTTAGGTAACCAGAACAAATCTCTTAAGGGGAAACGTGGGCAGGCCAAGTCCTCAAGACACGTCCACTCCTTTCCCAGATGCACATTGCAGTAGGCTTTAACTTGAGCTAGAAGGCAAGCTTCCTGATACAATACATAAAGTCGGGCAGGTTCAGACCACCTTTACTTTTGTGCAAACACATTCAGGAGTGAGCTAATTTGGGCGGCGGAGATGACCACACGTATTGAGTTAATATAGAGTTAAATTTATCTAAGTACTTTTTGGGAAAAGTATATGGTATACTCCTAAAGAGATACATTCATTTAGGCAGTAGGGACATCTTATAGGCTGCTAAGCGTCGAAGCCCAAGATATATCATATGTGAGCCATGACTTAGTTAATGATGACAATGAGTGAAGACGTGAAGGGAGATTAACCTCAAAACAGAAGAAGATGATATGTGAATGCCCAAATAGCGTATCAAAGCAGTTTGCCAGTTATAAGGGTATAGGGCACGAAGGGAAGTGATAGAAAGAGAGAGGTTGATAGGGAGGGCATCTGTTTTGGTGGTATTTAATTTATAATAGAACGCCTCAGATAATCTATCCAGAGTATTATGCAAATGGGGGAAAGTAGTGCAGGGATCAGTAACAAATAATAAGACATCATCTGTGAATAAACATAATTTGTGAGAGGAGGGGCCAACTTGTAATCCTGGGAAAAGGGAGTTGCCATGGATTTTAGCTGCTAGTAGCTCGATAGCTAAAACAAAAATGAGAGGAGAGAGAGGGCAACCTTGACGGGTACTGTTATAAATGGAGGAGTCCGATTAGAAGCCACTACTGAAAACTCGAGCCGACGGGAAGCTATATAAGGCTAAAATGGATGACAAAATTTGGTCACGAAAGCAGAATTTTGATAAGGCGTCACGGATATATAGCCAGTTTAGACGATCAAACGCCTTCTCTGTGTCTAAAGATAGCAAAAGAAGGCCCATATCATGAGGTAAAGAACCTACTAAATTAAACACCCTGTGTGTATTATCGGACGCTTGCCTACAAGGTACAAATCTGACCTGATCTGGGTGGACTAATGTAGGAAGAAAAGTATTTAAGCGCGTTGCTATCAATTTAGCATATATTTTATTATCACCATTCAATAGGGCGGTAGTTCTGACAGAGAGCTGGGTCCTTATCAGGTTTAGGGATGGTGACAATTTGGGCCTCCAGCATCTCTGTAGGAAGATTACCACAGGCAGTTATATCATTATAGACTGTGACAAAAGAGGGAACCAAAAGATCCTGAAAGGTGACATAAAAATAATTAATAAAGCCATCAGGGCCTGGAGCTGTGCCCTTAGGGAGAGACCTAATGGCTCTAGATATCTCCTCAGATATACAAGGAGCATTCAATAAATCCAATTGGTCCTCGGATAACAAGGGGAGTTTCAAGTCCGCCAGAAATGAAGTAATAGATGAAAGAGTGGGTTGGGGGACAGAAGAATGAGAAGACAGGTTGTACAGTTGAGAATAAAAGGTGGCAAATTGATTAGAGATATCTAAGGGATTAGAAAGTTTGGCGCCGGAAGCAAGCATAATATGTCTGATTCTATTTCTAGCCTGCTGCGCACAAAGTTTATGAGTAAGCATTCTTCCCGATCTGTTACCTGCTAAGTAAAACTTTTGACGCAATCTATTAAAAGAATCCTGGGTGGCTGCCATAAGTAGATTCTGCAACTTGGATCGTGTATCAGCTAACTCTTTCCGCACACTTTTTGAGGTTTGGCTTTTATTCTTCTCTTCTAGCTCCTTTAATTTAAGTTCAAGATCAGCAACCCATTGAAGATTTTGCTTTTTAAGCATCGACCCAGTTTGTATCGCCGTCCCTCTAGCAACCGCCTTAAGTGCACACCAATAGTTCAGAGTGGACGTGTCTGTTGGATGGTTAAATTCCTCATAGGTCATAATTCAATCTGCAATGGACTTTCTTGACACAGCTAATAAGCGAGGAGAGAGTCTCAAAGGACGAGGAGGTGTAAACTGACGGGTAACATCCCATTTAAGAATTATCAGGGCATGGTCTGACCATGTTACAGGAAGAATATCTATAGATCTGGCGAATTGGATAGTCCACTTATCTGAAAATATGAAATCAATGTGAGAGTATGAATTGTGTACTGGTGAGTAATATGTGTATTCACGACCAGTAGGGTTTTGTACATGCCAGATGTCATAAAGGTTGAATTCAGTTAAGAGATTTCGGAAGGACGTAGATGGGGTATTAGAGGAAGATATATGAATGGCCAAGGGCTTGGGGGACTTATCTAGTTTAGGGTCCAACACCAGGTTAAAGTCTCCCAAGATGAGGAGAGAGCCCGTACGGACTTCCTGTATGGCTAGAAATAATTTACAAGAGAAGGATACTTGATCCAAGTTAGGGGGATATGCTGAAACCATAGTAACCAGATTATCATCTAAGAGGCCAGTTAAGATAAGGTAGCAGCCATTTTTATCAGCCACTTGTGAATGTAGTGAAAACGAAATCGTATTCGTAAACAGGATAGCCACACCATTCCTTTTAAAGGGACCATTGGCAAAGTATCTGAGGGGGAATCGATGGTCTTTCAGGATGGGAGGGCCAATGGAGGAGAAGTGGGTCTCTTGTAAAGCCACTATGTCAGCATTGTGTTTGGCAAAATATCTCAGCGCTAACCGTCTTTTATTTGGGGAATTTAACCCCTTAACATTCATAGAAAGGACCTGGACCATGGAAAATGAAAGATAAAGGCACAACATAGAAAACATTAAACATCATATACCACTGTGAGATAATAATAGAGGGAAGTCTCAAGTATTGGTAGTAGAACCTGAAGGAGAAAGGTGAGGGTAAGGCAACAAGGAAAGGAAAAAAAAAAAAAAAAACAGCCCAGTATATCGGGCCAGCGTGACTACAGCAGGGGAGAGGAAAAAAATGCAGTAGAGTAACATTGAGGGAGAACATGTGGCCTAGCGCCACTACTCATTAGAACAAAATATAACAACAGTATTAGAAATGCTGACCTCAAACTAAATAAACAGATTGAGTTAACATAGACACTTAGAAAGTGGGACCTTTCCAATAGAACCTCAATAGGGTACTCACGTGCTGAGATCCTACAATAGAGTACGGGTCTGTCAGACTGTAAAGTCCAAAAGTCCAACCAAAACTTAGAGAGAAAACTTTCAGGTGACAGACCAATCGGATTGCAGGGTAGGCTGTTTCTTAGAACTAGAAGGCAAAACAACAGAGATGTCCCATTCCAGTAGCAACTTGACTTCAGCATCCAGTGAGGAGATTGTGTACAAAGAGCCTTCATAGGAGATAATTAACTCAAACGGAAATCTCCATCTGTAGGTGATTTCTTGAGCCCAAAGAGCTAAGGTAATGGGGGTTAACAATCTCCTTTTGGCAATGGTTAACGCAGAAAAATCCAGAAATAGCTGCTACCTGCCCAGGACGTCAGAATCAGGGTCTCTGGGCATTCTATCTGTTTTAAGGATACTTTCCTTCGGAAAAAAATGTACCCTCAAAAGTGTATCTCTCGGCAGTGAAGAGGGATCTGAACGTGGTCTAGGCAAGCGGATTCGATCAATAAGCAGATCACAGCAGAAACTTCCGAAATAGGGAGAGAGCATATTACTCTAGCTCGGAGTTAGACACCGAGGGGGTAATTCAGACCTGATCGCTAGGCTGCATTTTCGCACAGAGGGCAATCAGGTCTAAACTGCGCATGCATATGCACTGTAATGCGCAGGTGCATCGCACGAGTACAAAGCGGATCGCCACTCAGTGATGGGTTTGTGCATAAAATCCATTCGCACGGGAGTTCGCAAGGAGATTGACAGGAAGAGGGCGTTTGAGGGTGGCAACTGACCGTTTTCAGGGAGTGGTTGGAAAAACGCAGGCGTGTCCAAGCGTTTGCAGGGAGGGTTCCTGACGTCAATTTTGGCCCCTGACAGGCTGATGTGATCGCAGCAGCTCAGTAAGTCCTGGGCTGCGCAGACCTGCACAAGATCTGTTTGTACAGCTCTGCTACACATGCCATCGCACACTTGCACAGCTAAAATACACTCCTCCTTTAGGCGGCGACTATCTGATCGCATCAGTGCAAAAATTGCTTGCTAGCAATCAGGTCAGAATTACCCCCTGAGTCCAGTATGCCTCTAATTTTAATATTATTTGACCTCGAGCGATCCTCCAAATCCGCGATCTTGTCTTTAAACGCTGCAAGGTCGCTCTGCTGCTGATGATGGGCTATGATGAGATAGTTATGAGATGCTACCAGTTCCCCCATTTTCCATTCCAGCTGGTCTGTGCGTTCTCCAATAGTGTCAATTTCTGACTGCGCTTCTGACTTAAAAATATATTTATATATTAAAAATAAAATACAATACATAGATACCGGCCAGTATCCTAATACACAGATATTACATATAAAAAGATTTAATATTATATAACACCACTACAGCAATATATTATTCACAGATCTATGCATAGATAGTTATTATTAAGTTTCCTATATTAGGATAATATATTAGTAGCAGTCCCAATGAGGTTTCAATTTAAGAATAAAGCCTGGAATTGGCCTCAAAAATTCAATGAGCACACTTTGTGTAGCAATACAGCTTTTTTTTAGGATGTTAGTACTTTTCCAATGGTTAGTATTAAAGGGTTAAAAGTTCATGCAATAAGCACATGCATATGCTCCAATATATAAGGTCAATCACCAGCAGAATTGTATAAAGCACCATGCAATGCAGTCACTGACAATATCTCTCCCAGTATTGATGTAAACAAGCAGCTGTATTGAAAGCTAGAAAGGTCATGCAGTATGTACATGCAAAGACTCCAGAAATAAATTGGTCAAATACCAGTAGATCATGTAGAAGACATCATGCGATGTATTCATTAACAATACCTCTCCCAGTGAACGATACCAACAAGCTGCTTTGTTCCTAGGCTTGTCTTACTGGCAGGTGATTCTACTGGTTCCTTCCCCTAGGCAAGCGCAGTCTCAAATTTCTTTTGTCTATTTCTATATATTTGGGGATATTGGGATCAAATCCCAGAGATTAGCTGCTCTGACTTAATCAGTGACAGCGCCAGGTGTATATATTTTGTCTCAGTGCAATTTCTGTCTTAACCTCCCGTATAGCATCCATGAGGTCCTGCGATAACTCAGTTTTAAACGCAGACAGCGCCTGGTACCGAGTCTTAACTATAAGAGGGGCATCAGACTCGGGGTCAAATCCAGGAACAGAGGGAGGACTCTGGGATTTGCTTGCCAGAGGGAAAGGGTCGGGAGACGTTGATATAGGATTGGAAGGGGTTGCAGCTTTCTGGGATGGGAAGGTCACCTTCGAAGACAGCACACCCTTAGCCTTTTTCGGTTCCCAGGATGTGGAGCCAACACAGAGAATGAGAATGCTCTTGAGAGCAAACAACAACAGTCAGGTAAGCATAAAGGTGATGGGTGGTGGAGGTGGATGGTTCCGGTTTCATGACAGCTGAAGTAATGGGGAAGCTCCAAGGGTTGGTAAGAAGGTGGAGCAGTGTAGTGAGCTTCTTTACTTGTATGTGACCCTCCAAGGACAACAAAATAAGTGAGCAGCCACACACACAATAATGCTGGACAGCTGTATGTGGTTGAAGCCTGTGGGGAAGCTCTTAAAATTGAGTGCTCACAGCTAGTAAGCAACCCCTACAATAGGCCTGGAGAGAGGGGTGTAATAATGCAGGAGTCCCTCCTTGTCTCCCAGGAGGCTAAAGACAGGCAAGAGGTTGAGAGATGGCAGGTTTGGGAAACTCACTGTGCAGGGATGCAGGAGTGTAGCCAGCAGGTCTCACTCCTGAAGCGCTCAGATGACTCCAGAATCCCTGATGGCAGCCTGGGAGAGGACAAGGAAACAGGCGGCTCAGGGAAGGTCACAGCAGCAGCAAGCCAGGCAGGCAGTGGAGCCGCTATCTCCACAACCGCACCAACGCAGCTCTCCCGGCGGGCAGGGGCCTCAACTTTAGGCTGCGGATTCCGATCGCGGGTAGGCTGCAACCTGCAGACGCTGTTATAAAGGCCTCCCAGCTCCGCGGCGCTAACTAGAGTGCTGGAGGCAGCCGCAGCTGTCTGGAGGGACAGAGCCGGGCGGCGATGAGTGCATTAAGAGGGGTTTAAGAGGCGGCTATGTGGGAGCTCAGAGTAGGCACAGGATCACTGCTTGGCCACACCCCGGCTAAATATAGTATTAATGGCACCATACTGGAAACTTGTGAGGAGTTAAGGGTTCTAGGAGTCGCTATTTCAGGTGATTTAAAGTCAGGTAAGCAATGTAACAAAGCAATGAGGAAGGCTAGTTAGATGCTTGGTTGCATAGGAGGAGTAATTCGTAGCAGAAAGAAAGAAGTAATAATACCACTGTATAGGTCATTAGTACGACCTCATCTAGAATACTGTGTTTAATTCTGGAGGCCATATCTTCAGAAGGATATTAATACATTAGAGACTACAAAGAAGAGCATCTAAAATGGTGCATGGCCTACATCACAAAACATACCCAGAAAGACAAAAAAAATCTCAATATGTATAGTTTGGAGCAAAGAAAGGATAGGGAGGACATGATAGAAACTTTCAAATTTATCAAGGGTTTTAACAAAGTCCAGGAGGGAAACATTCTCCAAATGAAGAGAAGCAATAGGACACGAGGACATGCACTGAGACTGGAGGGGGGGAGGTTCAGGGGAAATTTTAGGAAAAATTACTTAACAGACAGGGTAGTGGACAAGGGGAATAGCCTCCCATTAGGAGTGGTAGAGGCTAAGACAGTAGAGCAATTTAAACATGCATGGGATAGACATAATGATATCCTTATAAGGAAATAAGGATTAAATAAGGTTTGAGGTAAGAATATGGTTAAAAAGGGGCAGACTGGATGGGCCAAGTGGTTCTTACTGCCGTCACATTCTATGTTTCTATGAAGTAGTGCATAGTTAGTTCCTTTTTATGTATACACTGAAGTTAGGGAGCATGTACTGGGAGATGCAGGAGGCCTAACATCACAAACAGTAGGTGAGTGTGGGATCAAGATACTGGTACTGATGGAATCAGGTAAGTATTAGGCACTAGGAACACTATGTAAGAACTGAGATGTTGAACTAGTTCAGTGATGGCTAACCTTGACACTCCAGCTGTTGTTGAACTACACATCCCAGCATGCCCTGCTACAGTTTTGCTACTTGGCCTTGCTGTGTAGTTCAACAACAGCTGGAGTGTCAAGGTTAGCCATCACTGAACTAGTTGCTGGGAAGTAGAGTCGTACCAGCTTCACCAATTGTGCTGGACTGCTGTGAAGAGCCAGCTATATTAGATATGCAGGAATGTGGAACAGTATCAGCTGTACTGGATGAGCTGAGATACGAAGCAGTTCCAGCTAAACAGGATATACTGGGATGCGGAGCAGTTCCAGTTATACAGGATATACTGAGTTGCGGAGCAGTTCCAGTTATAGAAGATATACTGAGATGTAGAGAAGTCCCAGTTATACAGGATATACTGAGAAGCGGAGCAGTTCCAGTTAAACAGGACATACTGCAATGTAAACAGGATATACTGGAATGCAGAGCAGTTGCAGCTATACAGGATGTACTGGGGTGCAGGCAGTTCCAGCTATACAGGATGTCTCCAGACCAGACGCAGTCAGCAGGGGTAACAACAGAGTCCAAACAGTATAGGATGGGTGGACTGGAGTGCATCGAAGCACTAGCAGAGCACAATGCTAGCAAGGGTTCCTTAGGCACAAAGGCATAACCAATAACCACAGCAGGGAGCTCAGTAACAAGCAACTTCCAGGAGTAGCACTGGCTTTCCCCCCTCTGGGCTGGACTGGCTTTATAGGCATAACCATGCACCGATTGGCCCAGGAATACCCTCTGGCTCATTATTGGATACTGGCAGTCATCTGATGGTCTCCAACATGGCGCCCATTATGCAGACACGCAGGAATGCTGGTCACATGGAGCACACACTAAATTACCCCAAACACATGCCACCATTACACTAGCTAGTGCTGCCTGCTGTCATGACTGAGACCTCCGCTGTCTCACCCACCATCCATGAGGACCCTGAATGTCACGCCACCGCACTACCAGCACCTGGATTAGTAAATCCCACAAACTATCACTACTAGCGCCTGGATAGGTAAATCGCAGAAACTAGCGCAAAATCCCACAAACTATATCCAATAAAAGCTGTTTTTTGTTAAATTGAAAAAATATATATATCAAGATATACTTACCTGGATATCTTTTTTCTTCCTTTCTCTCTTTTTCTTTATCTTGTCTTCTTTCTCTTTTCTACATCTGGTCTCTGTTCCTGTTTATATTGTAGCCTGCTACTGAGAGAGGCTCCAATTATGGGTGAATTACATTTTAGTATGGAAGCTTCCTATTATAAATTAGGCTCCCATTTATTCATTGTTAATATTTGATATGGGCTGATGTCACTCTGTAGATACTAGGGGATACTTGGGGAACACTGGAGGGCACTTGAGGGACAGGGAGATGGCCACTAGCAGCAATGTGCAGTACTGGCAGGAATATGGCTGCTCATATGTGGCTACATAGTGTAGCCACAGAATCACTGTAGGACCATACTGTTTCAGTGTTTGATGCAGCTGCACACATCGCCCTAAGGTGGCCCGTTACTTTATCACTCTTCACTGATGGACTACCAGGAGATAGGAGACAGTCAAAATAACCCAGTGGCGGTCTGCCAACCCTGCCCCAGCCAACTAGTTCCTAGATAATCATTACTATCAATGTTCTCGTTTTTTGTTTGTTTTTTGTACCTCCTGTTACTCTCCTGCTCAGTATATTTACTGTAAGTTCTGCAGTCTCTTGTTGCACATTATCCATAATTTCTAGGCTGTATGGTTAAAAATTAGAATGCACAGGTAAAACAGTGTGAAGTATTACAAACAGCTTTTATTGCCTTGTAACAGTTAAATCACAGCGGGGAGCTCTGAAATTATTTTATTCCTACATCATCATCCATAGTGTTGATAAATATGCATTTATTGATTCCAGTTGAAAGGATTCTTCAATTTAGCTTATATTGCATTATTAGAAACCCGATTCCCAGAGAAGGGTTGGGTAGGAACCCCGACAGTGAGGATGCCGGCAGAGACATCTCGACTGTCGGAATCCCGATACTTTTTAGTAAGTGTACTAACCGTACCCCTCCCCCTCGCCCTATCCCTCCCCTCCTGCAGCCTAACCTTAACCCTCCCCCTAGTGCCTAACTCTAAGCTCCTCCATTCCCCTGGGAGCCTAACCCTCCCTGGCATACTTACATTCGGGATGCTGACTGTCGGGATTCTCAGTGGTGTCAGGATTCCGACGCTGGTCTTCTGACCGCTGGCATCCTATCACTCAGGATGCCAACTACATCCCCCAAAGAATTATGAACACAGTGAGCCCAATTTTACTTAATATTTCTACTGAATAATGTTTCTAATATTTCTAAGTGTTGTAATGTGTGGCTATGCACCCTTTTTAAATACCGCTAAAATTAGATATATACAGTATAGAATGTAGTAAATGAGGACAATCACTGCATAAGATTATTAGCAGCAGCACACATTACTATGGCTCATCCAACTTCTGCATAGCCAGGGGTAGGTAGTTCTATGTGGGTTGAGTGAAGAAGCCATGCTCCCATTTAAACTTTAACAAAAGCTATGAGTGATGTATTTCTTTTCAAACTGTTGCTGTAAGACTGCGATGTCAAACTCACTTCTATATAAAACAAAGTTCATACACCAAATTTATTACGATTTATTTTTGCTTTGGATCTGTGTAGCCAGTGATTGTGGCCAATTTTCAGCAAACATAAAGTAGAAACTGCTGGATGTACTGTATACACATGTTCCCATCTGACAGCACGAGAAAATTAGTACAGTTTGGCACATCCAGCACAGTAGGATTGGTAGGTAGCCAAGGTTGGAGAAGTAGGGAAATATATCCCAGTTATATCTGACCCTGCCATCAATCATCTACAACAAAAAAAAGTGGGGAGTTGAGGAGTGGGCAGCATCTGGTGGGTTGCACTGCCAATGTGATTATGAAATCAAATATCTGATTGTGACTGTTTTCTTCATCATTCTGTTTTGAATATCTCTATATCTTCATCATCATCGTCTTCTCTTAATGCCCTACACTACTCTGGTTAACTATCATTAACATTTTTGCAGACCCTACAAGCAATAGTAATATTTTCTCTAACGTCCTAAGTGGATGCTGGGGACTCCGTCAGGACCATGGGGTTTAGCGGCTCCGCAGGAGACAGGGCACAATAATAAAAGCTTTAGGATCAGGTGGTGTGCACTGGCTCCTCCCCCTATGACCCTCCTCCAAGCCTCAGTTAGATTCTTGTGCCCGGCCGAGAAGGGTGCAATCTAGGTGGCTCTCCTGAGCTGCTTAGAATAAAAGTTTAAGTTAGGTTTTTTATTTTCAGTGAGTCCTGCTGGCAACAGGCTCACTGCTACGAGGGACTTAGGGGAGAGAAGTAAACTCACCTGCGTGCAGGATGGATTTGCTTCTTAGGCTACTGGACACCATTAGCTCCAGAGGGAGTCGGAACACAGGTCTCACCCTGGGGTTCGTCCCGGAGCCGTGCCGCCGACCCCCCTTGCAGATGCCGAAGTTGAAGAGGTCCAGAGGTCCAGAAACAGGCGGCAGAAGACTTTCAGTCTTCATAAGGTAGCGCACAGCACTGCAGCTGTGCGCCATTGTTGTCAGCACACTTCATACCAGCGGTCACTGAGGGTGCAGGGCGCTGGGGGGGGCGCCCTGGGCAGCAATGTATTATACCTTTTTTATGGCTAAAATACATCACATATAGCCCTTGAGGCTATATGGATGTATTTAACCCCTGCCAGAACTCACAAACTCCGGGAGAAGAGGCCGCCGTTTTAGGGGGCGGGGCCTATTCTCCTCAGCACACGGCGCCATTTTCCTGCTCAGCTCTGCTGTGAGGAAGGCTCCCAGGCTCTCCCCTGCACTGCACTACAGAAACAGGGTTAAAACAGAGAGGGGGGGCACTTATTTGGCGATATGATTACATATGTAAAAATGCTATAAGGGAAAACACTTGTATAAGGGGTTGTCCCTGTATAATTATAGCGTTTTTGGTGTGTGCTGGCAAACTCTCCCTCTGTCTCCCCAAAGGGCTAGTGGGGTCCTGTCCTCTATCAGAGCATTCCCTGTGTGTGTGCTGTGTGTCGGTACGTGTGTGTCGACATGTAGGAGGACGATGTTGGTGAGGAGGCGGAGCAAATTGCCTGTATTGGTGATGTCACTCTCTAGGGAGTCGACATCGGAATGGATGGCTTATTTAGGAATTACGTGATAATGTCAACACGATGCAAGGTCGGTTGACGACATGAGACGGCCGGCAAACAAATTAGTACCTGTCCAGGCGTCTCAGACACCGTCAGGGGCTTGTAAAAACGCCCATTTACCTCAGTTGGTCGACACAGACACGGACACTGACTTCAGTGTCGACGGTGAAGAAACAAACGTATTTTCCTTTAGGGCCACACGTTACATGTTAAGGGCAATGAAGGAGGTGTTACATATTTCTGATACTACAAGTACCACAAATAAGGGTATTATGTAGGGTGGGAATAATCTACTTGTAGTTTTTCCTGAATCAGATAAATTAAAGTGTGTGATGATACGTGGGTTTCCTCCGATAGAAAATTATTGGAGGTATACCTTTTCCCGCCAGAAGTGAGGGCGAGTTGGGAAACACACCTTAGGGTGGATAAGGCGCTCACACGCTTATAAAAACAAGTGGCGTTACCGTCTCCAGATACGGCCGCCCTCAAGGAGCCAGCTGATAGGAAGCTGAAAAATATCATAAAAAGTATATACACACATACTGGTGTTATACTACGACCAGCAATCGCCTCAGCCTGGATGTGCAGCGCTGGGGGGGCTTGGTCGGATTTCCTGACTGAAAATATTGATACCCTTGACAGGAACAATATTTTATTGACTATAGAGCATTTTAAGGATGCATTTCTATATATGCGAGATGCGCAGAGGGATATTTGCATTCTGGCATCAAGAGTAGATGTGATGTCCATATCTGCCAGACGATGTTTATAGACACGACAGTGGTCAGGTGATGCAGATTCCAGACGGCACATGGAAGTATTGCCGTATAAAGGGGCGGTCCATCGGACCTGGTGGCCATGGCAACAGCTGGAAAATCCACTTGTTACCCCAAGTCACATCTCAGCAGAAAAGGACACAGTCTTTTCAGTCTCAGTCCTTTCGTACCCATAAAGGCAGGCGGGCAAAAGGCCAGTCATATCTGCCCAGGGTTAGAGGAAAGGGAAGAAGACTGCAGCAGGCAGCCCATTCCCAGGAACAGAAGTCCTCCACAGCTTCTGCCAAGTCCGCAGCATGACGCTGGGGCCATACAAGCGGACTCAGGTGCGGTGGGGGGTCATCTCAAGAGTTTCAGCACGCAGTGGGCTCACTCGCAAGTGGACTCCTGGATCCTACACGTAGTATCCCAGGTGTACATTGGAAATTCGAGACGTCTTCCCCTCACAAGTTCCTGAAGTCTGCTTTACCAACGTCTCCCTCCGACAGGGAGGCAGTATTGGGAAAAAATTCACAGGCTGTATTCCCAGCAGGTGATAATCAAAGTACCCCTCCTACAACAAGGGAAGGGGTATTATTCCACACTATATTGTGGTACTG
Organism: Pseudophryne corroboree; assembly: GCF_028390025.1. Classification (NCBI taxonomy): domain Eukaryota; kingdom Metazoa; phylum Chordata; class Amphibia; order Anura; family Myobatrachidae; genus Pseudophryne; species Pseudophryne corroboree. The sequence continues at coordinate 474,902,107 of NC_086444.1, forward strand.
AAGCCAAACGGCTCGGTGAGATCTAAAAGATTTGAACAATTACATACAAGGTTTCAAATCAAGATGGAGTCACTCAGAGCAGTGATAGCGAACCAGGACGATATGGTGTCACTGGATATCAGGGACGCTTACCTACATGTCCAAATTTTGCCCTTCTCACCAAGGGTATCTCAGGTTCGTGGTACAGAACTGTCACTATCAGTTCAGACGCTGCCGTTTGGATTGTCCACGGCACCCCGGGTCTTTACCATGGTAATGGCCGAAATGATGATTCTTCCTAAAGGAAATATGGACGCTTTCCTGATAAGGGCAAGGTCCAGAGAACAGTTGGCGGTCGGAGTAGCACTATCTCAAGTAGTTCTACGACAGCACGAGTGGTTTCTAAATATTCCAAAATCGCAGCTTTTCCGACGACACGTCTAATGTTCCTAGGAATGATTCTGGACACAGTCCAGAAAAGGATGTTTTCTCCCGGAGAAGAAGGCCAGGGAGTTATCCGAGCTAGTCAGGAACCTCCTAAAACCAGGAAAAGTATCAGTGCATCATTGCACAAGGGTCCTGTGAAAAATGGTGGTTTCTTACAAAGCGATCCCATTCGGTAGATTTCACGCAAGAACCTTTCAGTGGAATCTGCTGGGAAAATGGTCCGGATCGCATCTTCAGATGCATCAGCGGATAACCCTGTCTCCAAGGACAAGGGTGTTTTCTTCTGCGGTGGCTGCAGAGTGCTCATCTATGAAAGGGCCGCAGATTCGACATTCAGGACTGGGTCCTGGTGACCACGGATGCCAGCCTGAGTGGCTGGGGAGCAGTCACACAAGGAAAAAATTTCCAGGGAGTGTGATCAAGTCTGGAGACTTCTCTCCACATAAATATACTGGAGCTAAGGGCAATTTACAAGGCTCTAAGCTTAGCAAGACCTCTGCTTCAAGGTCAGCCGGTATTGATCCAGTGGGACAACATCACGGCAGTCGCCCATGTAAACAGACAGGGCGGCACATGAAGCAGGAGGGAAATGGCAGAAACTGCAAGGATTCTTCGCTGGGCGAAAAATCATGTGATAACACTCTCAGCAGTGTTAATTCCGGGAGTGGAAAACTGTGAAGCAGACTTCCTCAGCAGGCATAACCTCCACCCGGGAGAGTGGGGACTTCAGCGGGAAGTCTTCCACATGATTGTAAACCGTTGGGAAAAACCAAAGGTGGACATGATGGCGTCCCGCCTGAACAAAAAACTAGACAGATATTGCGCCAGGTCAAGGGACCCTCAGGCAATAGCGGTGGACGCTCTGGTAACACTGTGGGTGTACCAGTCAGGGTATGTGTTCCCTCCTATGCATCTCATACCAAAAGTACTGAGAATCATAAGAAGGAGATGAGTAAGAACGATACTCGTGGTTCCGGAGGGGTCAAGAAGGACTTGGTACCCGGAACTTCAAGAGATGCTCACGGAAGAACCGTGGCCTCTACCTTTAAGAGAGGACCTGCTCCAGCAGGGGCCTTGTCTGTTCCAAGACTTACCGCGGCTGCGTTTGACGGCATGGCAGTTGAACGCCGGATCCTGAAAGGGCATTCCAGATGAAGTCATCCCTACCATGGTCGAAGCCAGGAAGGATGTAATCGCAAAACATTTTCACCGCATTGGGCGAAAATATGTTGCGTGGTGTGAGGCCAAGAAGGTCCCTACAGAGGAATTCCAACTAGGTCGTTTCCTACATTTCCTGAAAACAGGACTGTCTATGGGCCTAAAATTAGGGTCCATTAAGGTTCAAATTTCGACCCTGTCGAATTTCTTCCAGAAAGAACTGGCTTCAGTGCCTGAAGTTCAGACGTTTGTAAAAGGGGTACTGCATATACAGCCTCCTTTTGTGCCCCCAGTGGCACCTTGGGATCTCAATGTTGTTTTGAGTTTCCTAAAGTCACATTGGTTGGATCCACTCACCACTGTGGAATTAAAATATTTCACATGGAAGGTGAAGATTCTATTAGCCCTGGCTTCAGCCAGGCGTGTGTCAGAATGGGCGGCTTTATCATATAAAAGCCCTTACTTAATTTTTTATTCTGACAGGGCAGAATTGAGGACTCGTCCTCAATTTCTCCTTAAGGTGTTTTTCTGTTTTTCACATGAACCAACCTATTGTGGTACCTGCGGTTACTAGGGACTTGGAGGACTCCAAGTTACTTGACGTTGTCAGGGCCCTGAAAATATATGTTTCCAGGACGACTGGAGTCAGAAAATCTGACTCGCTGTTTAGCCTGTATGCACCCAACAAGATGGGTGTTCCTGCTTCTAAGCAGACCATTGCTCGCTGGATTTGTAGTACAATTCAGTTTGCACATTCTGTGGCAGGCTTGCCACAGCCAAAATCAGTAAAAGCCCATTCCACAAGGAAGTGGGCTCATCTTGGGCGGCTGCCCGAGGGGTCTCGGCTTTACAACTTTGCCGAGCTGCTACTTGGTCAGGGGCACACCCTGACTGAGGAGGACCTGGAGTTCTCTCATTCGGTGCTGCAGAGTCATCCGCACTCTCCCGCCCGTTTGGGAGCTTTGGTATAATCCCCATGGTCCTGACGGAGTCCCCAGCATCCACTTAGGACGTTAGAGAAAATAAGAATTTACTTACCGATAATTCTATTTCTCGTAGTCCGTAGTGGATGCTGGGCGCCCATCCCAAGTGCGGATTGTCTGCAATACTTGTACATAGTTATTGTTACAAAAATCGGGTTATTCTTGTTGTGAGCCATCTTTTCAGAGGCTCCTTCGTTGTTATCATACTGTTAACTGGGTTCAGATCACAGGTTGTACGGTGTGATTGGTGTGGCTGGTATGAGTCTTACCCGGGATTCAATATCCTTCCTTATTATGCACGCTCGTCCGGGCACAGTATCCTAACTGAGGCTTGGAGGAGGGTCATAGGGGGAGGAGCCAGTGCACACCACCTGATCCTAAAGCTTTTATTATTGTGCCCTGTCTCCTGCGGAGCCGCTAAACCCCATGGTCCTGACGGAGTCCCCAGCATCCACTACGGACTACGAGAAATAGAATTATCGGTAAGTAAATTCTTATTATCTGCAAATGAACCACCACCACCACACCCACCACCAAACTGGATGCATTTTTTGGGGACTGACGTTTATTGGAGGGACGGTTTTCAGCTGTAGCATGATACAAAACTAGTGAGCGTTGCTCAAACCATTGGCTGAAATCAGATATCAAAATCCAACCAGTTGAAGGCAGAAAACATTTTGGATCTCATTTACAGAGTGCAATGCTGCTTGTACGTAAACGGTCCATCCAGCATACTTAGGGGTCTATATACTAAGCCTAGGAGAGAGATAAAGTGGAGGGACATAATGTACCAGCAAACAAGTTCAAACTGTAATTTTTCAAACACAGCCTATAACATGGCAGTTAGTAGCTGATTGGCTGGGACTTTATCTCTCTCTACTTCATCTTTTTCCAAGGCTTAGTAAATAGAACCCTAACTCCCATGGCATGCCAATTTGCATGCATGGTCTCCATTCTCGGGAAGCACCTCTGTGAATGAGAAGCGTTCCTAGATTTATGCATTGCAGTAAAGTCTCAAGGGTTACTGTGCAAAACTGTAACTGTCACATCAAAATCCAGGCTTCTACCAATCTAGAGTAGAAACCCTTTAATTTGGTTGAATTATTCAGTCTTTATAACAAAACCATACCTACCTACTTTGAAAAGCTCCTCTCCGGGAGATGCCTGGAGAGGAGAAGCAGGTGGACGTTGATGGGGGCGGGGCCAGGGTTATCATATCATTAGGCTTGTATTTACATAGAGGGATGGGGCCAAATGATGCAATTGCATGTAAACAAGTCATTAGGCCCCCGACCCCTCTTTGGAAACCCATAGTATTCACCCCATTCTGCCTACTTTTCTAGGAAGTGGGTAAAATTCAGGAGGAGTGCCCACTCTTCCCGGGGTGCAGGGGACTACCAGTGGGTGTCTACCACAAGACAGTAGGCAAGTATGAACAAAACTGCTTGAGCCTTATAATTAATAATTTTAGTAAGAGGTTGCTTGGACAAGCTTTATAACGTGCTTTTTGTTTTGAGAACACAACAGGAACCTCTTTGCAACATTAGACCCTGTACTGAAAAGGTAAAACAGAATGGCTATATCCCAAGCCATTTAAGGCTTATTTTCACCTCATACTCAAAACAATATTTTCCACCAAATAAGATCCATAGTATACATTTACTAGGTCAAGTGTTCAAAATACCCGCAGGATTGCAGATATTTCCTGGAGAGCTGTGTACCATGGATTTACTAAAATTTAACACTTACCTCAAAAATGTGTTTGTGTTACCCACTACATGGATCTCTGGGATCTTCTATATGCGATATTGTCAAAAACCAGAAAATTATTTTTTTAAAAATTATAAAGAAAAATGCTGTGGTGTACCCCACAGAATCATAACTAGAACTAAATTGCTGTGGTGTCTTCCACAAATTACACCAACTAGAAGTAGACATTTAAACCTAGGCTGGTAACAGTAAAATTGGGAGGACAAACAGCATGGAGTACCCCTTTTAGTGCCGGAGACACTATAACAGATCATGAGGTGTGGTCCCCATGCCATATTGCCAACCAATATGCTAGGCCGGACAGCAGTATCTAGGGAAGTCAGGCCTTCAAAAAGTGCAGGCCTCCCTGGAATCCTGATTGCACTATGGCTATTCCCCACAACCCTGGTGTGGGGTTAATAAATATTGTTTAAACTCTGGAATTAACATGTCCTTCACTGAAGCACTACAGGTCCAATTAGCCCTTTCATGCCCGATATGAATAGGTGTCAGGGCAATTCCTAGCATCTAGTGTCTGCTAGGCCTGCAATGCACCTGTAAAAAAAAAGATAAAGGACAATACACTTTTGTCTCAGGCTCCGTATGCACAGAGGAATAAAAAGCCTTTATCCTCCCTTCCCTGGCCCGTAATACGTCCCCTCCTTCAGTCTCACCTCTACTCCTTCCTGCGGGGTGCCCGGACAGCAGCTGCGGAGTCGGGGAGCATCTTGTTGGAGCTCCTGCGGACTGCGGCTGTCCACCCCTTCCAGACCGGGACCTTACTTTGAAGCCGGGATCGGCGCGTCTTTCCGGCGCTCTTCGCGCGGCGGGCACAGCACAGTGATCTGACCTGCCCTGTGCGCCCTGACTGCCGCCTGACCCGTTGCGGCTGCTTTCACTGCTGCCTCTATTCACCCGCCCTGCTGGGCGCACCACCATCTGCAGCACAGACCACCCGCCCGGCGGCCATCTTAGAAAAAGCCCGGCGCTCACTGCACGCCGCTGCCTGCATGGGGGGGATATCTGACCTGTCTGGCCTGGCTCAAGTCTGCACACAGGGGGACCCGCACTGCCTGCCTCCCCAGGGCCGCACTTTATCCCAGTGGTTACCACACAGCACACCTTAGAGACTGCATACCTCCACAAGAGTTGGTGGGTAAGTGTGCGGAGCGCATTGCTCTCACCTACTCTCATGCACTGCTGACTCTCCCTGTGCCCCGTGCTCCACTTCCTCACTGATCCCCTATTTTTTCACCCCTCACACTGGCCTGGCACGTGCTCCCTGCTACTTATCACCAACTTGCCATTTTGCTGCCCGGACCAACACAATAGTGAGTCCTCATCATCTGCTGCCTGTCGTGGCGTATAACAGTGGGTCAGAAGACCTGCCAGCGTGAGACGGGGATCACTCAGTGCTGCGACATGGTGGCGGCTGCCCTTCCATGCTGGAATTGTTCTCCGTTCTTTACTCCGGATAGACAAGCTCCGGCCTTCTATGACAATGTCACTCTACTCTTCACAACATGGTGCCTGACTTTTAAACTACAATGACCTGACCGGGCCACGCTGAGGGGAAAACGTGATATGTCGCCTATATGTTGATATTCAGCTCGACGATAATTCCTTCTGACTACGCTTAACACCGTGCCTGATGCCGAGACGACGTTCCTCCAAGAAATTGTCAAATACTCCAGCCGCTTCATCCCAAGCCACGGCTTTTCGTACAGTATTTTGGCCACCAGTACCCGACTTGGCCTCATCTACTCCTTCATCGCCCTCCTTACTCTCCAGTGCCATGGCGGATGAAGCGTTGGCGAGACTCCCTGCCCTCCCTCCACCGTCTACTTCTGCTGTGGAATCCTCAGACTTATCTGCCATTCTCTCTAAATTGCGGTCTCTTCCCACCCGCCAAGACCTGCAACAGGACCTTCAGTCCATGGAACAGCGGATACAGGACTCCATTCAGGCCCGTATTTCTTCCATTCAGTCTGATGTCACCCATGTTGCAGACAGAGTGATAACATTGGAGGATTTCTCTGAGAGGACGGAGTCTAAACTGTCTTATCTCCACGATCTTATCTCTCGCCAATCACGCTCTCTGATGGTCATGGGCCGCAGACTCGATGACATTGACAACAGAGGACGCAGGAATAACCTGCGCATACGGGGACTGCCTGAAGACGTCGCACCCCAAAATGTTGAACCTGCTCTGACCAAAATATTTAATGAACTTTTGGGGGCTGACTCATACTATCAGACAGTAGAAAAATAATATTTTTGGGGGAAAGTGCGTCAATGTGGAGCAAAGCAGCTCAGTTTGTTCAGGTCCAAATAATAAATGTCACCACATTTAAAACAAAATTTCACACAACATAAATTTTGGACCTGTATAACATACGGTGCGCTTAATAGGAAAGAAGCTAATACATCCCTTTTTAGGAGAGGTGCAGAGAATTTCTCGTATTTCCAACTCTTCTTCAGGTGATATATATCCGGAATGGGTACCCCAGAAGAAATTATAACAAAAGAAATACAATGTGTAGTTTGTTCTTAAACAAGTAACGAGGTGAGAATACAGATTTTTAGAAGCTGCTCAAGGGCGTACCCCACTCACACAAAGGATAGAGGGAGTATACACATCAAGGTATCTTTTAACCGAGTAGTGTCCTGATCCCTTTAATAGTCCCGTCTGGTGTCTTTCATTCTCTGAAGTGCAAACCAGTCAGGTGATGTTACCCAAAAGTAGTCAGCTTACAATAATTAGAAGGCGTACCCCAACACTCACAGCAAGAGGGAGGGTGGTAAACGCATCAAGATATCTTTGTGTTGAATGTTGTCCTAGGTTCTTTTTCTCATAATGTATGTCCGGGTCATGTGTCCCAATATGAAAAGATATGATAACAAACAAAACAATGTGTAGTATATCCTTAACAACCAGGGAGTAAGAATATGGGGTTTTAGGGACTTAATCAAAGGCGTACCCCACTCACACAAAAGGTAGAGGGAGTACACACATCAAGGTATCTTTAAAACCAAATAGTGCCCCAATCACTTTAGAAACTGCTCTGGTGTCTTTCACTCTCTAGATGCAAAACCAGTTTAGTGGTATTACCAAAGGATTTGTAATATTCAGGAGCATACCCCAACACTCACAACAGAAGGAGGGGAAGAAAACACATCAAGGTATCTTTTTGGAGGCCTGTTAAAGGTATGGCGTACCCAAACTCACAGTTCATAGTGTGTTGGTGCTCCCATAAAGGTATCTTTTACACGGCTGGTGAAAATCTTCATACAAAGCACTGGAGCACTCAGGTCTGTGGTAGTCAGAAAAAGCAATATTTATTGGATTAAAAATCCATAAAATGTTCCGTATAAAAACATGTTACAAAAATCCACACGCAATGTGAATAAAAGTTGCACCAACATCAAAAAACATGCAAAGTTAAAAACAAAGGAAAGTAACAAACATCAGCTGGAAGGTATGAAGCTAGATGACGTTCCTCCAAGAAATTGTCAAATATTCCAGCCGCTTCATCCCAAGCCACGGCTTTTGGTACACTATTTAGGCCACCAGTACCCGACTTGGCCTCATCTACTCCTTCATCGCCCTCCTTACTCTCCAGTGCCATGGCGGATGAAGCGTCGGCGAGACTCCCTGCCCTCCCTCCACCGTCTACTTCTGCTGTGGAATCCTCAGACTTATCTGCCATTCTCTCTAAATTGCGGTCTCTTCCCACCCGCCAAGACCTGCAACAGGACCTTCAGTCCATGGAACAGCGGATACAGGACTCCATTCAGGCCCGTATTTCTTCCATTCAGTCTGATGTCACCCATGTTGCAGACAGAGTGATAACATTGGAGGATTGCTCTGAGAGGACGGAGTCTAAACTGTCTTATCTCCACGATCTTATCTCTCGCCAATCACACTCTCTGATGGTCATGGGCCGCAGACTCGATGACATTGACAACAGAGGATGCAGGAATACCTGCGCATACGGGGACTGCCTGAAGACGTCACACCCCAAAATGTTGAACCTGCTCTGACCAAAATATTTAATGAACTTTTGGGGGCTGACTCAGACTATCAGATAGTGTTCGACAGGGCGCATCGAGCCTTACGCCCTAGAGGTGCCCCAACGGAAAGACCGCGCAACGTTATCTGCAGACTCCACTACTTTCAGGAAAAGGAGGAGATTCTTAAAGCGGCCAGACGTGCGCCAGACATTGCTTTTGATGACCACAGGATACAAGTTTTTCCGGACCTCTCGTGGTCTACCCTGCAACAGAGGCGTGTTCTCCGTCCCCTCACGGATGAACTCAAAACCCGTAACATCAAGTTTTGCTGGGGATTCCCCCTATCTATCCAAGTGACCTACAAAGGAACCCTCTTTGTTCTGCAGGAATATGAAGGTGTTAAATACTTTTGCTCGGCTCTAGAAATCCTTGCCCCGAGTCTTCCTAACTGGCTGGACCCATTTGAACTGTCGTTGTCATCTCCACCTCGGGCGGAACAGTGGCAGAAAGTCCGTAATTCTAGGAGGCGGCGGCGAGCTGACACGGTAGGGGAATCTGACACCGCTACGACTGCAGCAGCTGCCGCTGGTCCCACGGGATGAGAACTGCGAGCTGGACTTCAAGTTTCACTCTCTATGGACACGTGACTATTTGACATGCTTACTGTGTCTTTGCTATGTTTCTTCTTTTGGATGTGTCCTTCCATTGATGGTAAATTGGCTCGCTAGCTGCGATTGTTTAGGTTATTGTTTACCTCTCTTGACTGCTTGACTAATGCCACCTCCTGCTAGGTCATGTTTCTCTGTCTTTAGGTGATGTCACTCCTGTACTAGATCAATACTATGTGTCATGCCTTTTTATCTTTAGTTTTCAGCGCACTACTTGATCTCGTAGTCTTTTGACTTAGTTTTCTTCTTTCTTCGAGCTTCTTTGTCTGTTAGTTAATTTTGTTTAAATTTCAATGTTGTTACATGGCGATATATCCCGGTTCCCCTCTGCCCCCCCTTGCTCTGCTATATATTTGTAGATCATGGGCCGTTTATGGCTTCCCATGACTAATGATGCAGAGTATTGCTGCTGTACTAACAGCTGTTTTTTTGTCTTTTATTGTCTGCGTTCTTTTCCCCTGTCTTCCCTCTTGTGATTTCCTTCCCCCCCTCCCCCTCTTGGATGAGGTATTATGGGTGGTTACTCTCTCAACCAGGTAAAATGGGTGTTACGGTGTTGTGGCGGCATTGGGATTTTCTGGTAACTTGTCACTATGGCTACCTTGCAGTTAGTATCATTTAATGTGAAAGGCCTCAATGTCCCCGAGAAGAGGTCCCGGCTTCTACACTCCCTACATACTGATAAAGCGGACGTGGTGTTCCTCCAGGAGACACACTTTAAAAGGGGTGCCTCTCCGAAGCTACACTCATGTCATTTCCCCCAGGGGTATTATAATGATTTCTCGGGGGCTAAGGCCAAGGGAGTTGCAATTTTATTTGCCAAACATGTTAGATTGAGTGATGTATCGGAGGTTCCTATTGGGGATGGGAGGGGCCTATTGATGAAAGCTACTATTAGTGGCCAAACTTTTACATTTGTGAACCTTTTTCTCCCTAATCAGGGTCAGATCCGTTTTCTGAGGGAGGCTTTGGAGTTGGTTGAGAAAACGTTGGAAGGGGTGTTGGTGGTAGGTGGGGACCTCAACTGGGCGTTGGAGCCTCCCCTAGATACCTCAACTGTGCGTTGGAGCCTCCCCTAGATACCTCAACTGGTGCACCCAGGTCTTCCTCACTCGATAATAAATGCTTTAAAACAATTCTCCATGACTTCCAACTAATAGACACCTGGCGCTTGCTCCACCCTAAAGATAGAGACTACTAGTTTTACTCTTACCCACACAATTGTTATACCCGTATTGATTATTTCTTTGTAGATCACAAATCCGTTGACTCACTTGTAGATGCCACAATAGGGCAAATAGTTGGCTCTGACCACACCCCCATTACTCTTACCCTATCTTTACACCACCCTCCCCCGCGCCAATGGCGATGGAGTTTTAATGAGCTATTTCTCAGAGACTCTGACTGTCGATCCCAAATAGAAAGTGCTATTGGTGATTACAAATCCCTTAATATGACTGACGAGGTCTCCCCAGTGACGGTATGGGAAGCCCATAAATGCGTGATTAGAGGTAAATGCATCCAGCTGGGTTCCTACCTAAAGAAACGTAACAATGAATGCCGGGAAGCCCTACTTGCTAAAATTAAAAAGCTGGAACTCACACATAAATCTACACTGACTTCCGATGTGTTAGAAGAACTGCAAGAGGCTCGGTCATCCCTAAATAGTCTACTGAATGAAGGCACCCGCAGGGCGTTTCGCTGCTGCCGGCATAAATTCCATAGGTGGGGTAATAAACCTGGAAAGCTTCTTGCTCGTGCTCTTCGTGCCCAAAGATCCCTGACTTATCTTAAGGAGATTAGGGATTCCTCTGGTGTGCCTCATGCTTCTGACAGTAAGATGGCTGAGATCTTTCATGCTTACTATACTGATCTCTATAATTTGACATCACGGCGTTCCCAATGTGAACGGTCAATGCATGAGAGGGCAGTAGAGGACTTCCTAGAAGAGATTAAATTCCCGTCACTCTCTCCAGCTATAATTTCAACCCTTGAAGACCCTTTTACAAATGATGAACTCATGTCCGCCCTAAAGTCCTCTCCGTCTGGTAAAAGTCCAGGCCCCGATGGCTTCCCCATATCTTATTATAAAATGTTTCAGGATAAACTTCTTCCTTTGTTGCTCCGTGCTTGCAACTCGGTCTCTCCGCAGGTCCCCTTTTCAAATCAGTCCTTGGGAGCACACATCACAGTCATTCCTAAAGACGGTAAGGACCCATTATTGCCATCTAGTTACAGGCCAATCTCCCTTCTTGATGTGGATGTTAAATTATATGCCAAACTCATAGCGAACCGCCTGTGTCTGCTACTGCCGGCAGTGATACACTCGGACCAGGTTGGCTTTGTTAGAGATCGGGAGGCAAGAGACAATACCATAAAGGTGATTGACCTGATACACCATGCAGGCTCAGCTAAGATTCCAATGATGCTTCTCTCCATAGATGCTGAGAAAGCCTTCGACCGTATAGATTGGGTCTTTATGGAAACGACACTGCGACGATTGGGCCTGGGAGAGGTGTTCTTGCAAAAGATCTTGGCGCTATACCGGGCTCCCTCAGCGCAGGTGCGGGTGAACGGAATACTTTCCGACCCCATAACCATCTCTAATGGGACTAGACAAGGATGCCCGCTGTCACCATTGATATTTGTTGTCTGCATGGAGGCTCTGGCTAGGGCCATCCGGCAGAACCCTGCAGTCACTGGATTGAAAGTGGGTGAGAGTGAACATAGACTTGCATTGTTTGCAGACGACCGCCTGGCGGTCGTTACAAACCCTGCTATGTCATTGCCCAATCTTATGAAAGAATTTTCACGTTTTGGGGATTTGTCTAATTTTAAGATTAATTATACTAAATCGATCGCTCTTAATGTTTCCCTCCCAACTGAACTAGTTTCGTCCCTGAGGACTGTATTTCCCTTCACCTGGCACCCCACACACATAAAATATTTAGGCATTTTGATCCCCTCCTCCCTTTTTACCACAGTCTCTTTAAATCATCTCCCTTTATTGCGGAAGCTGTGTAGGGAAATGACGCAGTGGCTCCAGCAGAAATTTTCCTGGTTAGGCCGTATGAGCATTGTGAAAATGAATGTCCTACCGAGGTTGTTGTACCTTTTCCAGACTATCCCCTTGAAGCTACCCTATCAGTTTCTGGTAGATACACACAAGGCAATTAGCCGGTTTATTTGGGGGGGCAGGAAACCCAGGTTTAAACATTGCTACTTATTTTATAAGAGGGCCCAGGGGGGCCAACAATTGCCCATGATTTCGACATATTATCAAGCCACGATTCTGAATAGGATCCTGGATTGGTCACGACCTGGTACCGGTTCTAAGCAGTGGGTTGACATGGAGAGATGGTCCTCCGGTCTACAATTACAGACAGTACCCTGGCTTAAGATCATTGGCCGCTCCTCACATGTGATGGTTGGCCCCACTCTGGCTCTATGGAGAACGCTACGCTACAAATTGGGTATTTCTTCGTCGAATTCCCTGCTTCTCCCGCTTCTTGACAACCCATTGTTTAGGCCGGGTATTGGAGGAGGTGCAGCCGCCAGATGGAAACGGGCAGGCTTAAGCCAGGATAACACATTTACTCTCTGGGGGAAAGGTTAAATCTTTTGATGAACTCAGGGAGAGCACTGATATTCCTGCGACTGACTTCTGGTTCTATCTCCAGATTCGTCACTTTATTTTGTTGCACAGGACAGCTGCTTCATTAACATGGGATATCACACATTTTGAAGCAATGTGTTCCCACCCCTCTGAACCCACCCATGCTATATCTGGTATATATAAGATATTACTACATGGTCTTTTCACAGAAGTCCCCGCTTTCTGTGCGAAATGTGATGCTGATCTTGTACCTCGAGGGATACACATTAATTGGAAAAAACATTGTGAAGTTATGTCCCGTTGCTCTACTAGTTTGGAGGTTATAGAAACACAGTATAAATTGCTTACTAGATGGTATCGATGCCCCTCCCTTCTGCATAAGTTCTTCCCTTCAGTATCCCCCTTGTGTTGGAGATGTGGAAGGGAACGAGGTACCCTTATTCATATATGGTGGGACTGCCCTCTGATTGCTTCTTTTTGGGGCAAGGTCATTCAACTTTCCTCTGAAATCCTGGGGTTTCAGGCTCCTACTGAGCCTGACTTCTGACTCCTCTCCCACATTGCAATGCCACTAGCGAAATATAAACACTCCCTTCTCAGGCATCTTAATAATGCAGCGAGAGCCGTGGTACCGGTCCACTGGAAGTCTCAGGCCCCCCCCCCCCCCCCCTGGGATTTGGGAATGTTCCAGCGGATAGAATTTTATAGAACAATGGAGGATATTTTTCAGTCAGTGCTAGACAAACATTCTGATTATGTTGCTACGTGGTCTTCTTGGCTGGAATTTAAAACTACCTCCACCTACAAAGACCAGATACCACTAGACTCACCATGAAATTGCTTTCCCATGTAGACCACTTCAATGTATAGACACCACACTTATCCTTAGTTACGATCGATTAGTTCACTCATTCCCCTTCCCTGGCTCTGCCCCTTCCCCCCCCTCTACCCTTTGTCTTGTCTTGTCTTGTCTTCTTTTTGTCACTGTAAGTGGTGATTCCACCTCTTCTCCCATTTTCTCTTTATTTTCTTTTTGTGTTTTTGATGTTATATGATATATTGGTCTGTTGACCCATGTATTTAAATGATATTGTACTGTTTGTAACATCTCGACTTTTGAAAAACCAAAATAAAGAATATATATATATAAAAAAAAAAGATAAAAATTACCATACCACTCACGCACCATGGAAGAAGTAATTTATAAAATAAACTCTCCCCGCATACACCCTCCGTCACCATTTAATTACTTGTTTAGCTCCATATGGAAATGAGGAATGGCAAATATAGCTATCTATCTATACATCTATCTATCTAAAATGTCTTGGGAATATGGTGGCCAATCCTGGGATCCTGGGAATTAGGCCTAAACTTGGTCGGGATTCAATCCTGGGATTGGAGCTTCCAATCCGGGGATTTCGGTATTAGCCAGTCCCTTTTTTTTAATGCATGGCAGCATTGAGCATCTTCAGCAGGCTCAATCACTGCCCGGCTCCCCCTGATGTCAGAGGTCACGCTGCGCAGGCTGATGCCAGCCATCCGGACCTAACCGCCCGAAGTAAGTGGACCCTCCCCACACTCGCCCTGGGGATGGTGAGATGTGTGGGCTGGGCGTGGCGGAGCATTGAAAAATGTACATTTAAACACAACAAGCCAGTCCCACGTATCCTGGGATTGACCATTTTTTAATCCTGATTCCCGAGATTGCAAATACGGCCCGGATTGGCCTCCCTACTTGGGAACATACACACTTCATATCAGAATAATTATTATTGTAGGTTCAAAATAGTAAAATAGAATAGACGTGATACTAACAGGCATAATAGCCAACATCTGGGATAACACATTAAAATTATTTTACTTTGTACATAATGGCATTTTTAATACAATCCAAACTGTTCTCTATGCATTTGCTTTGCAATGTCTGTGACCGTACCATATGTCAGTAAAAGGCACGTGGAAAGGTTCCCACAAGCAGAGGCTTGGACTCTGTTTATATTTGCACTCAACCGTACATTTCCTAACATAGTTCTGAAGACATCTGCTTGGTTGCTTATCAGAATATGCTAGTGTAATGTATTATAAAAAAAAAAAGATTAGTAGAATACCAAAGTAAAAAACATAAAATGTATATAAACAGATAAATGAATATTATAAACAGAATGTAAAACACTATACTTGAATATATTATATTTTATATACAATTTGAAGTTACTATAGTTATTAGTGTTTGTTATAATTACAGTGTGAGACACTGTGAGATCCCTCATATTCTCTTTATTTATTTTCAGTTATCGTTGGGTGGTGATCCTTTTCTCCCCCTGCTGAGTTCCTATTGATGAGTTACTATAGCTGATAGAAAGTTGAGAGGCTGCTGACTGTTAGGAAATTCCAGTACAATTACATCAGACTCCCAGAGCATCAGGGTGTTCTACTTATAATAGATGCACATACCGGTACTTAGGATGCCACCAGGTCCTAAACCATGAGCAGTAGGGATTGATATAATTGACAGGAGATCGCTGAGTTCAGCTGGAGTAGTAGTATCAGGCAAAAGCAGTATGGCAGGAACACAGTTAACAGGAGTACTAATATAAAGGGTATCCGGTCTACAGGTCTATACAAAAAAGATCTACAGTCAATAAGTCAACCACTAATGGTAGACATGCATTAGGTTGACAAGGTCAAAAGGTCGACATGACAATGGTCGACACACATATGGTCGACACAAATTTATTAAAATTGTTTACATTGTATTCAACTTTTTCATACTTTACCATCCACGTAGACTATGATTGGGAATAGTAAGATGTGCCGAGCACAGCGGTAGCAGAGCGAGGCACCTTGCCTGTCAGGATTCTACCCAATGGGATGCCGGGGTCAGTATTCTGATCGCCGACATCCCGAATGTCGGCATATCAGCCCCAACCCATATATATATATATATATATATATATATGTCTGTCTTTCACTGCCGTCATTCATTGAATCTTTCCTGTGGATGTGCTTCTCATCCAATAGGACAATTCTACAGCCGACGCAGTATAATTATGGGGCATTTAATGATACATTGTGCCATCATACAGCGGATCATATAGTGTGTATGTTGGATTCGATACATTGTTACATTGCATCGCCGTGTCCTGTCAGAGGGTGTGTACCCAGCTTAAGAGTACCGTATTATTGTGATTTATTGCAGAGTGTCTCCTGAGAAGTCAAATGAATAAAATATATTTATTACAATGAGGAAAAATACTGTAAAACACATGTACTTATTTTTCTTTTCATAAGAGATGAAATTATACATTAGGTTTAAAAAATATTAATCTACAGTATTTTTTGTTTGTTGGTTCTAATCTCACCCAAGACGCAGGTAAATGATTTGCTAAGTAATCCTTTATTTAACCAGTTTGTGTGCAGTACGCAGTGCTGACAGCAGACTTATGAATGCTAAAGCTTTGGACATGCTTCTTTTCTGTAAGAAAATGTTTTTCTTCTCTTTTGTTTTTCTTTCGAAAACCTTTCTTTGTTCTCTTAATACATTTTTGAATAGCATAATCCTGTGTGCAAAAATCATGTCTAGTTTTGCACTTTCATTCTTCTATTAGATCCATGTTGTTTTATGTTTAAGAAATCACAGGGCATGGGTTTAAAAGCAAGGCTACAGAAAAAGGGAGGGTCGTACCTTTGGATAAAACTATGATAAAAATGTTAGTTTGCTTTTTTCCTTTTGTATAGTATAGGTTGCATTGACATCCTGCCATTCACAATGGGACCACATTGAGGTCAAATCCAGTGAGATACTGCCCCTGTTTAAATGTTTCATATAAGCAAATAATTGTATCAAAATATGTGTGTATAAAAAGTGACAGGTGTGCAGTAATTGATCTGTGCATTTTGTCACTTTGGGCCTAATTCAAGGTTGATTGCAACATAAAAATGTTTTCTCTAATGGGCAAAACCATGGGGGTCATTCCGAGTCGTTCGCTCGGTAATTTTCTTCGCATCGCAGCGTTTTTCTGCTTAGTACGCATGCGCAATGTTCGCACTGCGACTGCGCCAAGTATTTTTGGTATGAAGATAGTTTTTTTACTCACGGCTTTTTCTTCGCTACGGCGATCGTAATGTGATTGACAGGAAATGGGTGTTACTGGGCGGAAACACGGCGTTTTATGGGCGTGTGGATAAAAACGCTACCGTTTCCGGAAAAAACGCGGGAGTGGCTGGAGAAACGGGGGAGTGTCTGGGCGAACGCTGGGTGTGTTTGTGACGTCAAACCAGGAACGACAAGCAGTGAACCGATCGCAGATGCCGAGTAAGTCTGAAGCTACTCTGAAACTGCTAAGTAGTTTGTAATCGCAATATTGCGAATACATCGTTCGCAATTTTAAGAAGCTAAGATTCACTCCCAGTAGGCGGCAGCTTAGCGTGTGTAACTCTGCTAAAATCGCCTTGCGAGTGAACAACTCGGAATGAGGGCCCATGTGCACTGCAGAGGGGCCCGATATAACATGTGCAGAGAGACACACGGTGAGATTCGGGCTATGCTGGATTCTCACTATATGACATGGACTGTGGTCGGTATCGCAAGCAAAGATGACTGTGCTTGCGATACCAATTTTGGCTAAGTGACAGTTTTGACTATCTTTTACACGAGAAACAAAATTGACTTGCCTGCAGTCTATTTTTGCTTGCGATTCCGATCCCGCGGGACCACGCATCAGCATCGCAAGCTGTGTACACACGGTGCAATATGCACTAACTTTCCTTACGATTTTGACTATATAGTCAAAATCATAGGAAAAGTTAAGTGCATATCGCACCGTGTGTACACACCTTTAGATTTGGGTGAGGTGTGTTCAAACTGAAATCTAAATTGCAGTGTAAAAATAGAGCAGCCAGTATTTACCATGCACAGAAACTATATATCCCACCCAAATCTAACTGTCTCTGCACATGTTATATCTGTCTCCCCCTCCCGCAGTGCACATGGTTTTGCCCATTAGAGGAAAATGTTATTTTGTAATCAACCTTGAATTAGGCTCTTTGTCCCTGTGGAATAAGTATTTTATTATTTAAACTCAAAATATTTTTATCCCAAATAATTAACTAGCTAAAGTTATCCAGGATGGGATGAGGGGTTTAAAAAGTACAGTATAAAACTAAAAAACTACAGACTTGATAGTTCAATCATAAGGACTAAATTAAATGGAAGCACTGACTAATTGGCAAATAATTACTTATGCATTGCTTTTTTTATTGGAAAAAAGTATAAAAAATTTGAGAATTCCAAAAGAAGATGAAATAATTATACATACAGTATGCAAAAAATATGTGACATTCCCTTATTACAGATCCCATGTATAATTTATTACTAATTTATTTTCAATCAGTTTATACAGGGCTTGCTATTTATCGTACAGAATACAAATGTACGAAAACCTTTTCTTGCATTTGATAAGAGATTGTCATTGCATAATATATATATATATATATATATATATATATATAAACACTGTTCTGAGAGCGCTAATTATGTTGTTTTAAAACAGAATAGCACATACAGTGTTTATATATATATATATATATATATATATACTATTTCCAAATCAGCCGTCACTCCGTGCTTAAAAACAGCTGGTCCCAGTGCCCAGTGTAATTTATCATACACTCCTCCAAAGCAGCACGGCACTCGCAGGGACTGGTCTCAAAACGTGTTTTAATCACGGTGTCATATCAACAACATGTTTGGAGGCTTCCGCCTCTTCCTCAGGACACACCAATAGTATAAAATACAATACATACAAGTGACATTAAATACCTGATACCAGGAAAATCTTCCCGCCACCGCCATCATCCACTGGCGCAGCCGTCGGATGTCCGCAGGTACCTCACTCCCGGGTAAGCATAGGCAGGGTTTGCTAAGCAACTTCCAGTTTGCATTCCAGATGGAGGAGACCTGCCAGTGCTCACACATCTCCTAATAGCGCTGCAAGCAGACAAGGCTGGGGGAGGAAAAACAAAACATATTATCAATAACAATACACACAAACGTAATTACCAAAGAACATCTTAAAACAGCGATGGAAATACAGGTGCTACAGAAGGGTCTTTCATTTGTACCAACCAATATCCATGATGATTTTAGATGGAAAATGGATCATCATAAATTTTCACGAAACCTTCGGCTGAAGGAACATTTTCAGCACCAGACCAATGCTGTAGAAACTTCAGTGTTGGAGACCTTCCTGAAGGGTAAATCAAGGTCAAAATTTGACCCATCTGTTAATCCATCTCTCAAAACGTTTGATCGTTTGTTGAATGAATCTGTCACCAAATTCACTCTGGCACCTGGCAAAATCCACAAGAATTTGTCTAGAGAGGAGGCGGCTGCTCTGAAGAATCTTGGAGAGAGATAAAGGGTAGAGAGATAAAGGAACGCTTCTCATTCACAAATGAGCTTCCCGAGAATGGAGAACATGCATGCAAATTGGCATGATATGGGAGTTAAGGGTCTATTTACTAAGCACTGGTGAAAGATAAAGTAGAGGGATAAAGTACCAGGCAATCAGATCATAGCTGTTATGTTACAGGCTGTGTATGAAAAATTACAGCTAGAAACTGATTGGTTGGTACTATCTCTCCACTTTTCTCACTCCAAGGCTTGATTCATCTCACCCTAAGGGTTGAATTAGTTTACTCAATGTTCTGAACAAGTTTCTAGGGCCCTGGCATTTAAAGCACCTTGGCGTCAACATCTGACTCCTGCCATAGACTCCTTCCCTTACTATTTCTGACTCCTCCCACTTCTTAGTCTATGCTCTTACAAATATCATTAATATTAGACAACATAAAAGTGTACATCATTTTCTGTATTAATGTACATGCAACAGTGCTCATCCTGCAGGGGACTCAAACCTGTGCCATAGTCAGACATTTGGTATTTGGTTGGTTCTGTAGGGTAAAGCTGGCACTTAATTTGTGTAGGTCACACACAATGAAAAGGGAAGGAATTTTCCCAATTGACCAAGTCCTAGCTTAGCAGTTATAGAGGATTAGATAATGTTAATTGAAGGAATTTTTTAGGGCAGGGGTGCTGAACACAGAGGAGGACACATCTTTGCACAGAAAGCAGAGCCGTCACTACACATTTTGGTGCAATGTGTACATAAAGAGCATTGGTGCCCCCCTCCACAACTGAAATAGGAAGGGTGCACGTTGAAAAAAAAAACAGGTGTCACTCACTGGGAAGGGATGTGACCACACAATAATATCCCCAATTCAAATTATGCAAGAAAGTAGTGTCCTTTAGTCACAGTAGTGTCCCTTATTCATATTACATCACACAGTAGTGACATTATTCACATTGCGTCACACAGTAGTGCCCCTTATTCACGTTAAGCGACATAGTAATGCCTCTTACACCTTATTATGCCCCACACGGTTATGCCTCTTAAAACATATTATGCCCCACACAGCAAATCTCCTTACACCATATTATGCCCCACACAATAATGTCCCTTACACTATATTTTGCCTCACATAGTAATACTCCTTACACCATATTATGCCCCACACAGTTATACCCCTTACACCATATGCCAGAGTATTGCCCATTATACCATGTTATGCCCCACATAGTAATGTCCCTACACCATATTATGCCTCGTAGTTATGCTCCTTACACCACCTTTTTCCACAGAGTAATGCCCATTACACCATATTATACCACACCAAGTAATGCTCCTTACACATTATGCCACACAGTAATGTAAAGACAGCACCAGCCTTTAACTTTCTCAGTTGCTGATGTGTTCCTACTCGTCGCTGCAGTCAGTTCAGTAGTCCCGGCACTTCCGGGTACCACTGTTTGTGTATGTGCCCTTCCTTGTTACTATAGGTACCACTGGTCCTCTAGTGTCCACATAACAAATGATTGCAATATTTTGGAACTAACATTCCCTGAATGCAGATGAATTACTGCTTGAAGTGTTAGTAGGTGAGAGCTGAATTTGTATGATTTTTTTTATTTAAAAGGTGTGGTCACAATACCAGTGGCACCGCGGATGTATGCGTGCTGTGGATTAAAGCCTATTGTTTGTATGTGTGTGTGTATATGTACATGTGTATATATATATATATATATATATATATATATACACGTGTGTGTGTGTGTATATATATATATATATATATATCTCATGGCATGTTATAACAGAAATTCCACTAACATGATTGGACACACTAGATCACATGTCTGTGCATGATTTCCCAATAACCACTCGTCTCCCAGCGATTCCGCATGCCTGAGTTACTGCCAACTGTTACCAAAAGCTCATTATACAACCTCAGCTGTATCACTCCACAAGTGTAAACAACAGCATCACTCACAAAGATACTGCTCACTGACAGACATACACATTTCTGACAGGAAAATGTCAGATTGACTATGGCCCAGATTTATTAAACCTTGGAAAGTGATAAATTGCACAGTGATGAAGCACCAACCAATTATCTCCCAGCTGTCATCTTTCAAACACAACCTATAAATGGCAGTAAGGAGCTGGTTGGTTGGTACTTTATCACTGTGCAATTTATCACTCTCCAAGGCTTGATAAATCTTGGCCTATATATTTCATAGGACCTGACTTAAATTTTCACCAAACATGACTGTACAATGATAATCTCTTCAAAGACCTTGAACAGGATTATTTATTTATGTATCTGTGTCACCCTACATAATCTCAGCTCAGAACTATTAAGTCAGTACAGGGACCATTTTATAAGACAGGTATATCTTGGGCAGTTGAACACATGAGACTGAAGGCCAAATCTACATATCTATCTATCTATCTATCTATCTATCTATCTATCTATCTATCTATCTATCTATCTACATATATCCCAAATGTCCTACACTCACATCAATAGAACAGAAATTTGGGGTGCCCCCCATAGGCCTGATTTTACTGGTCCAAATATGCACAACTACGTCCAAGTCCTTGTACATTCATCACCTCACAACATAGAAAATAGAAAATATATACATTTATTGTTCGTAGCAAGCATAATTCAGCCGAAGTACTGTTGATGTTTTCATTCCATGTGGATTTTTATCAAGACAGGCTTAGTCAAACAACCTCTCAATTGAAGTTTAAGACGACATCTTTATATAGGAGGACGATTTACTGCACTCATTGATCCACTGCACTCACCATTCAAGTTATGTTCACTTTAGCTGCTCATTAATGCAACTACATAATCAGCCAATTATGTGGCAGAAACTCAATGCATAAAAACATGAAGAGATTGCTCGGTTTGGTTCAGACCAAAAACCAAAATAGGGAAGAAATGGGATCTACGATATTTGGGGGGTCTAGTAATGAAGCAGTGAAAAGTGTGGAGAAGTGAATTAGTGGAGAAGTTGCCCATGGCAACCAATCAGCATTGAAGTATCATTTATAATTTTCATACTACACAATTGTACGGAGCAGCTGATTGGTTGCCATGGGCAACTTCTCCACAGGCTCACTTCTCCATGCTTTTCACTGTTTCATGAATAGACCTGTGTGACAGTGAAATGACTGTTGGTACCAGATAGTTTGTGAATCTTAGAACTGCTGCTCTCCCAAGCTTTTCTTTGCAGAATAGTATCTACATAGAGTTTCTAGGGATGGTGTGCAAAACAGCTACAGTGGCATCACTATGTGGCACAACTGTTTCCAGAAATTATTTGTACACATCGAGACTGGTTATGGACCCATTTTTTTCTACTTTGCACTAGATTAGATTAGTTGTGCATACTGTGTACTTGACTGCCTTTGTTATAGTAACGGGCATAGATATCGATTATTACTTTTTGTCTCCAGCAACTCTTCAAGCTGTACATCAGGAATGGCTGCAGATCCACCTGAAATGTAAGTGATCCAGATGCATTTTCTGATTTCAGAATCATTATCAGTAAATAAAGAGTTCACATGTTACAGTAACAGCATGCCATAGTTTGAAATACGCTACCTTCAAAACATTCCCTTTTTTGTTCATGTTTCATGTTATAGCGAGGTTCCTTTATAATATTAAGAATCGTTAGGATGAATCGTTTTTCTGTTTCAGTAAAGGATCTTTTTGTTGGAAAATGTGGTTCTGGTATATTGTTTCATTTTTTAACCTTGTGCAACTGTTTTCATTGAAATTTTTTGATTCATTACAGTTATTTGATGCATTTGCCTGTTTACTTTGATATTTAAATGTCAGTATCATGTCATGAACCATTTATTTTGGCGCAGTTATACACCGTGAAGTCCTTGTTTGTTCAATTTACAGTATAATAGTTTGAGAAAAGGACATAAGAGACCTGAAATGTTGATGTGTGCTAATAAAACAACATTTTGTTTGAGCATCTATATGGTGTGCTGCAGTGGTGTAAGTTCGTCACAGTTGCCCGGAGGCAAGATAAATATTGGTGCCCCCCTATTTCCTATATTAAGATAATTTTATGTATGTATGTGTGCGTGTATATATATATGTGTGTGTGTGTGTGTGTGTGTGTGTGCGTGTGTGTGTGTGTGTGTGTGTGTGTGTGTGTGTGTGTGTGTGTGTGTATATATATGGAGTGTTCGGAAAAAAATTATATACTGTATTTATACAATTAATTGTCTTTTATTTTAAATCACACATTTCTTAGCAGTCATAACCAGGATTAGAACCCATGACCTGTTACATTAACAGCAGACACTTTACTGATGGAGTTATTTGCTCCTGTAGAGGTAGCATGAGAATTCTAACTATTTGAAGTTACGTGTAATTGTCAGAGAAGTAACTTCATATAGTTAATTAAAATTCTCATATTTCCTATACAGGAGCAAACAGTGCTTACAATGTAATAGGTTGTGGTTTCTAATCCTGGGTGTGATACTTGTAAAATGTGTATATTCAGTATAATAAAAATGGTGTGATTTGTAAGGTGCAGGGACCAGTGAGGAAGTTGGCCACTGAAGAGATAGTGGCAGCTATCAATTACCTTAATTCAATGGTGTCACAGTATGGGAGGAGCGGAGCCACCCTTCAGAGCAGGAGCCCGGCGGCAGATTACTCCGTTGCCTCCCAGAGTTCTGCCTCTGGTGTGCTTTCAACTGTGTCATTTTTTGCCTGGCACACAACAGAAGGTATTGTCCAGAATGGAGTGCCTACCATGAATTAAGGTATCTGTTAATTTTTTGTGTTGCATTCTCCGTTTTATCGTCTACAGATTTTGTCAACGTACTAGTCCTATTCAATTATCAGTTTTATTTCTCTGTTACTGTAGTTTACCGCTACATTGGACTATTATTAAGAGTTGTTATAATTATCTTCTACTTTAAATATATATGAACATTGGTGTAACATACCTCACACTATTGGACCTTATGTTTCACGTACAGAGTGATGGAAAATGTCAATACTTTGGCAGGAGCTATTTCTGAAAATGCTGAAACCATTTAATTTGAAGCTTTCGAATGCTGAAATAATTTTAAGCTCTGTGGCATTACGTGACTCAAGTAACCCTGATAATTTCAAGAGCCTCTACTTTGAGCTAATATTCCTAAAAATGGCATAATAAACTTTGACCTATATGCTATACCACTGTCTGATCATGATAAAGTGAATTACATACCAAGAGGCTTTGGGATTTCAAACATCCCTACTACTAAACGCTTAAATATGGAGTTCTGCCAGAGATCAATCTCAATTTTGAATAAATGTTCAATGGACCTAATGCTCCTCATGATAGAGGTATCTAAAAGAGTGGTAAAGAATACAAAAGATGGAGATTTTTAGTCTGTAGAAACAAATTTCTGCAACAAAGGTTATTTGACCTTTTTCAGGATTGTCAGCTAAAATCAACATTTTAATTGAAAAGCACAGAAATGATATGCTTGTTTTCAGAAAAGACAATATTTACAGAGTTAAGACTGCACAGAGCATTGCATATACCATTGTCTGATGGGCACTCAAGACAACAAACCTAGAACAACATATAATTTCAAACGAGATGTAATCCTCAGAACAAGGGATTATCATATACTGAGAAAGAAAATTTTAAGACTGTTTCTTTTTACATTGATTAAGAACAACCTCCAAGCTCCTCATTTGCTTTTTTAGACATCGCTACAAAGCCACAAAAAGGAATGAATGCAGGAATAGACCAATGAGATGCAGGTCACACTGGTAGCAGTCACAAAAAAGGCAAGGGCAAGAAAACTGTATTTATAACCTTTCGGAACATCATTTAAGACCTGTGGAATACAGTGTGTTGCAAAAGAGTTTATTTTATGTCCCTATAACTACATTTCTTAAGATGTGTGGACAATACAGTGAGTAATTCTAAATCACAGTACAATCACAATACCATCCCAATCTCTCCTAAGACGAATGGTCAGCATGAAAGAACTTAGCCCAACTTGCTGATATTGTCATATGCAAAGTGATAAAGGAAGTGCTATGGTACTTCAGAATTTTGGACTATCATAATGAGATTCTGTCCCAACTCAGCTGTTTTGATACTTATTGACTGATGGATAAGGACCCCACTACTATACATAAGCACCAAATTGATTAACTAATTGCAATGGGACTGTCTAACAATTGCATTTCTAAAGATCAAGCCTTCCTACAAGTACCTTACTCCAAACATTTAAGTGTGTGTGTGTTTATTTTTATACAGGTTGAGTATCCCATATCCAAATATTCCGAAATACGGAATATTCCGAAATACGGACTTTTTTGAGTGAGAGTGAGATCGTGAAACCTTTGTTTTTTGATGGCTTAATGTACACAAACTTTGTTTAATACACAAAGTTATTAAAAATATTGTATTAAATGACCTTCAGGCTGTGTATATAAGGTGTATATGAAACATAAATGAATTGTGTGAATGTAGACACACTTTGTTTAATGCACAATGTTATAAAAAATATTGGCTAAAATGACCTTCAGGCTGTGTGTACAAGGTGTATATGTAACATAAATGCATTCTGTGCTTAGATTTAGGTCCCATAACCATGATATCTCATTATGGTATGCAATTATTCCAAAATACGGAAAAATCCGATATCCAAAATACCTCTGGTCCCAAGCATTTTGGATAAGGGATACTCAACCTGTATATATATATATATATATATTGTCAAAGTCAAAAAATATTGTAATGCATATGCCTTGTTCTAACCCCATGCACATGCCCGCTGCTCGTGCACTCAGTCTGCCGTGCGTGCACATATCCGCAATTTGCATAGGATCGCTCCGGTGATCATGCGCGTGATATGGGTATTTACGGCGGAGTTTGTGAGCGCGTAGAGGGTTATTAGAACATTACATATTTAACCCAAATAGTGTACATTTTAGATATAACTCCCTTGCACCACGTCAGCGAGTATTAATAGTTTAAACAGTTCCTGGACTAAGAGATTCGCCTTTGCATGATAGGAAGGGTCAGATAAAGGTTGGAAGGTGATGTCTAGTATCCAGCTGTAGGGCATTTTGAGGGTAACATTCCGGTGTTGGTTAGAGAAAGATCGCATGTTCCAGCGTAGAGTTATGTGCAGAAGCAGAATATGAACATTAACTGTATTTACTGTATATTAAGTATGCGGCGGGAATCCAGAGGATACCACCCACCAGAGCAGTTGGGGAAAGACATCGCCCATCTATTCAAATCCACCTATGACCTCTTCTGTAATGTAAAGACACATCCCTGTGTCCAATGGACAATGAGATTACAGTGACCATTGTATTGTGTATGCATGTTGTGTATAAAAAGCCCATTGTTGCCTGGCCGGTCAGAAGACTCTGAACACTTTCTATCTGACTAGCGGAGGACCGGCCGGGTTGCGCTTGCGAACATTCTCACGTATGTACATTCTTTGTAGCCATTATTCTGTTTAGATTTATCTTGTTAGCCTGTAGTGTATGATTTGTACTGTTTTACCTTTTGGAATAATCCACTGTGGCCTTAGAACCCTGTGGTTTCAACTACAAATCAGTGTTGTGTCTTCACTTTCCTGCAAGGGTTTTAGAGTGTTCACCGTTGCCTTATAATTGAGTATTTTGGTTTTTTGTAGGAATTAGCTGAGAAGGCAATACCTGCAAAAGATGGGGGCCAGTTGCTCAAGTAAGGGACGATCAACCAGGGTTCAGGTTGATATTCCGCGGCCCAAGGGGTCGGCGAGGTACATAATGTGTGAGAAATATGGATCACACGCAGAGGTTTTATGCAATGAATGGGAACGTATGACTGCGGAAGATAGGGAACCATTCCCTAAGGTAGGCAGTTTTAATCCAGAGGTGTTGCAGAATTTAAGGATTAGGATATGTCTGTTAAAATCCCGAAAAGAAAGGATCAGACACTCAAACTGTTTACATTTATGGCAACGAGAGAGTGATATGCAAAGGGAACTAGCTCACGCAGCCGGTTCTAACCCTAGCAGGAAACTGATTGCAACTGCACCACCACCACCACCACCGTATATTACAGGGGAGAAAGTGGCTACAGACAATGGCATACTAATATATGATAAGAGTGAACTTGATAAATGTATTAATGCTAACCCGTACAAGTTGTATCCCATCTTAAACTTCCCTCAGGACTGCGATCAAGAAGATGAGCCCAGCACGATATAGGCACTCTCTCTAGCAGCTACCATACAAGACACACAAGTGGGCATGGCCCAACCAGTAAGAACAGTAGCAAAGGCCCCTAGCGGAGGGACAGGTGAGGTCGTGTCCACAGGTAAGTACGGTACAGTACATTATGCAGAGACAATTGCACCTCACATTGTAGAAGCTACCCAGAATGATGTAACTGAACTAAATCCTGTCAGGGTTTTAGCGGTCCCCAATGGGAAGACTGACGCTCAGGGAATCACTCCCATCAGGAACATTGCTATGCATTGTCCTTGGTCCCGGACAGAATTGAGGACAATTATGTCTGAATTTCCCGATCCCAGAAAGGATCTAGCCGCATGTCAGAGGTTTATCAGAGAACTAGGTAACGCCACCGAACCCACAAACAAAGATTGGCGGACAGTGCTACGGGCATGTTTGCCCTCCAATATTGACCCTGTGAAATTCATTGCTGATTGTAAATTAGACGCAGAAGTACCTCTCACTGATGAATACACTCAGGAGAATGTAAAACAGATCAATCTGCAGTTAGGGGTATATTTCCCTACTGTTGTCAAGTGGAATAAAATCTTTTCCATAAGACAAAAAGAAGGTGAAACTGCTTCTGAATATTTCCATCGAGCACTGCAGGAAATGGCTAGATACACTGGGGTCGAGGACATTAAGGAAAATGTACATCATAGAGAGGTAGCTGTGTCCGTATTAATGGACGGCTTGAAAGAAACGTTGAGAACAAGGGTACAAACCACTCAACCTAACTGGAGAGGTATTTCGGTGGCTGCATTAAGAGAGTCCGCTATCGAGCACGATCGGAACATCATTAAGCACAGGGTGTCACAGGGGGATAAGCTGATGACCGTAAGTATCAAAGCCCTGACAACGAAGCCACATCAGCCAAAACCCCAGACCTCTGATGGTAAGTCGTATGTAGTGAAATGTTATAATTGCAAGAGGGTAGGACATTACGCACGGAACTGTAATTATAAAAGCAACGTATATCGACCCCCTAGACCAGAACATGACTCACAGCATAACACACGTAATTGGGATCAGGGACCGTATAGGAGGAATTATGAGCCACATGCAGGGGAAACAAGGAGGTACCCACCTAGGAGGGACTGGCAGACCTCTGAAAATTCTCAGCTACCCCCCTCACATATTGTAGCTGCCAGCGCGCTGCGGGAGGGTCACAACATACAATAGGGGTTAGGCCACACCTGTAGTTTGCAGCCAGTGAAGTTGATTGCTAGCCTTGGTAATGAACCCGAGGTTACAGTTGATGTAGCTGGTAGATCACTACCTTTCCTTGTAGATACAGGGGCGGCCAGGTCAGTGTTAAATTCAACGGTAGGTATGAAAACCACGGGTAAAATAATTTCAGCAATGGGGGTAACAGGAGTAGTGCAACACTACCCTTTAAGTAGACCAGCGGAGATTACAATAGGGTCTTTGCAGACCAAGCACTCCTTTTTGCTAGCTGCATCGGCTCCGACTAATCTACTTGGGAGAGATTTATTGTGTAAGATGAGGTGTGTCATATATTGTACTCCTGAGGGTGTCTTCTTAGATATACCCAAGAATCACGTTCAGGAAGTGCAGGATATGTTAGACACCCCACAAAGGTTGATGTCACACTCTGCTGTTATAGACAGGTGTCCATCCAAGGTAGAGGAAATGATCTCCCAGATACCGGAATCCCTCTGGACCAAAGATGGACAAGACACTGGATTGATGGCAAATGTAGCTCCTGTAGTAGTGCAAGTAAAAGATGGTAGGATAGCTCCAAAAATCCCACAGTATCCTCTGAAGCCAGAGGTGGAATTAGGAGTGTACCCAGTCATAGAGCGCTTGCTACAACAGGGCATCCTAGTTAGGACGTCCAGCACTGCCAATAGTCCCATCTTCCCTGTGAAAAAGAGTGGGGGGAGGGGTTACAGGCTAGTGCAGGATCTAAAGGGGATAAACAAGATAATTGAGAGCCAATTCCCCGTAGTGCCAAATCCAGCTGTCATCCTCATGCAAATTCTCCCTACTGCAAAATTTTTCACTGTCATTGACCTCTGTTCTGCTTTCTTTTCGGTCCTTCTGCACCCTGACAGCCAATACTTGTTTGCATTTACATACAGGGGAGTACAGTACACCTGGACTCGCCTACCCCAAGGTTTTATTGACAGCCCAAGTATTTTCTCCCAGGCTTTGCATGACTGTTTACAATCCTTTCAACCTGAGAGCGGATCGGTATTAATACAGTATGTAGATGACTTACTGCTGTGTTCAGATTCACTCGAAGCATCCTTGAAAGACACGAAACAGCTTCTGTTTCACCTTTCTAATACGGAACACAAGGTTTCAAAGGATAAGTTACAGTTGTGCCAGACCAAGGTAAAATATTTGGGACATTGCTTGACACAAGGACTGAGACACCTCACCGCTGATAGAATACAGGCGATTCGCGACATGACTCTGCCACAAACCCAGCAGCAGATCCGCACTTTCCTTGGAATGTGTGGGTACTGCCAAAACTGAGGGTTCTCCATACTGGCTTTACCTTTGCAGGAAATGGTCTCCTCGAACAAACCAGATCGGATCTCTCACACAGATGAGTCCGAACTGGCATTTGAGACACTTAAACAATGCCTATCACAGGCACCTGCATTAGGCATGTCAGATTATGGGAAACCTTTTGAGTTGTACGGTACGGAAAGTGCTGGGTGTGCGGCAGGTGTCCTAACCCAGAGACATGGTGATGCCAGCAGGCCGGTAGCTTACTACAGTGCACAGTTGGACACCGTAGCACGGTCTCTCCCCACATGCTTGCGAAGTGTTGCAGCAATAGCATTGCTAGTGAGTAAAAGTGAAGATGTAGTGTTGGGACACAACCTGACCATCCATACACCTCATGCAGTATCAGCCTTACTGAACTCTGCCCAAACCAGACATGTCTCATCAGCACGGTTTACAAGGTGGGAACTAGCACTAATAAACATCACCATAAAGAGATGCAGCGCACTAAATCCTGCAACTTATCTCCCAGGTGTGCATGGACAGGCACAAAGGGTGGAGGATGAGAGTGATGGTGAAGAAGGATTTAGTACAGACACTGACACACATGATTGTATGGAATATCTGAACCAAACTTTCACTGCAAGACCCGACATTAGTGACAACCCACTGGAAGGCGTAGATTTTACTTTTTACACTGACGGTAGTTGCCACAGACAGACGGACTCGGGAGACTTGTGTACTGGATACGCAGTCGTAGATGACAAAGGTATCATAGAAGCTGAACCCCTGGGCCCACCGCACTCAGCACAAGTTGCTGAGCTAGTCACCCTAACCAGAGCGTGTGAATTGGCTAAGGGTAAGTCAGCCAATATATATACAGACTCTAGGTATGCCTTTGGAGTAGTGCATGATTTCGGGGCCCTATGGCACCTCAGAAATTTCATGACGGCAGCTGGCACACCTGTAGCGCATGCATCCCATATAAAAAGGCTTCTAACAGCGATACAGGAACCTTACAGAGTGGCTGTTATCAAGTGCAAAGCCCACACTTACAGTCAAGACCCAGTGTCACTTGGTAACAGCCGGGCAGACGAAGCTGCTAAATCAGCAGCCAGCACCCCCATACAGACAGATATCACACAACTGATGGTATTCAATACCGTCAACACACAAAAAGTAAGTGAAATGCAAAATTTGTGTTCTCCACAGGAAAAGGCAGTCTGGAGGTCAAAAGGATATGGCCAGGAGTCCTCAGGACTCTGGACAGATGGACAGGGTAAGCCAGTAGCCCCCAGAACATATCTTCCAAGCTTAGCTGAGGCGGCACACGGTCTGACTCATCTGGGCAAAGAGGGTATGTGTAAGCTGGTGAGAGCCTACTGGTGTGCGCCAGGATTCTCTTCTCATGCGGGTAAGAGAGCAATGACATGTCTTATCTGCTTGAGGAAGAATATTGGAAAGTCAATACCAACAGAACCATCCCATATCCCGCCAACAGACGGCCCTTTTCAGGTAATACAAATTTATTTCATACAGTTGCCACCCTGCAGAAATTTAAAGTATGTGTTAGTTTGTATTGACGTATTTTCAAATTGGGTAGAAGCGTTCCCCGCTGCCACAAATACTGCTACGTTCACTGCAAAGAAAATTGTGCAGGAATTTGTGTGCAGATATGGTATCCCTAGGATAATTGAAAGCGATAGGGGTACCCATTTTACAGGTGAAGTCTTTCAGGTTATGTGCAAACTGATGGGAATTAATAGTAAGCTGCATACTCCGTACCGCCCAAAGGCGAGTGCGAAAGTGGAAAGAGTAAACAGCACTATTAAGAACAAGTTGAGCAAAGTGATGGCTGAAACTGGATTGTTATGGCCAGAAGCTTTGCCACTTGTATTGTACAGCATCAGAACCACTCCCAGGTCCCCCCTTAACCTATCACCCTTTGAGATTCTTTTTGGTCGACAACCCCATGTAATGATTGAACCCCAGGATGATTTGAAATGCAATAATGAGGTGACTGTAAAATATATGGTTAAGATGAGCCAGCAGCTGAGGAATCAAAACAGCAATCTAAAGCTGGTGATTCCTGACCTACCAAACAGTAATTGTCATGACATTGAACCTGGGGATTATGCAATGATTCGAAATTTTCTACGCTCAGGTTGCCTTATTGACCAGTGGGAAGGACCGTACCAAGTCTTACTAACCAGCACGACAGCATTAAAGGTTGCCGAGAGAGAGACTATGGTCCACTCGTCCCACTGTAAGAAGGTCGCTGACCCAGAGAGAGCCCGTGACAAAGAGCAGAGTGTAGAGGAAATCGTATCACTGGAGTGCCTGTTCCGGGAAGGTTGAGAGGCAGGACTGTTGTCACGGCACCTGAGCACAGAGAACTACAAGACCAGATGCGGTTGTCGCACCAAATTTCGTTTTCCTTTTTATTATTTTCTCCATCTCCCATTACCCTCCTTTCCCCCCCGTCCTTGCTCCTTTTTCTCTCCCCTTAACAAGATGGACTTACCCCAAGAGACTGCATTCCGGGTTTTCCTGTTGACCCTGTTGTTGACCAGAGCAGTCTGTTTCGGTGAGAGTACCAGAGAGGTTGAGAAAGGATCTGCAATGGGTTCTGATGGCAAGGACGGATTTGTAGAATTCCAAGAGCAACACATCCATCGAGCAAAGGCGAGTATCAGAAAACGATCTAGTAGTCAAGAAACTAGGAGGCACTGTGAAAGGTTATTGGCTGAGGAGAATTGTATTTGTAGAAACTGTGAAAACATAGTTGAGGACGGGTGCATCCAGAGATGTCAGTCCAGCCTTAATATCAACATGGACCGTCATCCATTGAGTGATTATCACTCATTAGTGGGTAAGGTTTTAAACCAAACAGAATGCTGGGTGTGCTCACAAGTACCTCAAGGTCAGAGCAAGTCAGGACTAGTACCGTATCCATTAACAATAGATGAGGTACTTGAATTAAGGGGTGGGAGACCGATGAACAAGAAATTTAATATTTCTAGGCCCCCTAGTTTGAAGCTCCACCAATATCATGTGGATAGATCCTTAGTATGATTCAACATTTCCAATTCCCGAAAAGCCGGGAAATTGGGAAGTGACATGGAATAACCAAACCATGGCATTTTCACACAGAGCCGACAGAATACCCGTAGACACTGAACTTATACGCCAAATAGCCGACGGTGGAAGGTATTTTCGGTACAGGTATACTCTAGGAAGTAGGACCATGCGGGTTGGAGAAGTATCACCAGGGTACTGTGCGCATATCATACAGCCTGATACGTGTACTGAACAGATGAGAGAGTTAGGGATAGGATTTTTCACTTGGAAGGTTTGCAATATGGTAATGTCATATTGTGTCCCATATGTTCTCCCCGATGATGCATATTTCATATGCGGGAGGAAGGCGTATAAGTGGCTTGCCCCAAACTCAGAGGGATTGTGTTACATTGGAAGAGTGTTGCCAGAAGTTATGACCATAACCCATAATAAGATGAAAGACGTTCACCGCAATGCTCAAGCTCCTTACACTCATACTCACTATGAACACATCGTTAAGAGACACCTTATAGATAGGACAGAGCACGCAGCCTCTGATTTGATCCACGAATCCACCGGGATTCAATTCCTACTCGCATTAGATATCACCCATAACGCCAGAGGAATTATAAATTATAGGTATATTCATGCGCTAGCGAACCTGATAGATAATATCACCGAGATGTATGATGACACCTTCAGGTATACAGGGAGGGAGTTGCAAGCTTACAAAACGGAACTGATCCAGCACAGGATGGTTCTAAATTATATCACAGCGGTGACAGGCGGGTACTGTGTCACCTTGGCAACTCAGTATGGTGTGAAGTGTTGCACGTACATCACAAACAGCACTGATGACCCAACTAAGGTCATAGATCAAAAGATGGATGATATCTTGCAATTGAAGTGGGAGTTCCGAAGGAAACACAACCTTACCCTTACTGCTGTGAGTAATGAACTGACCGGCTGGGTCTCATGGTTGAACCCACGCAATTGGTTCTCAGGTTTAAGAGAATGGGCTCAAAATGTTATCGTGAGTGTAGGAAAGTTTCTCCTTTGTATACTGGGAGTTGTCATAATGATTGGTTTGATAATTAGGTGTGTTCGAATTTTAACGCGGCGCAAGCACGGTACCAAAGTGATGAGTTTGAGGAGCGGGGGCATTGTTACAGCAACTGATTTAATTTATGACCCATCAATAGAGACAATGTTGTGATAAAACGTGATTCCACGGTCCGTTTCTTTCACCCGTTTTTCCTCTGTTTTTCTCTCAGCAAAAATACACCCATCCAGAAAAGACTTTGATGAACACTCTCAGAAAAAAAATACACCCATCCGGACAAGACTTCAATCAACACCAAAGAACGATTGCATAAATGTTATGTGATTGTATTTTTGATATGTTTCTTAACTTCATCTCTACAACCTTCAGGTAGTGACACACATAGTCGACAGGTGATATCCACATATTAGCATTCACATGTGTTCCCCCTCCATGTATCATCAACTAAATGTGCACCCCATTTGTTGGAATAAGAAGCCGAAAAGAGCTCGGTAGTGTTTGTTGGCCCACTTACAGACCCTTAATACGGGATGAGAAGGATTTAATGTATACTTCGCAATACCTCGAAGCTTATCTAGAACATATACGGCACGATTCTACATGCCCATCAGACATGGATTTCATACATACATGCTTTTACTATCCCACTAGATCATACATTTCCAGCCTACACCTCTCCTCCTACCATCCAATCATTTATGGATAATGTATTGTATATTTTTATCCAACCATATGTAGATATTGTATTATATATTTTTCTGTTTAATGTTTAGATAGTGGCAGTTATTGTTGACTGCCAAAGGGTGGACTGTCAAAGTCGAAAAATATTGTAATGCATATGCCTTGTTCTAACCCCATGCACATGCCCCCTGCTCGTGCACTCAGTCTGCCGTGCGTGCACATATCCGCAATTTGCGTAGGATCGCTCCGGCGATCATGCGCGTGATATGGGTATTTACGGTGGAGTTTGTGAGCGCGTAGAGGGTTATTAGAACATTACATATTTAACCCAAATAGTGTACATTTTAGATATAACTCCCTTGCACCACGTCAGCGAGTATTAATAGTTTAAACAGTTCCTGGACTAAGAGATTCGCCTTTGCATGATAGGAAGGGTCAGATAAAGGTTGGAAGGTGATGTCTAGTATCCAGCTGTAGGGTATTTTGAGGGTAACATTCCGGTGTTGGTTAGAGAAAGATCGCATGTTCCAGCGTATAGTTATGTGCAGAAGCAGAATATGAACATTTTCTGTATTTACTGTATATTAAGTATGTGGCGGGAATCCAGAGGATACCACCCACCAGAGCAGTTGGGGAAAGACATCGCCCATCTATTCAAATCCACCTATGACCTCTTCTGTAATGTAAAGACACATCCCTGTGTCCAATGGACAATGAGATTACAGTGACCATTGTATTGTGTATGCATGTTGTGTATAAAAAGCCCATTGTTGCCTGGCCGGTCAGAAGACTCTGAACGCTTTCTATCTGACTAGCGGAGGACCGGCCGGGTTGTGCTTGCGAACATTCTCACGTATGTACATTCTCTGTAGCCATTATTCTGTTTAGATTTATCTTGTTAGCCTGTAGTGTATGATTTGTACTGTTTTACCTTTTGGAATAATCCACTGTGGGCTTAGAACCCTGTGGTTTCAACTACAAATCAGTGTTGTGTCTTCACTTTCCAGCAAGGGTTTTAGAGTGTATTTATCTATATAAGGTGTATAAGTAT
Source organism: Pseudophryne corroboree (assembly GCF_028390025.1). NCBI lineage: Eukaryota > Metazoa > Chordata > Amphibia > Anura > Myobatrachidae > Pseudophryne > Pseudophryne corroboree. Next base: position 474,937,739 of record NC_086444.1, read on the forward strand.
TGATAAGGTGTACGCACTGCGGGTACTTTATACCGTCAGCGCTACTTAAGGTTTAAGGTATAACATCGTTGCAGTACTTTGCTGTTAAGGATTTAAAGTGTGATCATATCATTATATTGTATCATTAACAAGGTTTAAAGGTTATCAATTGTGTGTGCGCACGCTGTGTGTACTCTGTACACTCAGCGCGGCGTGTGTACGCCAAGTACGTACCACGTGCAGGACTCTGTACGCAAATAGCGTACAAAGTGCGTAGCATGTGTATTCAGTTTAGCGGCTATAGCGGCTCCACGGTAATAGTGTATCTAGAGGTATAGCTTTTCGGTCTAAGATAATATTAATATTATCAATATATATATATATATATATATATATATACAGTGCCTTGCTAAAGTATTCACCTTTGCATTTACTATGTTTTGTTGTCTCACAACCTGGAATTAAAATGGATTGTTTGAAGGTTTGCCTCATTTCATTCACAGAACATGCCTGTAAAAGAACAGAAAGATGTAATCGTGGGAATCAAGTGTGGAAAACAGTACCGCATAAAGGCAGACCGAACAATAGAGAAGAATCACATCATATACAGAAGATCAAAACCTACAACAAATTTTCTACCTTACAAAGATTAAGATCAACGGACAAAAAGTTTTTTTTATCACCACGCCTAGGAGCTCGTCCAAAAAACACGTTCAGAGGCACGCTACAAGAAGAATCAGTACATGCATCCCCTCTAAAAAGGCCCCACGTAGAAGAAGAGGAAAACGGGGCGGCAGGAGGGAAAGATTACAACACCAAAAGGAGAAATGTACAGCACTAGACCCAAAGGAGAAGGGGATATTCAACATTTCAAAGCATGCATTGACAAATTACGAAACTTCGTTATTGAGCAAAGGCTTATCATTTGCACCCACAGAAAAATTGAATAAATTCGAGACATTTATAGACTTAAACAAATTTATTCGCAAGCTCACACTTAAAAGACATTTTGCACGTAAGGATAATGCCATCATCTCAAACTATGAAGAAGCATCAAGATCAGGATTGAGACGCAAATCTAAATATTATCCGGTGGAATCAAAAGGCAACCATATCAGCATATTCTATGATCTGGTAAAAAGAGACTTATGTGATACTGACCTTGCACCAGTAGTCACAAAAAATCTCACCAACAGAGAAAAAGAGGCACTAAAGAAATTACAGAAAAATTCAGAAATAGTGATAAAACCTGCTGACAAAGGGGGGGGGACTAGTTATCCTGGATCGAGACAACTATGTAAAAGAAGCACATCGTTTATTAGGAGATACCACATCCTACGAACTACTACAGAATGACCCCAAGGATGTACATACAGAAGAATTGAGAATACTCCTCACACAAGGACTTCGGAATGGAAGCATCACGAAAGAGGAATTCCAATTTTTAATGCAATCTAGTCCCATAACCCCCATTTTCTATTATCTGCCGAAAATCCATAAAAACCTTTTAAATCCACCAGGGAGACCCATTGTCGCTGGAATTGATTCCTTAACATCTAAACTGTCTGAATATGTAGATGTTTTTCTAAACCCATATGTTAAGGAATTACCGTCCTATCTTAAAGACACTACCATGGTATTGAACCTAATGAAATCAGTAGAATGGAAAGACACCTATTTATGGATCACATTGGATGTTCAGTCTCTATATACGTGCATCGAGCATTCTAAAGGCATTAAGGCATGTAAAGATTTTTTAGATAAGGACCCTACCCTTACAACGATCCAAAGAGCTTTTATCTGTGATGTGATGAATTTTATCTTAAGTCGAAACTATTTTAAATTTTTAGAGAGTTTTTATCTTCAACGCTGTGGGACCGCAATGGGCACGATTTTTGCACCAAGTTTCGCAAACCTATTTATGGGACAATGGGAGGAACTCTATGTGTATAACACTCAATATTTCAAGAATAATGTGATCCTGTACAAACGCTATATCGATAATATTTTAATAATATGGAATGGCAGCCTGGAACTTTTTATGGAATTTTTTAACCTTTTAGAAATTAATGACATGAATCTCACATTTACTTACAATACAAACAAAATCTCCATAGAATACCTGGATTTAGTACTAATAGGTGAAGGATCATCAGTGGTAACCAGAAACTTCATTAAAGGGGTGGATAAAAACAGCTACCTCCACTACCAAAGCAGCCACGCAAAGACATGGAAAGACAACATCCCATATTCTCAGTTCCATAGAATTAAGCGGAACTGTAGCAAGAAAGAGGTCTGCAATGAACAGGTAGCCATCTACAGAAAACGATTTGAAGAGAAGTCATACCCAAAATCAATTCTGGACAAGGCCACTGCAAGAACAAATACCCTAAAGAGGGAGGACCTTCTAGAATACAAAAAGAAGGAAGCCCCCAAGGAATCCACCGCATTCATCACCACCTACAACCATCATGAGAATCATATCAAATCATCCCTTAGGGAACATTGGAAGATTTTACTTATGGATCCTGTACTGAAGGAAATTCTCCCGGAAAAACCACAGATAGTCTTCCGCAAATCCAAGAGTCTCAAAGATCATCTTGTACCCAGCATGTTACGTGATACCATCGAGGAAAGAACCAATCAAACATTTTTGAAATGCACAGGAGCATTCAAATGCGGACGATGTAACATCTGCAAGTTCTTAAACTCAAACAGGAAAACCTTTTATGACTCAGGAGATACCAAAGAATTTAAGATAAAAGAATTCCTCAATTGTAACAGCAGTTCTGTCATATATTTGTTGGAATGTACATGTAAGAAGAAGTACGTGGGGAAAACAAAGCGGACACTTAAACTAAGAATTCAAGAACACATCAGGAGCATCAAAAATAAGCTCGATACCCACCTCATCTACAGACATTTCATCTTGGAACACAACTCAAATCCAGAAGACTTAACCTTTAAAGCAATCGAACACGTACAGATTGGGGAAAGAGGCGGAGATCTGGCGAACAAACTATCTCAAAGAGAAATGTTTTGGATCTACCAGCTTAACACGATGCACCCGGCAGGATTCAATGAGGGATATGAAATTGCCCCATTTCTATAAGGTCATTATAAAAAACTGTCACATCCATTTTCCACTCACTTTAATCACATTGAATTTATATGTGCACCTGTATTCGTGAGCACGATAATAAAAATATTTGACACAAGAATGAGTGTTTTGTTTAAAGCCAATAGATACAGTCATACCACACTGGCTCCACGCCCAAACCCGTCCGATCTTGGAAGCTAAGCAGTGTTGGGCTTTAACAGTACCAAGAGGGAGACCACCTGGGAAGCTAAAGTACTGTAAAAAATAGGTAATAAACACTAATGTGTCAAACTAGGGCCCACGTATACGACACACATGATCACTGAACTGAGTGGGCACGCACTAAGGCACTGATAGGTGCATGCACACAATTATACAAACTTGATATATATACATAATATATGCACTTGCATATACGAGTATAACTGTATATGCACGTTACCACGTTTATTTTAATTCACCCAGTTTATAAAAATGTTTATCTTCCCAATATTAATAGTATACATTTATTTAACTGGATTTGAAAGATATCTGTTTCTCCCACCCCATTGTTTTGAAAAACAACTCCCATAAAATTACCACTTTCAAGAAACATAATATAGTGCCTTGGACTAAAAGTGGACATATTCATATGCCACATATGTAATAATTGTCTTAATGAAGCACTCGAGGCGAATTGATATTAATTACACTTTATTTTATCATTCTTTATCTATGTCACTGAGCAAGTAATATGCAAGGAGAATCCACGTCTGCATATAGGGACTCCGCTAAAATGGCCGCCGATAAAGCACTGAACTATACAGACGCTATAAAACAAGAAGAAGCGTCATATGTCATTCCGGACACGCATACCGGAAGTGGGGCACAAATAACAGAACTTTAAGGACGGAAGTGGGGCATGAAGCTCCGAACACTGCCGTTCGTCGAGACGCGATACCGGAAGTGGGGCGTCCACGCATGCGCACTCCGCAGCCGCCGATACAGGAAGTGTGGCGGAAGTGCGCATTAACAACAAGAACTATTTACTACACTGTTTTAAAGTACTTACTCAGCTCGTTTTTAATATAAAGTCATGGGATGCCTCTCCCTAGCCTATTAATATTGCTCCATCATTGTTTCTCTGCTACCAATTTGAACTATGTGTATGATACACTTTGACATTATTAATTGACAGGAAGTGATGTCACAGATAGTAACCCCTTATCAGTAGGTATATAAGCCTACTCTGCACATTCAATCATTACCCCTTGATGAAGTCAGATAGACGAAACGCGTTGGGATTGCCTGTATGACCCTCCATCTTAAGTTAAGCTGTTTTTTAATAATTACAAATTCTTTTATTCTATTTATGTCTTAAGATTTTTATATATCCGCTTTTTAGTAGATATTCTGTTTTACTACATTTTTATCATATATGTAGTTTTGTGAAAAAAACAGTTTTTTCTAAAAGCTAGTGTTTTTTACTGTTGGCAAAATAAATTGTTATTATTCTTTTACAAAAAAAAGTTTTTTATCCTGTCCATTATATACGTTACTTTAGTCCGCTAAATATTTTTTATATATATAAACACCAGTTGGTCGCCAGAGCCCCTATCTACCCATATTCACCTTAATCCTATACAGCATCTTACCAATGCTGAAATTTTCAGGGGACGGCTGACACCCTATTATTTATAAGGGAGTGTTTTTTACATATAAATATATATTTTGTATTTTTAGGTGTTTTTTCCCTCACACGTGGCGCTATACTCCTATTTTTTATATATATATACAGTGCCTTGCTAAAGTATTCACCTCCCCCTTTGCATTTACTATGTTTTGTTGTCTCACAACCTGGAATTAAAATGGATTGTTTGAAGGTTTGCCTCATTTCATTCACAGAACATGCCTGTAAAAGAACAGAAAGATGTTTGTTTTTTTATTGTGAAGCAAACAACAAATAGGACAAAATAACAGAAAACTTCAGCATGCATAATTATTCACCCCCCTATCGTCTGTACTTTGTAGAGCCACTTTTTTGTGGCAATTACAGGTGCAAGTGGCTTTGGATAAGTCTCTATGAGCTAGCCACATCTTGCCACTGGGATTTTTGCCCAATCCTCAAGGCAAAACTGCTCCAGCTCCTTCATGTTGGAAGGTTTCTGCTTGTGAACAGCAATCTTCAAGTCTGACCACAGATTCTCAATTGGATTGAGGTCTGGGCTTTGATTAGGCCATTCCAACACATTTAAATGTTTCCCCTTAAACCACTCGAGTGTTGCTTTAGCAGTATGCTTCGGGTCACTGACCTGCTGGAAGGTGACCGCCGTCCCAGTCTCAAATCACAGGCAGACTGAAACAGGTTTTGCTCAAGAATATCCCTAAATTTAGCACCATCCATCTTTCCCTCCACTCAAAACAGTTTACCAGTCTCTGCTGCTGAAAAACATCCTCACCCACAGCACGATGCGGCCACCACTATGTTTCACTGTGGGGATGGTGTTCTTGGGGTTATGGGATGTGTTGAGTTTTCGCCAGACATAGCGCCAAAAAGTTCAACTTTAGTCTCATCTGATCAGAGCTCCTTCCTCCATACATTTGGGTAGTCGTCCACATGCCTTTTGGCAAACTCAAAAAGTGCCTTCTTATTTTTAACACTAAGGGCTTTATTCAATATCTCTTGGAAGCTGCCGGCTTGTCGGAAAGACGGAAGCTTCTGACAGAAATAGGTCGGAAGGGGTTCCGACCTAATCAATAGGGGCTGTTTTTTTCCGACAAGTCCGGAATTCCCGACTTGTCGGAAAACACGTGGATCGGTGGAATAGCCGCCGATCCATGTGCTACTGTCGGAAATGGGGCCAAATCTGACAGGTTTTGGTCCCCTTTCCGACAAACTCAATCCGACTTGAAAACAAGTCAGATTGAGGTGAGGAGATAAGCGTTGCTGTGGGCCGCGAGGGGAGCAGAGATCGACGGCCGGCGGGGGAAGCTGGCTGCGGGGGGGACATGTCTGCAGCAGTGGGGGGAGGCACTGCAGGGAGACCTCACTCCCTGCAGCGCCTCTCCCCGCCACCCCAGACATGTCCCCACTGCAGCCAGCCACCAATCTCTGCTTTCCCCGCGGCCCAGCTTACCCCCGCTGCCGTCCCGCTCCCGCCCGCCGCCATCTGCACTCCTGGCCGCTGCTGTCAGCGCATCCGCAGCCGCAGACAGCAGCAGCCGTCCATTGAATAGGGGCTGTTGGAATGGATCCGACTTTTATTGAATTTACCCCTAAGTAATGTTTTTTTTCTGGCCACTCTTCCATAAAGACCAGCTCTATGGAGTGTATGGCTTATTGTGGTCACATGCGCAGAAACATCAGTGTCAGCTGTGGAATACTGCAATTCCTCCATGGTTACCTTTGGTCACTGTGCTGCCTCTCTGATTAATGCCCCCCTTGCCTGGTCTGTGAGTTTTGGTGGCCGGCCCTCTCTTGGCAGGGTACCATGTTCTCTCTATTTGAAGATGATGGATTTGATGGTGCTCCAGGGGATCATCAAAGATTTGGATTTTTTTTATAACCCAACCCTGACTTGTACTTCTCAACAACTTTGTCCCTGAGAGCTCCTTGGTCTTCATGGTGTGATGCCTCTTGCTTAGTGATGTTGCAGCCTCTGGGGCCTTTCAGAAAAGGTGTGTTTATACTGACAGATCATGTGACACTTAGATTGCACACAGGTGGACTTCATTTCACTAATTATGTGAATTCTGAAGATAATTGGTTGCACCAGAACTTTTGAGGGGCTTTATAGCAAAGGGGGTGAATACATATCCACATGCCAATTTTAACATTTTTATTTATAAAAAAAAATTTTTATATATATTTTTCTCATTTCACTTCACCAACTTAGACTATTTTGTGCATATTCATCACATAAAATTCAGATTAAAAAAAATTAAATTACAGGTTGTAATGTAACAAAACATGTAAAAAGCCAAGGGGGGTGAATACTTTAGCAAGGCACTTTATGTATGTATATATATATATATATATATATATATATATATATATATACATACTACCAAAAATCCATGAGTTGAACTAGATCACATGAACAACCCATAATATCTTCCACTGTCTAATTGAAAATGGTCTCTAGCCCAATTTGTGGGTCTGTTATACAGCCATGCATCATTAACATCCCTACTTACTTAAGGGACATTTCCTCAGTTCTTTATAGACCTTGCCTGTCCTCCAAAGTTCATGTTTTCTAGCAAGACATTGGTATCACTGCTTTCTGGAATTTATGAACTAACAATCCTCTCTATTAACTAAACTAAAAAGTACTTTGTCTAAGGATTATGGTCAATATATTTTCTGCAGCAGGATACATTGGTTTCCACACGAAAACATCGGGGTGTAGAGTGGATCTTGATCAAGAGGCACCAACAGACTAAAGCTTCAGGCTGTCTCAGGATGCATTGGCGCCTCCCCTATAAATTCCGCCTCCAGGCACTGAGAGCTCAGTTTTTTGAGTTGGTGCCTGCCGCAACAGGTCACCCAACAGGAGGGCTGCACTGGGCAGCCCTGAAAAAGCTTTCTAAGAAGATTTCTTCTCTGGGCTGTCAGAGCTATATGTCAGAGTGACACTTCAGCGCTGCAGCTCCATCACCTCCCAAGCAGCGTCGCATACTCCTGAGGCTCTGTTCCCGGGTACTTGTGGCGGAGACGCTCCGGCTTAGGCACATGGTCGCAGACGCTCTCCTGGTTCGCATGGCTGCTGCGGGGAGGAGGTAAGAGATTTCCCCAGGCGGGACCCGCCATTAAATCGCGTTCCATCTGCGACCTAAGGAGACAGGTCTCTGTGCTGGCGTGAACATTGTCTCTGAATAGGGATCCCACTAGACCGCCGGGGCATCTGAGTACAGGTCGGGTGTACTAACACCACATTTAATAATACTCACAGTACCTGGGGTGGAAGTCCAGCACAGGGGAGGTGGCGCTTGACTTGTACCCCCTCCCCCGGCCCAGGGCGCCATCTCTGAGTAGATTTTCCCACCCTGGAGCTGCCTCACACTCTCCCCCACTCCCTGACTGAGATGCTGGGCGCCATTTTCTGAGCATAGCTGCGGCTGGTCTCCGGGACTGCAGGGCAAGGTCTCCCTTGTAAAGCCGCTTGTATACAGCACTGTGACTTTACAAACACTTAAGTACTCTACATATCGTTATACAGACAGCATTAGTTAAGAAAAAGTGTACCTGTTATAGAATATATTGTACGGGTATTCTAATATATACCTCTGGTCTAGGACCGTGCTGTGTGTGTGTGTATATATATATATATATATTTTAATCCAGTGCAGCCTTATTGTTGTAATAATTTCTGCATTGCCTGTGACTGTGTGTGCCTGTATCTGCTGTGCGGTTTCACTTTCAGTGTTTCCCAGATATATCTGTCACTATATTCTGTACCCTGACTAGGTACGTCTGGGTCATATATACAGTGCGACACAGTATTTATCCATATACGTATATTATACTTTGTACTCAGACCCATAATACTGGATTTATTCACAGGTATTGTACTTTGTCTGGCTTTATCATACTAAGTAGCTCTATTGTTGCATTCATATAATGCCTAACAAAAAGGGCAGTAGGTCAGTGGAAGCTCCTGCACCATGCACCAAGGATTTACCAGAAGGGGAAGTTTTGTATGATGGTCTGTGTACTATGGGCCTAATTCTGAGTTGATCGCAGCAGCAAATTTGTTAGCAGTTGGGCAAAACCATGTGCACTGCAGGGGGGACAGATATAACATGTGCAGAGAGAGTTAGATTTGGGTGGGGTGTATTCAAACTGAAATCTAAATTGCAGTGTAAAAATAAAGCAGCCAGTATTTACCCTGCACAGAAATGAAATAACCCACCCAAATCTAACTCTCTCTGCAAATGTTATATCTGCCCCCCTGCAGTGAACATGCTTTTGCCCAATTACTAAAAAACTTGCTGCTGCGATCAACTCAGAATTACCCCCTATGTGTCATACACCTCATTGCCAGTCCGCAGCTCCTGGGTCTACTCAGGAGCCACCCTGTGCTGCGTTCACAAATATACTGGGTATTCTGGTAGAACGCCTTACGCCCCCTATGGGACCACCTGTGCCACTACAGCATTTCCCTAAGGTAATTCCACCTTGGGTGGAAAATTTATCTAACCAGCTGCAACAATGAAATCAGTCTTTGGTTAGACAGAAATCCTCTCCAGGTCACTCTCATGTCTCTTGGTCATCTAAGCAGGCTACTTCCTCCTCACAGTCGACATACCTCTCTGATGTTTCATCTGAAGAGGAAGGAGAGCATACGGTCCTGTCAGACACTGAATCCTGTGTTACTGATGAGGATTCTCCCTTGCAGATTGATGTCACTGCCTTAGTGGTTGCTATTAAACAAATCCTACAAATCTCTGATGATGAGGATTCTACTACTGTGGCAAAGAAAACGGATATGTTTAAATGGCAGAAAGTGGTTAAAACTCTGTTACCCCATTCTGACCACTTAGTGGACATCAGAAGGGAACCCTGGTCTACACCAGGGAAGAAATTCCCTCTGCATAAATGGGCCTTAGCTCGCTATCCTCTCCCTGCAGAGTTATGTAGCAAGTGGGAAAATTCACCGCCAGTGGATTCTCACATCACCCGACTCGTGGTGTCATCACTGTCACCTCACTGAAGGAACCGACAGATAAGCGTGTGGAGGGATGCCTGAAATCTATTTACTCCCTTACAGGAGCTGTGCATAGACCCACTTTCTGCAGCGGGGTACACTGGTATTCCAGGTAATAACATCGGGGTGTAGAGTTGGATCTTGATCTGAGGCAGCAACAGGCTAAAGCTTTGACTCTTCCCAGAATGCACTGCACCGCCTCCTCTATACCCCCGCCTCCAAGCACTGGAGCTCAGTTTGCCAGTTGGTGCCTGCAGTGCAGGCAGCTAACAGGTGGGGCTGCGATAGGCAGCCCTGAAAAGAGCTTTTTAGAAGACTTCAAGGGCCGCAGCACTTTCTATGTTTTTATGACATGCTGTGCTGCAACTCCATCACCTCCCTCAGCGGCGCTGCATACTCCCGCGGCCTGGTTCCCGGGTACTTGCAGCGGAGACACACCCGCTTTTTCAGGCACACCACCGTTGTCATTCTCCAGGATCGCGTGGCTGCACTAGAAGGGGGTGGTAAGGTAAATCACGATCTGGCCACGCTCTCAGGAGATGTACGTGCTGCTGGCATGTACACTGTGTCGCACAGGGACCCCACTATATCCACCAGGGCAAGGAGCACAGGTTGGATTTGTTAAAATCCGTTTGCAAAAGGCTCCACAGTACCTGTTGGTGAAGTCCAGCAGAGGGGATAAGGCGCTGACCTGTAGCCCCTCCGCCAGCTCCGGGCACCATATACTGCTGGTGTTCCCGCCCTGGAGCTGCATTTCACTCTCCCTCACTCCCTGACAGAGATTTTGGCACCATCTACACTACTAGCTGGGCTGATCTCCGGGACTGCTGGGCACTGTCTCCTCTGTAAAGCAAAAGAAGTATTATCTAATGTACCTTCGTTATTGGCTGAGTTATGTAACAACATTGCGATAGGACGAGGAAATATTCACTGCGGTTTTGTGGACTGAAAGTCACGTGACCGCAGTATAACACACAAACCTGTAACCGTAGTTCAACCATATAAGGAAGTATCTGCTGAGATCCACGGACTATAAGTCACGTGACCGCGGGGTAACATATGATTGTGGTTCAATTAAACCAGGAAATACACACGGCGGTTCATGGACCGGAAGTCATGTGACCTCAGTAGATCACATGAATAGGTGACCACGGCCCAACCTAAATGAGGAAATACACACTGCGGTTCATGGACCGGAAGTCACGTGACCGCGGTGTATTATGTATGCTCAATTATGAATTTTAGACCCTCTATTATACGGCCCGTACTTGTGTGATATGAGACCCGAAATAGCCACAGTCCTTGTGTGTGCCTTGTCAAATGGGCACATGAAAAACGAATAGACAATGTATAGAACCATTTGGATCATGCATCATTTAAATTGATTTCCGGGAGGAAGTGAGGTATGTGGTTTACATGCAGGAAGTCATGTGACCACATATGCGTTCCAAATACCGGAAGTAATGCACGATGACGACGTTGTTTTTACTGCTTTTTCTGCTGAATGGAAGCGTTATAATAATAAATAAATAATCAGGTTTGCCTCTGAGTCTTATTAATAAATACCACATGTGTAGATTATAAAGTTTTATTGAATATAGCGATAGTTTGGATGGATGAGTTGAACAGGTGTTGACTAATTGCCCCTCATTAAGGGTATAAATATTGCACCATTTGCTTCATCATGTCACCTTGAAAAAGCTGCCCAGCAGCAGCGAAACGCGTTGGTGGGATTTGCCACTTCATCTTGACCACTCAACTGCCACTGCACCCTCCTGTTTTCTTGGACAAACGGAAAAGAAACGACTTTTTGGGACACTGCACTTCTACATCAGGACAGGACTCCACTTCCATTTAAAGGCACCGCATGACTGGTGAGGATTTCTTGGAACCTACGCAAAAGGCTCTCCAGCATCTATTTGGACTGCACCTCCAGCGGTGAATATGTGGTAATATCCGTCCAGGTCAAACTGTGCTATTAAAGTTCCCATATCGTTTGTATCCAAGTACATCAAATAAGAGAGGGTGACAATTTCATCAGGCTGAACTGTGTTTAAATCTTATTGATGGTCTGGTTTTTATAACCATATAAGTGGCGATTACAGCATTATGTTTTATGTATGTTTTTAGATTATAATAAATTCTGTACCTGTTTTTTACTCATCCATCCAGTTATTTCACTCATTATACAAGTTTAGCGCTGCTATTTTTTCTGTGTTTGTCCTCTGTAAAGCCGCCTGCCTCATCAGCGCTGTGCTTTTACAGACACGTAAGTATTCTACATGTAATTTTAGACAGTGTTAGTGAAGAACAAGTGTACTGCTATCTGAATATTTAGTACAAGTATTCTGTGATATACATCCAGTATCTACTGTGCATGGTTATATCTATACTCATACATAGTAATATGTAAATTACTAGTCCAGTGCAGTTTTATTGTTTATATGTAATAACTTCTTCATTGTACATGTGACTGTGTGTGCATGGAGCTGTTGTGTGGATTCCATTCTTGTGTATCACACTACTCGCTATCACTATATTCTGTACCCTGGGAGGCTAGGTGCATCAGGGTCTCATATATATATATATATAGTACTACACCGGATATACTACTTTGTATTTTTCTCTGTTTGTTTCAGTCACCTCATACCGCTAAAATCCTCTGTTTGTGCTCGGTATTCACTGTCACATAACACAGGGGGTTATTGGCAGGTATTATATTTGGCTATATTGTACTGTCACACTCTAAGGCTACATTCCTTATAATGTCTGCTACACAGGACGGGAAATCCGCGGATGCTCCTGCATCATGCAGTGCTTGCACCACGGATTTACCTGAGGGGGAAGTTTTAGCTACTGGTTCAGGCACACATCTCCTAGCCAGCCCGCAGCACCTGTGGCTTCTCAGGAACCACCCTGGGAAGCATTTTCAAATATGCTATCTACACTGGTATCATGTCTCATGCCCCCTGTGGGCTCTCCTATGACATTACAGCCACATATTGTCCCGGTGGTGAACCCGCCATGGGCGGATTCACTATCTACTCAGGTGCAAAAATGATATCAATCTTTGATTGCTCAACCTACCCCTTGCCCCTTGAAAGAGGCCAAGGGGTCCTCTAAGTGGGCCATTTCTTCCTACCAATCCACTAATATTTCAGATAATTCTGATGAAGTTGGGGAATATACTAATCCGTCAGACACTGATACAGTTGCTTCTGATGAGGATTCTATAACACAGGTTGATGTTCCTGACCTAGTGGATGCTATTTAGCTGATTCTCCAAATGGATGATGACGCTGAACCCACTGCTACGTCTAAGAAACCTGATAAATTCAAATGTCAGAAGGTTGCTAAGGTAGTCTTACCACACTCTGACCATTTAATTGACACACGTCAGGAATCCTGGGCGTCTCCAGGAAAGAAGTTTTCCCTGTCTAAGAAGATGCTAGCTCATTACCCTATCCCTATGAAGTTGAGTAACAAATGGGAGACTCCACCGCTGGTGGACTCTCATGTCGCCCGCCTTGTGGTGTCCTCGACTTTGCCTGTCACCACCGTCAACCTCGCTGAAGTAACCGACGGATAAGCGTGTGGAGGGTTGCCTGAAGTCTATTTACACTCTTACCGGATAAGCGTGTGGAGGGTTGCCTGAAGTCTATTTACACTCTTACCAGTGCTGTGCATAGACCCACTATGGCAGCCTCTTGGGCTGCAAAAGGAATTGAAGCTTGGGTTCAGGCAATTGAAGATGAGCTGCCCCAGGATTTTTCTGTCACTGCCAGACAATATCTGTCTTATATTACGACAGCCTCCTATTATATTCAGGAGGCGGCCTCTGATGCAGGAGTAATGGCGGCCAAGGCATCTACTACGTCTATCCTGGCTTGTCGAATTATGTGGTTGAGGTCCTGGAAGGTGGACCTAGACTCCAAAAAGACCTTGGAGGTGCTCCCTTTTAAGGGAGACATCCTATTTGGGGAGGATCTGAACAAGATTGTAACTGACTTTGCTATAGCCAAGACTACGTGTCTTCCAAATACTAATCCTTCTGCTCCAAAGGCTAAAATCACCACTGTTCGTTCCTTTCGACCTCTAGGGAAAGCAAAGGGTCAATCGTATCCGCGACAGGCTCGTGCTTCCAAAACCACTAAGCCTAAATCTAAACAATCCTGGGCCACCCGTCAGCCTTCTTCCAAACAAGACAAGCCTGCTGCATGTCAGGGCGAGCCTCCCCCTGGGGGACCCCAGGGTGAGGGGCTGACTTCTGGAGTTCACCCAGGCCTGGTTAAAGACCACTTCAGACGCCTGGGTGCGGGAAGTTGTCTCTCACGGGTACGTAATCTTTTTCAAGAGACGTCCCCCCTTGCCAGTTCTGTTCAACGGTAATACCCTCAGATCCATTGAAAGCGCAAGCTCTACACCTGGTTGTACAATCCCTCCTGGAAACAGGAGTGGCAGTGCCGGTACCTCTGTCCCAGAGAGGCAGGGGTTACTATTCGACCCTGTTTCTTGTTCCAAAACCAAATGGGTCTTTCCGACCTATCCTCAACCTCAAATCATTGAACAAGTTTGTGAGAGTGTCCAAATTCTGTATGGAAACCCTGCGCTCTATTGTGCTGGCCATGGAACCCGAGGATATATGGTATCCCTGGACATACAGGATGCTTACCTGCACATACCTATTGCCATTTCGCATCAGCAATATCTGCGGTTTGCTATTGGCAACCATCATTTTTAATTCCAGGCTCTGCCTTTTGAACTGGCCACAGCACTTCAGATTTTCACCAAGGTCATGGCTGTGATGATGGCTTTCCTCCGTCGTCAGGGGATCAGGATCCTGCCGTATCTGGAAGACTCGCTGATCCTGGAAAACTCCCAAGATGTCCTTCTCAGTCAACTGGAGTTGTTGGTCCAATTCCTACAAGCCCACGGGTGGCTCATCAATTGGAAGAAGTCCTCGCTAAACCCTGCTCGGAGCATGGTGCACCTGGGGGCGCTGCTGGACACACGCAGCCAAAGACTGTTTCTGTCTCCAGAGAAGGTCCTGAAACTTCAGGACAAGATCAGATACTTCCTCTCTCGCCAGAGAGTGTCGGTACACTCAGCGATGCAAGTACTAGGCCTCATGGTGTCGACTTTCGACATGGTAGAGTACGCTCAATTTCATTCCCGCCCTCTGCAGAGGTTAATCCTTTCCAAGTGGGACAGCCTGCCTCATCGGATCAGGTCTCAAATGATATCCTTGACTCCGGAGGTCCGTCTGTTACTGAGCTGGTGGCTACAGGACCAACAATTGAGCAGGGGCCGTCCCTTCTGGATCTCAAACTGGGTACTCCTGACAACGGATGCCAGTCTGCGACGTTGGGGCGTGGTGTTGGAGCAACACTCTCCAGGGTCAGTGGACCATGGAGGACTCTCTCCTCCCGATAAACATTCTGGAATTGCGGGCAGTGTTCAGGGCATTGACACTGGCCCTGCCTCTGGTACAGAACAGGCCTGTTCAAGTACAATCAGATAAGGCCACCACAGTAACGTGCATAAATCATCAGAGCGGCACTGGAAGCCGCATGGCAATGATGGAAGTGTCAAAAATTCTCCAGTGTGCGTAACGCCATCTGCCAGCCATATTGGAAGTGTTCATTCCGGGAGTCCTCAACTGGGAAGCGGACTTCCTCAGTCGTCAGGACGTACAACTCCTAGTGCGCAAGTGGGGCCTACCAGATGTAGACCTGATGGCATCTCGACACAATCACAAGGTTCCGGTCTTCGGAGCAGGGGCAAGGGATCATCAAGCAGCATTTGTGAACGCACTGGCAATTCCATGGAACTTTTGGCTGCCATAGGTGTTCCCTCCAGTGTCACTCCTGCCCAGGGTAATATGGAAGTTCCAGCAAAAAGGAGAAATACTACTTCTAGGCGCTCCAGCGTGGCCCAGACGACATTGGTTCTCAGACCTGCAGGGTCTCTCGATAAAGAGTCCTCTTCTACTTCCTCAACGCCCAGACCTCCTTGTTCAGGGCCCTTGTGTCTACCCGGACCTGGCCAGACTGACTTTGACGGCATGACTCTTGAAGCTTCACTCCTGAGAGCAAAAGGATTCTCTGAGGCAGTCATTCAAACTATGTTAAAAGCCTGTAAACCAGCTTCGGCTCGAATTTATTACCTGTTGTGCTGCTAAGAATTATGATGCATATACTTTCAGAACTTCCAGGCTTCTGGCTTTTCTACAACAAGGCCTAGACTTGGCTTTTGTCTGACCTCCCTCAAGGTCCATATATCTGCCTTGTCGGTGTGGTTTCAGACAAAAATTGCGTCTCTTCCTGACGTTCACACTTTAACTTAGGGTGTTCTACGGATTCAACCTCCCTATGTCCCTCCTGTGGCTCCATGGGATCTATCTGTTGTTCTGAATGCCCTACAAGAGTCTCCATTTGAACCTCTTGAGGCTGTGGACCTTAAATGCATTACGCTTAAGGACGTGTTTCTATTGGCTATTGTCTCTGGTAGGAGGGTGTCGGACTTAAGTGATTTGTCCTGGCGTCCACCCTTTCTGATTTTTCACTGTGATCGGGCAGTTCTTCGAAATGGGTGTAGTATGGTATGCCGGCGGCCGGGCTCCCAGCGACCAGCATTCCAGCGCCGGGAGCCCGACCACCGGCATACCGACAGCGTGGTGAGTGCAAATGAGCCCTTTGTGGGCACGGTGGTGCGCTACGCGCGCCACGCTATTTTATTCTCCCTCCAGGGGGGTCGTGGACCCCCACGAGGGAGAAAAAGTGTCGGTATGTCGGCTGTCGGGTTTCCGGCGCCGGTATACTGTGCGCCGGGATCCCGACAGTCGGCATACTGAAGACCACCCCTTCGAAATCACCCAGGTTATTTGCCTAAGGTGGTATCATCTTTTCACCTTAACCAGGAGATTGTGGTTCTGGCCTTCATCTCTTCTGGTTTATCCTCCAAAGAAAGATTTTTGGATGTGGTACGGGCTCTTCATATTTATGTGGAAAGGACTACCTTTTTGTACTTTTTGGTCTTCACAAACATGGCTGGACTGCGAATAAGCAGACCTTGGCCAGATGGATTAGAATGGTGATTGCACAAGCCTATGCGCAGGCTGGGCTCCCAGCTCCTGCTGCTATCAAAGCCCATTCTACTTGGTCCATTGGACCTTCTTGGGTGGCCCTCCGTGGCGTGTCCGCAGAACAATTGTGCAAGGCGGCTATGTTGTCCTCAGTGAACACGTTCATCAGGTTCTATGCCTTTGATACTTCCGCCTCCCAGGATGCTTCCTTTGGATGCCGGTTTCTTGTGCCCGCTACTGCAGAAAAGGAGATTTATGGTAAACTTACCATAGTTAAATCTCTTTCTGCAAGGTACACTGGATTCCACAGGGCACCCACTCTGACACAGTTAGCTTCTTTGGGTTTGTATGGCATTAGCCGCTAGTCCCTTCTCCTGTCGTAAGAATGTGGTTCTATGTGACTAACATCTAACGTCTCTCTTACCTGCTACTGCATTGGACTGGTTAACAAAACTGAGCTCCAGTGCCTGGAGGCGGGGCTATAGATGAGGCGGTGCAGTGCATCCTGGGAACAGTCAAAGCTTTAGCCTGTTGGTGCATCGGATCAAGATCCAACTCTACGCCCGATGTTATTCCCTGTGGAATCCAGTGTACCTCACAGAAAGAGATTTAACAATGGTAAATCTACCATAAATCTCCTTATTGCTGCCTCCTGGGCTGCAAAAGGTATTGAAGCATATGTTCAGGCATTAGAGGAAGAGCTGCCCGAGTATATACCTGTCTCACATTACCACCGCCACCTATTACATTCAGGAGGCGTTCTCTGAGGCGAGTGTGCTGGCGGCCAAGGCGTCGACTACGTCTGTCCTGGCTTGCCGTATTCTGTGGTTGAGGTCATGGAAGGTGGACCTAGACTCCAGAAAGACCTTAGAGTTACCCCCCTTCACTGGGGACATTTTGTTTGGTGAAGACCTGAATAAAATTGTTGAGAGCCGACGTTTAGGAGAATTATCACAATTTATTAACCAAGAACACTTAATAAAAACATACTAATCATAATACCAATGATTAAAAAATAGTAATGTGTATGGCTATATAATAAAACACACCTTGATAAATATAGATATCATATGAGGTTTTGGAGCAACTTGTATAAATAAACTTGCTGAAGGTCCGTGATCACTCACAAGATTGACACTTGTGGATTCATTTGTATAATTATACATACACCTTTGAAAAAGTCATGTGATACGTGACGAAACGCGTTAGGACCCCGCCTCATCATCCATCTGTTACACCGGCCTTACTTGTTACATCAGCCCGGCGGCCTTCACCATCTCCTTGCTGCACAGCACGAGTGGGCAACGCAGGACTAAGAACCGGGAACGCCCGGTCTCGGACCAGCCCACAGGACAGGTACATATTACAGCAGCAGAGCTCTGTAACGGGAACTTTGTGCATTACCTGGGACCGTTTCTCATCTAATTATACAAATGAATCCACAAGTGTCAATCTTGTGAGTGATCACGGACCTTCAGCAAGTTTATTTATACAAGCTGCTCCAAAACCTCATATGATATCTATATTTATCAAGGTGTGTTTTATTATAAAGCCATACACATTACTATTCTTTAATCATTGGTATTATGATTAGTATGTTTTTATTAAGTGTTCTTGGTTAATAAATTGTGATAATTCTCCTAAACGTCGGCTCTCATCAATTTTTTCCCTGCTACATTGCGCAGCCGTTTCCTTGTTTTCTGCAATTTCCATATGACACTCACCTAGTGTTGTCGGCCGCGCATTATATCAGGGGAATTCTCTGGCATTGCACAGTCTATTATTTGGGCGCTTGTAAGCAGTTATTTAGTTTTTGGTTTCTGAATAAAATTGTGTCTGAGTTAGCAGCTGCTAAGACTGCTTTTCTACCAAATACTAATCCTTCTGCACAGAAGGCAAAAGGTTCCACCTTTCGTTCCTTTTGGCCTCAAGGAAAAGCAAAAGGTCAGGCATTCCCGAGACAATCTCGTGCTCCCAAAACCACAATGGCCAAGGCCAGACAATCCTGGGCAGCCTGTCAGCCTGCTTCTAGATAAGACAAGCCTGCTGCATGACGGGGCTGGCCTCCCCCTGGAGGACCCTGGGTGGGAGGCCGACTTCTACAGTTCGCCCAGGTCTGGGTTAAGATCACTTCAGATGCATGGGTGCTGGAAGTTGTCTCTCAAGGGTACGCTGTCTCTTTCATGAGACATCCCCCTCGCCAGTTTTTGCACCACGGTTCTACCTTCGGATCCGTTAAAAGCACAAGCTTTGCAAATGTCAGTTCTCTCCAGAGTACAGGAGTGGTTGTGCCGGTACCTCAGTCCCAGAGAGGCAGAGGTTATTACTCGACCCTGTTTCTTGTCCCGAAACCAAATGGGTCATTCCGGCCTATACGCAACCTCAAATTCCTGAACAAGTTTGTGATAGTGTCCATGTTTCGTATGGAAACACTGTGCTCAATTGTACTGGCTATGGAACTCGGGGACCATATGGTATCCCTGGATATACAGGATTCATACCTGCATATACCTATTGCCATGTCACACCAGCAGTTTCTGCAGTTGCTATTGGCAACCTTCACTTTCAATTCCAGGCTCTACCATTTGGACTGGCTACGGCTCCTCGGATCTTCACCAAGGTCATGGCCATGATGACAGCATATCTCCGTCGCCAGGGGATCAGAATCCTGTTGTACCTGGATGACCTGCTGATTCTGGCAAATTCCCACAATGTCCTCCTCAGTCACCTGCAACTGACGGTAAACTTCCTGCAAGCCCATGGGTGGCTTATCAATTGGAAGACGACCTTGCTGGTCCCAGCACAGAGCATGGTGCCCTTGGGGGCACTTCTGGACACACACAGTCAACGGCTGTTTCTGTCTCCAGAAAAGGTCCTGAAGTATCAGGACAGGATAAGATGCTTCCTTTGTCACCCCAGAGTGTTGATACACTCGGCGATGCAAGTACTTGGCCTGATGGTATCGGCATTCGACATGGTAGAGTACACTCAATTTCATTCCTGCCCACTACAGAGGTTAATCCTTTCCAAATGGGAGAGCCTATCTCACCGGATCAGATCTCAGATGATCACTTTCAATCTGGAGGTTCGTCTGTCACTGACCTGGTTGCTACAGGACCAGAAATTAAGCAACGGTAATCCCTTCTGGATCCCCGACTGGGTCCTGTTGACAATGGACACCAGTCTGAGGGGTTGGGGTGCAGTGTTGGGCAACACTTGTTTCAGGGTCGTTGGACCAAGGAGGAATCATTCCTCCCAATAAACATTCTTGAGTTGAGGGCGGTGTTCAAGGTATTATATCTCGCCCTGCCTCTAGTACAGAACAAGCCTGTACAAGTACAATCAGATAACGCCACCACGGTGGCATGCATAAACCATCAAGGCGGCACTCGAAGGAGCATGGCAATGATGGTAGTGTCAAAAATCCTCTGTGGCGCGGAACGCCATCTGCCAACCATATCGGCAGTGTTCATTCCGGGCTTCCTAAACTGGGAAGCAGACTTCCTCAGTCGCTGGGACGTGCACGTTTGAGAGTGGAGTCTTCATCCGGAAATCTCTCAACTCCTATTGGACAGATGGGGCCTGCCGGACGTAGACCTCATGGCGTCTCGTCACAATCAAAAAGTTCCGGTCTTCGGATCAAGGACCAGGGATCCTCAAGCAGTGTTTGTGGATGAACTGGTAGTTCCATGGAACTTTCGGCTGCAATACGTGTTCCCTCAAGTGTCATTCCTGCCCAAGGTACTACGGAATTTCAAACAAGAAGGAGAAATACTGCTTCTAGTTGCTCCAGCGTGGCCTCAAAGGCATTGGTTCTCAGACCTGCAGGGTCTGCCGACAGAGAATCCCCTTCTACTTCCTCAGCACTCGGAACTTCTCGTACAGGGTCCTTGTGTCTACCCAGACCTTGCCAGACTGGCTTTGATGGCATGGCTCTTGAAGCATCACTCATGAGGGCCAAAGGTTTCTCTGAGGTGGTTATCCAGACTATGTTGAAAGCCCGCAAAACCGGCCTCTGCCCAAATTTATTACAGGGTTTGAAATTCTTACATCACATGGTGTGCTGATCAGAAATATCATGTCTCTACATTCAAAACTTCCAGAATTCTGGCTTTTATGCAACAAGGGCTTGACTTAGGTCTCTGTCTGGCCTCCCTCAAGGTTCACATATCTGCCTTGTCGGTATGGTTTCAGAGAAAAATTGCGTCTATACCTGACGTTCATACTTTCACTCAGGGCGTACCAAGGATTCAGCCTCCCTATGTCCCTCCTGTAGCTCCCTGGGATTTGACTGTTGTACTAAAGGCCCTGCAAGAGTCTCCATTTAAACCTCTTGAGTCGGTGGACCTTATATGGCTCACGACCATGGTCCTGTTTTTGCTGGATATTGCCTCTGCAAGACGGTGTTGGACTTAGGTGCTTTGTACTGTCGTCCACCCTATTTGATTTTTCACCATGACCGGACAGTTCTACGAACTCAACCAGGTTATTTGCTTAAGGTGGTTTCATCTTTTCACCTTAACCAAGAGATTGTGGATCCGGCCTTTATCTCTTCAGAATTGTCTTCCAAAGAGCGTTCTTTGGATGTGGTAAGGGCTCTCTGTATTTATGTGGAGAGGACTGCCTCTATCAGGAGGTCAGATTCGCTTTTTGTACTGGTTGGTTTCCACAAACGTGGCTGGCCTGCGAATAAGCAAACCCTGGCCAGATAGATTAGAATGGTGATTGCACAAGCTTATGCGCAGGCAGGACTCCCAGCTCCTGCTGCTATTAAAGCCCATTATACTTGGTCTGTTGGACCTTCTTGGGTGGCCTGCGTGGCAGGTCCACAGAACAATTGTGCAAGGCAGCTATGTGGTCCTGAACATGTTTATTAGGTTCTATGCCTTTGATACTTACGCCTCCCAGGATGCTTCCTTTGGATTCTCATACCTCTAAGGCGTGTTCCCTCCCTTGAGGAACTGCTTTAGGACATGGTAGACTTACCATGGTTAACACTCTTTCTGTGAATTACATTGGTTCCACAGGGCGCCCACCCTGATGTACCTAGCTTCTTTGGGTTTGTATGGCATTAGCCGCTGGTACCTTCTCCTGTCGTGAGAATGTGGTTCTATGTGACTAACATCTGCCTTCTCTCTTGCCTGCTCCTGCATTGGACTGATTAACAAAACTGAGCTATCAGTGCCTGGATGCGGGGTTTATAGGGGAGGCCCAAATGCATCCTGGGACAGCCTAACGCTTTATCCTGTTGGTACCTCTGGATCAAGATCCACTCTACACCCTGATGTTTTCCTGTAGAACCAATGTACCTCGCAGAAAGAGTGTTAACCATGGTAAGTCTACCATAACTCTCCTTTTATGCTGTCATGGATATATTGACGATATATTTCTAATGTTTACTGAATCTAACCAAATCCTGCAGACAATAGTGAATGGCATTAACTACTCAAATTGTCCTGTTAACTTAACACTGTAGTTTGATTTACAGACTGTTAATTTTCTAAACATCCAGCTCTATATACATGAACATGGATTAGAACTATTAAATATACCAGGCATACAGATCTAAATAGTGAACTGTTGGTGAACAGCTTTCACAACTCCAGTCTAAGGAGAGGATTTCTTAGTTTACAATCTCTTAGAGCATGCCATGTTTCCACTGATCTGGACACTACATTAAATGATATGATTATGATGGGTAAAACTTTGTGGCTAAAGGCTACAATCAACTTAAGGTCTTTTCCACCATTGAATATGTTCTTAAGGTCCCACCTGACTCACTTTTGAAACCTATACAGAAATTCACAAAATCTGCTGCTCTGTTTCCTATTTGACAAGATTTATACAAAATCAAAGGCAGAAAAGGGTTATTGGCTATTATTTACCACCGATAAATCATTACCAGCTATTAACCCTTTGAGACTGCTGTTGAGTTGTCAGAATTTAAAAACAATCCTGGTTCTTTCAGTAAGAGATACTACTGCAGGAACATTTCTTTCTAAAGTAGTTTCTTCCAATAAAGGGGGTACACATGTAGAGATTTTTGCTTAATTTCTAAGCAATCTGACTAGATTGCTTAAAAATTAAGCACACATCACTCCATGTGGAATCCCCATAGCGATAGTGATGCGCAGCCCCGTGCGTTGCTATCGCCGGTTCTAGATTGGCCTGCATGCAGGCACAATCTTGCTAGATCACGAGGCTCTCATTGAGCCTTGAGGTCTAGTTAGGATCGGGCTAGCACACACCGGCTGCGATATTTTATAACTTCCATATTATAACTACACTAACCAATCCCAGAAAGGACTTAATGGAAGTTCTAAGACTGTTATTTTTTTATACTCTAATACTAAAAGACAACTAATATCAATTCCTGATAACAAGTAAAAAGCCCCCCAAAGTGGGGATAACATATGCCTAACAAAGTTTTATGCAAACTAACATCTAATATTTGCATGGATATGAAGACTGTACTGTATTTGAGAACCTACTAAAAATCGTATGCTATATTTAAATCTTGTGCTAGAAGGATATAATTAATATCTCATCACCAATTAGCCTCTGTTATTAGTCTAAAAACAATTGTTTTTTATACCCGTGTTTTTTGTGTTTTATTTGTATGTGGTATAAAGTGTTTTTAAAATCTTGTAGATTGATTGGGCAGGGCTTCTTTTTTATGATTGACTATTGGTCTCTCATAACTTGGTATTGAGCTTACCTACCTGTCTGTACATAAGCATTCAATGAATGACTAAAAGAATAAATTGCAGATAATAACTGTTTTTCTCATACGTCCTAGAGGATGCTGGGGATGCTTCAAGAACCATGGGGTGTAGACGGGATCCGCAGGAGACATGGGCACACTATAAGACTTTGAATGGGTGTGAACTGGCTCCTCCCTCTATGCCCCTCCTCCAGACTCCAGTTAGATTCTGTGCACAGCGAGACTGGAGGCACACTGAGGAGCTCTCCTGAGTTTCTCAGAGAAAGACTTTATTTAGGTTTTTTATTTTCAGGGAGACCTGCTGGCTACAGGCTCCCTGCAGCGTGGGAGTGAGGGGAGAGAAGCAGATCTACTTCTTTAGAGTTCAAGGGCTCTGCTTCTTTGGCTACTGGACACCATTAGCTCCAGAGGGTTCGATCACTATGGTACGCCTAGCTGCTTGTTCCCGGAGCCGCGCCGTCACCCCCTCACAAAGCCTGAAGATAGAAGCCGGGTGAGTATGTGAAGATCAGAAGACTTCAGTGACTGCAGAAGACAGCTTGAGGTACCGCGCTGCGCGCCATGCTCCCACACAGTTCACGGCACTACAGGGTGCAGGGAGCAGGGGGGGCACCCTGGGCAGCATAGGGGGCCGCAAATACACTGGCAAGCAATATAACAGTGCCGCAGGCACTTGTTAGGGACCCCCGCCAGTATAAAGGTTTTTGAGCGGGACCTAAGCGCGCCATGTTGGGAGGCGGGGCTTAGCCGCATAGCTCTCACCAGCGCCATTTTTTCTCTTCACAGAAGGCTGCAGAGATGCTGGCCCTGATCCCCCACACTGCTGTGCAAGTAACAGGGTGCAAAACGGGGGGGGGGGGGGGGGCACTCATAATTGGTGAATTATATATATTGTAAAAGCGCTAGCAGGTCTGGGCAGTATTTTTGCTGACTTCAGAACCGGGATAGGTGCTGGGTGTGAGCTGCCAGAACTCTCTCTGTGTCTCTCTAACAGGCTCTGCTGTGGGTCTGTCCCCTATAGCCCAGTGTGTTTGTGGCTGTCGGTACGTGTGTGTGTCCACATGTCTGAGGCTGAATGCTCTTCCCAGGAGGAGCCTGGCATGGGGACTGACAGTTCTGTGAGAGTGACAGTGTCAGCATCACCGACGGATGATTGGGTCAATATGCTGAATGTTTTAAATACGAATGTGACTAAGTTGGCTAAGAGGTTTGATAAATCTGAGTCTAAGAACCAGACATGGAGGAAATCCATGGAGGATGCTTTGTCACAGGTCCAGACCCCTTTGGGGTCGCAGAAACGTGCATTTGCCCAAATAGCAGATACGGATACCGACACGGACTCTGATTCCAGCGTCGACTATAGTGATGCCAGATTACATCCAAAACTGGCTAAGAGTTTTCAGTACATGATTGTGGCGATAAAAGACGTATTACATATCACTGAGGACCCTGCTGTTCCTGATACGAGGGTCTGTATGTTTAAAGGCAAGAAACCTACGGTAACGTTTCCTTCCTCTCATGAACTGAATGCACTTTTTGAAAAAGCTTGGAAAATCCAGACAAAAGGGTACATGTTCCCAAAAGAACTTCAATGGCTTATCCGTTTCCCTCTGGGGACAGGGACAGCTGGGAGTCAATTCCCACGGTAGATAAAGCTTTGTCGCGTTTATACAAAAAGGTAGCACTTCCGTCCCCTGACACGGCAGCCCTGAAGGATCCTGCGGATCGTAAGCAGGAAAATACACTGAAGTCCATTTATGTCACTACAGGGTCGATACTCAGACCCGCTGTTGCTGCGGCATGGGTCAGTAGCACTATTGAAAAGTGGGCGGAAAACTTGTCATCGGAGGTAGATTCCATAGACAGGGATAGTGTGCTTTTGACCTTGGGTCATATCAAGGACGCTGCAGCGTATTTAAAAGAAGCAGTAAGGGTTATTGGCCTTTTGGGATCAAGGGCCAATGCCATGGCAGTCTCTGCCAGGAGAGCATTGTGGATTCATCAATGGAATGCTGATGCGGATTCTAAGAAGGCGATTTAGTCTTTACCGTTTAACGATAAGGTCTTGTTTGGTGACGGACTCACTGACCTGGTCTCTACGGCTACAGCGGGTAAGTCGTCTTTTTTACCTTATGTTCCTGCACAGCAGAAGAAATCACCTCACTATCAGATGCAGTCCTTTCGGCCCAACAAATTCAAAAAAGGACATGGGTCCTCCTTCCTTGCTGTGAGGGGGAGAGGAAGAGGAAGAGGGAAAAGGTCACAGGCTGTGGCAAGTTCCAAGGAGCAGAAGTCCTATCCGGCTTCTACCAAATCCACCGCATGATGCTGGGGCTCCGTTGCGGGAGTCCGTACCAGTGGGGGCGCGTCTCAGGCTCTTCAGTCAGGTCTGGGTGCACTCGGACCTGGATCCTTGGATAGTAGACATAGTATCCGAAGGGTACAAGTTAGAGTTTCAAGACGTGCCCCCTCACCGATTTTTCAAATCGGCCTTACCAGCTTCTCTTCCGGACAGGGAGATAGTAAGCGCTGCGATACTAAAGTTGTGTCAAAATCTAGTAATTGTCATGGTTCCCCCGTCTCAGCAGGGCGAAGGGTTTTATTCAAGCCTGTTCGTGGTCCCGAAGCCGGATGGCTCAGTCAGACCGATTCTAAACCTAAAATCCCTCAATTTCTTTCTGAAAAAATTCAAGTTCAAGATGGAGTCCCTAAGAGCAGTGATCTCCAGTCTGGAGGAGGGAGATTTTATGGTGTCGGTTGACATAAAAGATGCCTACTTACATGTCCCCATATATCCTCCACATCAGGCTTACCTGAGATTTGCTATGCAGGATAGTCATTACCAATTTCAGACGTTGCTGTTTGGTCTATCCACGGCTCCGAGGATTTTCACCAAAGTTATGGCGGAAATGATGGTTCTCTTGCGCAAGCAGGGAGTCACAATTATCCCGTACTTGGACGATCTCTTCATAAAGGCGAGGTCCAAGGAGCAATTGTTGAAGAATGTTGCCCTTTCACTGACGATTCTGCAACAACACGGTTGGCTCCTAAATCTGCCAAAATCGCAGATGGATCCAACGACAAGGCTGTCGTTCCTCGGTATGATTCTGGATACAGAATTACAGAGGGTTTTTCTTCCAGTGGAAAAAGCTTTGGAAATACAGAACATGGTAAAACAGATTCTGAAACCGGCAAGGGTGTCAGTTCTTCACTACACTCGGTTGCTGGGGAAGATGGTGGCGGCCTACGAGGCCATTCCGTATGGCAGGTTCCATGCCAGGGTGTTTCAGTGGAACCTGCTGGACCAGTGGTCCGGGTCTCACCTGGACATGCACCGAAAAATAATTCTATCTCCCAGGACCAGAATTTCCCTTCTGTGGTGGCTGCACAGTTCTCACCTTCTGGAGGGACGCAGATTCGGGATTCAGGATTGGATCCTGGTGACCACGGATGTAAGCCTCCGAGGCTGGGGAGCAGTCACACAGGGAAGAAACTTTCAGGGAAAGTGGTCAAGTCAGGAAGCTTGTCTACACATAAACATTCTGGAATTAAGAACCATCCACAATGGCATACTGTAGGCAGAACATCTTCGAGGTCTGCCGGTCTTGATTCAGTCAGACGTGACAGCGGTGGCATACATAAACCGCCAGGGCAGAACAAAAAGCAGAGCGGCGATGGCCGAGGCCACAAAGATTCTTCGCTGGGCGGAAATACATGCCAGCGCTATGGCAGCGGTCTTCATTCCAGGAGTGGACAACTGGGAAGCAGACTTCCTCAGCAGACATGATCTCCATCCAGGAGAGTGGGGTCTTCACCAAGAGGTCTTTGCAGAAGTGACAAGTCGTTGGGGAGTTCCTCAAGTGGACATGATGGCGTCCCGCCTCAACAAGAAACTTCAGAAATATTGTTCCAGGTCAAGGGACCCTCAGGCGATAGCGGTGGACGCCCTACTGACACCGTGGGTGTTTCAGTCGGTCTATGTGTTCCCTCCCCTTCCACTCATTCCGAAGGTGATAAAAATTATAAGAAGAACAGGGGTTCAGGCGATCCTCATTGTTCCAGATTGGCCAAAAAGGGCCTGGTATCCAGATCTTCAGGAGTTACTCATAGAAGACCCTGGCCTCTTCCTCTTCGCGAGGACCTTTTACAACAGGGGCTGTGCGTGTATCAGGACTTACCGCGGCTGTGTTTGACGGCGTGGCGGTAGAGCGCCAAATCCTAGCCCGAAAGGGTTTTCCCAGTGAAGTCATTCCTACACTTCTTCAGGCTAGGAAAGAAGTAACAGCAAAGCATTACCACCGTATTTGGAGAAAATATGTGTCTTGGTGTGAATCCAAGAAGGCTCCTACGGAAGAATTTCACCTGGGGCGGTTGCTCCATTTCCTACAAGCAGGTGTGGATGCGGGCCTAAAGTTAGGCTCTATTAAAGTACAGATTTCGGCCTTATCGATCTTTTTTCAAAATAATTGGCCTCACTTCCAGAAGTCCAGACCTTCGTGAAAGGCGTGCTGCACATCCAACCTCCCTTTGTGCCCCCAGTGGCACCATGGGACCTTAATGTGGTGTTGTAATTCTTGCAATCACATTGGTTTGAACTAGAGATGAGCAGGTTTGGTTCCTCGGTATCTGAACCCCCCCGAACTTCACCCATTTTACACGGTTCCGAGGCAGCCTCGGATCCTCCCGCCTTGCTCGGTTAACCCGAGCGCGCCCGAACGTCATCATCCCGCTGTCGGATTCTCGCGAGATTCGTATTCTATATAAGGAGCCGCGCGTCACCGCCATTTTCACTCGTGCATTGGAGATGATAGCGAGAGGACGTGGCTGCGTTCTCTCAGTTTCTGTGTTCAGTGTGCTGCAAATATCTGTGGTCAGTGTGCTGCAAATATCTGTGCTCAGTGTGCTGCAAATATCTGTGCTCAGTATGCTGAAAATATCTACGTTCTCTGCCTGAAAAACGCTCCATATCTGTGCTGCATTGTAGTATATAGTAGGAGGACAGTGCAGAATTTTGCTGACCACCAGTATATATATAGCAGTACGGTACAGTAGTCCATTGCTCTACCTCTGTGTCATCAAGTATACTATCCATCCATACCTGTGCTGCATTTTAGTTGTGCGCAGTATATAGTAGGAGGACAGTGCAGAATTTGGCTGACCACCAATATATATATAGCAGTATGGTACAGTAGTCCATTGCTCTACCTCTGTGTCGTCAAGTATACTATCCATCCATATCCATCCATACCTGTGCTGCATTTTAGTTGTGCGCAGTATAAAGTAGGACAGTGCAGAATTTTGTTGACCACCAGTATATATATAGCAGTACGGTACAGTAGGCCATTGCTCTACCTCTGTGTTGTCAAGTATACTATCCATCCATACCTGTGCTGCATTTTAGTTGTGCGCAGTATATAGTAGGACAGTGCAGAATTTTGCTGACCACCAGTATATATATAGCAGTACATTACAGTAGTCCATTGCTCTACCTCTGTGTCAAGTATACTATCCATCCATACCTGTGCTGCATTTTAATTGTGCGCAGTATATAGTAGGAGGACAGTGCAGAATTTTGCTGACCACCAGTATATATATATCAGTACGGTACAGTAGGCCATTGCTCTACCTCTGTGTCGTCAAGTATACTATCCATCATACCTGTGCTGCATTTTAGTTGTGCGCAGTATATAGTAGGAGGACAGTGCAGAATTTTGCTGACCACCAGTATATATATAGCAGTACAGTACAGTAGGCCATTGCTCTACCTCTGTGTCGTCAAGTATACTATCCATCCATACCTGTGCTGCATTTTAGTTGTGCGCAGTATATAGTAGGAGGACAGTGCAGAATTTTGCTGACCACCAGTATATATTTAGCAGTACGGTACAGTAGGCCATGACTCTACCTCTGTGTCATCAAGTATTCTATCCATCCATACCTGTGCTGCATTTTAGTTGTGCGCAGTATATAGTAGGAGGACAGTGCAGAATTTTGCTGACCACCAGTATATATATAGCAGTACGGTACAGTAGTCCATTGCTCTACCTCTGTGTCATCAAGTATACTATCCATCCATACCTGTGCTGCATTTTAGTTGTGCGCAGTATATAGTAGGAGGACAGTGCAGAATTTTGCTGACCACCAGTATATATATAGCAGTACGGTACAGTAGGCCATTGCTCTACCTCTGTGTCGTCAAGTATACTATCCATCCATACCTGTGCTGCATTTTAGTTGTGCGCAGTATATAGTAGGAGGACAGTGCAGAATTTAGCTAACCACCAGTATATATATAGCAGTACGGTACAGTAGTCCATTGCTCTACCTCTGTGTAGTCAAGTATACTATCCATCCATATCTGTGCTGCATTTTAGTTGTGCGCGGTATATAGTAGGAGGACAGTGCAGAATTTTGCTGACCACCAGTATATATATAGCAGTACGGTACAGTAGTCCAATGCTCTACCTCTGTGTCGTCAAGTATACTATCCATCCATACCTGTGCTGCATTTTAGTTGTGCGCAGTATATAGTAGGAGGACAGTGCAGAATTTTGCTGACCAACAGTATATATATAGCAGTACGGTACAGTAGGCCATTGCTCTACCTCTGTGTCGTCAAGTATACTATCAATCCATACCTGTGCTGCATTTTAGTTGTGCGCAGTATATAGTAGGACAGTGCAGAATTTTGCTGACCACCAGTATATATATAGCAGTACGGTACAGTAGGCCATTGCTCTACATCTGTGTCTTAAAGTATACTATCCATCCATACCTGTGCTGCATTTTAGTTGTGCGCAGTATATAGTAGGAGGACAGTGCAGAATTTTGCTGACCACCAGTATATATATAGCAGTACGGTACAGTAGGCCATTGCTCTACCTCTGTCTCGTCAAGTATACTATCCATCCATACCTGTGCTGCATTTTAGTTGTGCGCAGTATATAGTAGGAGGACAGTGCAGAATTTTGCTGACCACCAGTATATATATAGCAGTACGGTACAGTAGTCCATTGCTCTACCTCTGTGTCGTCAAGTATACTATCCATCCATACCTGTGCTGCATTTTAGTTGTGCGCAGTATAAAGTAGGAGGACAGTGCAGAATTTTGCTGACCACCAGTATATATATATCACTACGGTACAGTAGTCCATTGCTCTACCTCTGTGTCGTCAAGTATACTATCCATCCATACCTGTGCTGCATTTTAGTTGTGCACGGTATATAGTAGGAGGACAGTGCAGAATTTTGCTGACCACCAGTATATATATATCACTACGGTACAGTAGTCCATTGCTCTACCTCTGTGTCGTCAAGTATACTATCCATCCATACCTGTGCTGCATTTTAGTTGTGCGCAGTATATAGTAGGAGGACAGGGCAGAATTTTGCTGACCACCAGTATATATATAGCAGTACGGTACAGTAGTCCATTGCTCTACCTCTGTGTCGTCAAGTATACTATCCATCCATACCTGTGCTGCATTGTAGTTGTGTGCAGGATATAGTAGGAGGACAGTGCAGAATTTTGCTGACCACCAGTATATATATAGCAGTACGGTACAGTAGGCCATTGCTCTACCTCTGTGTCGTCAAGTATACTATACATCCATACCTGTGCTGCATTTTAGTTGTGCGCAGTATATAGTAGGAGGACAGTGCAGAATTTTGCTGACCACCAATATATTTATATAGCAGTATGGTACAGTAGTCCATTGCTCTACCTCTGTGTCGTCAAGTATACTATCCATCCTTATATGTGCTGCATTTTAGTTGTGCACAGTATAATGTAGGAGGACAGTGCAGAATTTTGCTGACCACCAGTATATATATATAGCAGTACAGTACACTAGTCCATTGCTCTACCTCTGTGTCGTCAAGTATACTATCCATCCATACCTGTGCTGCATTGTAGTTGTGCGCAGTATATAGTAGGAGGACAGTGCAGAATTTTGCTGACCACCAGTATATATATAGCAGTACGGTACAGTAGTCCATTGCTCTACCTCTGTGTCGTCAAGTATACTATCCATCCATACCTGTGCTGCATTTTAGTTGTGCGCAGTATATAGTAGGAGTACAGTGCAGAATTTTGCTGACCACCAGTATATATATAGCAGTACTGTACAGTAGGCCATTGCTCTACCTCTGTGTCGTCAAGTATACTATCCATCCATACCTGTGCTGCATTTTAGTTGTGCGCAGTATATAGTAGGAGGACAGTGCAGAATTTTACTAACCACCAATATATATATAGCAGTACGGTACAGTAGTCCATTGCTCTACCTCTGTGTCGTCAAGTATACTATCCATCCATACCTGTGCTGCATTTTAGTTGTGCGCGGTCTATAGTAAGAGGACAGTGCAGAATTTTGCTGACCACCAGTATATAAATAGCTGTACGGTACTGTAGGCCATTGCTCTACCTCTGTGTCGTCAAGTATACTTTCCATCCATACCTGTGCTGCATTGTAGTTGTGCGCAGTATATAGTAGGAGGACAGTGCAGAATTT
Organism: Pseudophryne corroboree; assembly: GCF_028390025.1. Classification (NCBI taxonomy): domain Eukaryota; kingdom Metazoa; phylum Chordata; class Amphibia; order Anura; family Myobatrachidae; genus Pseudophryne; species Pseudophryne corroboree. The sequence goes on from NC_086444.1 coordinate 474,969,825, forward strand.
TGCTGACCACCAGTATATATATAGCAGTACGGTACAGTAGTCCATTGCTCTACCTCTGTGTCATCAAGTATACTATCCATCCATACCTGTGCTGCATTTTAGTTGTGCGCAGTATATAGTAGGAGGACAGTGCAGAATTTTGCTGACCACCAGTATATATATAGCAGTACGGTACAGTAGTCCATTGCTCTACCTCTGTGTCGTCAAGTATACTATCCATCCATACATGTGCTGCATTTTAGTTGTGCGCAGTATATAGTAGGAGGACAGTGCAGAATTTTGCTGACCACCAGTATATATATAGCAGTACGGTACAGTAGTCCATTGCTCTACCTCTGTGAGGTCAAGTATACTATCCATCCATACCTGTGCTGCATTGTAGTTGTGCGCAGTATATGGAAGGAGGACAGTGCAGAATTTTGCTGACCACCAGTATATATATAGCAGTATGGTACAGTAGTCCATTGCTCTACCTCTGTGTCGTCAAGTATACTATCCATCCATACCTGTGCTGCATTTTAGTTGTGCGCAGTATATAGTAGGAGGACAGTGCAGAATTTTTCTGGCCACCAGTATATATATAGCAGTACGGTACAGTAGGCCATTGCTATTGATATATTACTGGCATATAATTCCACACATTAAAAAATGGAGAACAAAAATGTGAAGGGTAAAATAGGGAAAGATCAAGATCCACTTCCACCTCATGCTGAAGCTGCTGTCACTAGTCTTGGCCGAGACGATGAAATGCCATCAACGTCATCTGCCAAGGCCGATGCCCAATGTCATAGTATAGAGCAGGGGTGGGGAACCTCAGGCCGGCGGGCCGTATAAGGTCCGCAGAGCAACTTAATCTGGCCCGGCCAGGCTCACCTAACCGAGGGATATGCCGGCCGCCCGCAGAGATTTTGTTACTACCGGGCACCCGGCTTCTTCCCCTCATCAGCAGCCGAAGGCAGGAGCTCACTCCTGAGCTCTGGCTTCCGGCTCTGGCAGTGTGCGTGTGTGCCTGTGCGGTGCTATGGGAGAGATGTCATGACTTCTCTCCCATAGTTCTGAGGAGCGGGTGGCCAGGCAGAGGGCAACGGTCCGGAAGCAAGAGCGGGGCTGGTGAGTATTGTGGGTTTTTGTTTCTTTTAATGTGTGTGTGTGTAAGCGTCACTACTAGGGGGCATATTTAATGGGGCATAACAACTGACTAATGGCATATCTAATGGGGCATAACACGTGACTGGGGGCATAACTACTGGGGACATATCTACTGGGGGGCATATCTACTGGGGGCAGGCTAATTTTTAAGTTGATAATTTTTGTATGGCCCCCGAAGGATTTTGTAAATATCCAAATGGTCCTTGGTAGAAAAAAGGTTCCCCACTCCTGGTATAGAGCATGTAAAATCCAAAAACAAAAGTTCAGTAAAATGACCCAAAAATCAAAATTAAAAGCGTCTGATGAGAAGCGTAAACTTGCCAATATGCCATTTATGACACGGAGTGGCAAGGAACGGCTGAGGCCCTGGCCTATGTTCATGGCTAGTGGTTCAGCTTCACATGAGGATGGAAGCACTCATCCTCCCGCTAGAAAAATGAAAAGACTTAAACTGGCAAAAGCACAGCAAAGAACTGTACGTTCTTCTAAATCACAAATCCCCAAAGAAAGTCCAATTGTGTCGGTTGCGATGCCTGACCTTCCCAACACTGGACAGGAAGAGGTGGCGCCTTCCACCGTTTGCACACCCCCTGCTAGTGCTGAAAGGAGCACCCGCAGTCCAGTTCCTGATAGTCAAATTTAAGATGTCACTGTTGAAGTACACCAGGATGAGGATATGGGTGTTGCTGGCGCTGAATAGGAAATTGACAAGAAGGATTCTGATGATGAGGTGGTTTGTTTAAGTCAGGCATCCGTGGAGACACCTGTTGTCCGTGGGACGAATATGGCCATTGACATGCCTGGTCAAATTACAAAAAAAATCACCACTTCGGTGTGGAATTATTTTAACAGAAATGCGGACAACAGGTGTTAAGCCGTGTGTTGACTTTGTCAAGCTGTAATAAGTAGGGGTAAGGACGTTAACCACCTAGGAACATCCTCCCTTATATGTCACCTGGAGCGCATTCATCAGAAGTCATTGACAAGTTCAAAAACTTTGGGTGACCGGAAGCAGTCCACTGACAACTAAATCCCTTCCACTTGTAACCAAGCTCCTGCAAACCACACCACCAACTCCATCAGTGTCAATTTCCTCCTTAGACATGAAAGCCAATAGTCCTGCAGGCCATGTCACTGGCAAGTCTGACGAGTCCTCTCCTGCCTGGGATTCCTCCGACGCATCCTTGAGTGTAACGCCTACTGCTGCTGGCGCTGCTGTTGTTGTTGCTGCTGGGAGTCGATCGTCATCCCAGAGGGGAAGTCGGAAGACCACTTGTACTTCTTCCAGTAAGCAATTGACTGTCCAACAGTCCTTTGCGAGGAAGATGAAATATCACAGCAGTCATCCTGCTGCAAAGCGGATAACTCAGGCCTTGGCAGCTGCGGTGGTGTTAAACGTGTGTCCGGTATCCACCGTTAATTCACAGGGAATTAGAGAATTGATTGAGGTACTGTGTCCCCGATACCAAATACCATCTTGGTTCCATTTCTCTAGGCAGGCGATACCGAGAAGGTACACAGACCTCAGAAAAAGACTCACCAGTGTCCTAAAAAATGCTGTTGTACCCAATGTCCACTTAACCACGGACATGTGGACAAGTGGAGCAGGGCAGACTCAGGACTATATGACTGTGACAGCCCACTGGGTAGATGTATAGCCTCCCACAGCAAGAACAGCAGCGGCGGCACCAGTAGCAGCATCTCGCAAACGCCAACTCGTTCCTAGGCAGGCTACGCTTTGTATCACCGCTTTCCAGAAGAGGCACACAGCTGACAACCTCTTACGGAAACTGAGGAACATCATCGCAGAATGGCTTACCCCAAATGGACTCTCCTGGGGATTTGTGACATCGGACAACGCCACCAATATTGTGCGTGCATTACATCTGGGCAAATTCCAGCACGTCCCATGTTTTGCACATACATTGAATTTGGTGGTGCAGAATTTAAAAAAAAACGACAGGGGCGTGCAAGAGATGCTGTCGGTGGCCCGAAGAATTGCGGGCCACTTTCGGCATTCAGCCACCGCGTGCCGAAGACTGGAGCACCAGCAAACACTCCTGAACCTGCCCCGCCATCATCTGAAGCAAGAGGTAGTAACAAGGTGGAATTCAACCCTCTATATGCTTCAGAGGATAGAGGAGCAGCAAAAGGCCATTCAAGCCTATACATCTGCCTACGATATAGGCAAAGGAGGGGGAATGCACCTGACTCAAGTGCAGTGGAAAATGATTTCAACGTTGTGCAAGGTTCTGCAACCCTTTGAACTTGCCACACGTGAAGTGAGTTCAGACACTGCCAGCCTGAGTCAGGTCATTCCCCTCATCAGGCTTTTGCAGAAGCAGCTGGAGAGACTGAAGGAGCAGCTAAAACGGAGCGATTCCGCTAGGCATGTGAGACTTGTGGATGGAGCCCTTCATTCGCTTAACCAGGATTCATGGGTGGTCAATCTGTTGAAATCAGAGCACTACATTTTGGCCACCGTGCTCGATCCTAGATTTAAAACCTACGTTGGATCTCTCTTTCCGGCAGACAAAAGTCTGCAGAGGTTCATAGACCTGCTGGTGAGAAAATTGTCAAGTCAAGCGGAACGTGACCTGTCAACAGCTCCTCCTTCACATTCTCCCGCAACTGGGGCTGCGAGGAAAAGGCTAAGAATTCCGAGCCCACCCGCTGGCGGTGATGCAGGGCAGTCTGGAGCGAGTGCTGACATCTGGTCCGGACTGAAGGTCCTGCCAACGATTACTGACATGTCGTCTACTGTCACTGCATATGATTCTGTCACCATTGAAAGAATGGTGGAGGATTATATGAGTGACCGCATCCAAGTAGGCACGTCAGACAGTCCGTACGTATACTGGCAGGAAAAAGAGGCAATTTGGAGGCCCTTGCACAAACTGGCTTTATTTTACATAAATTGCCCCCCTCCAGTGTGTACTCCGAAAGAGTGTTTAGTGCAGCCACTCACCTTGTCAGCAATCGGCGTACGAGGTTACTTCCAGAAAATGTTGAGAAGATGATGTTCATCAAAATGAATTATAATCAATTCCTCCGTGGAGACATTCACCAGCAATTGCCTCCAGAAAGTACACAGGGACCTGAGATGGTGGATTCCAGTGGGGACGAATTAATAATCTGTGAGGGGGATGTACACAGTGAAAGGGGTGAGGAATCGGAGGATGAGGGGGAGGTGGACATCTTGCCTCTGTAGAGCCAGTTTGTGCAAGGAGAGATTGATTGCTTCTTTTTTGGTGGGGGCCCAAACCAACCAGTCATTTCAGTCACAGTCGTGTGGCAGACCCTGTCACTGAAATGATGGGTTTGTTAAAGTGTGCATGTCCTGTTTATACAACATAAGGGTGGGTGGGAGGGCCCAAGGACAATTCCATCTTGCACCTCTTTTTTCTTTAATTTATCTTTGCATCATGTGATGTTTGGGGACTATTTTTTGAAGTGCCATCCTGTCTGACACTGCAGTGCCACTCCTAGATGGGCCAGGTGTTTGTGTCGACCATTTGGGTCGCTTAGCTTAGCCATCCAGCGACCTTGGTGCACCTCTTTTTTTCTTTGCATCATGTGCTGTTTGGGGACTATTTTCTGAAGTGCCATCCTGTCTGACACTGCAGTGCCACTCCTAGATGGGCCAGGTGTTTGTGTCGGCCACTTAGGTCGCTTAGCTTAGCCATCCAGCGACCTTGGTGCACCTCTTTTTTTCTTTGCGTCATGTGCTGTTTGGGGACTATTTTTTGAAGTGCCATCCTGTCTGACACTGCAGTGCCACTCCTAGATGGGCCAGGTGTTTGTGTCGACCATTTGGGTCGCTTAGCTTAGCCATCCAGCGACCTTGGTGCACCTCTTTTTTTCTTTGCATCATGTGCTGTTTGGGGACTATTTTCTGAAGTGCCATCCTGTCTGACACTGCAGTGCCACTCCTAGATGGGCCAGGTGTTTGTGTCGGCCACTTAGGTCGCTTAGCTTAGCCATCCAGCGACCTTGGTGCACCTCTTTTTTTCTTTGCGTCATGTGCTGTTTGGGGACTATTTTTTGAAGTGCCATCCTGTCTGACACTGCAGTGCCACTCCTAGATGGGCCAGGTGTTTGTGTCGGCCACTTGGGTCACTTAGCTTAACCATCCAGCGACCTTGGTGCACCTCTTTTTTTCTTTGCATCATGTGCTGTTTGGGGACTATTTTTTGAAGTGCCATCCTGTCTGACACTGCAGTGCCACTCCTAGATGGGCCAGGTGTTTGTGTCGGCCACTTGGGTCGCTTAGCTTAGTCATCCAGCAACCTTGGTGCAAATTTTAGGACTAAAAATTATATTGTGAGGTGTGAGGTGTTCAGAATAGACTGGAAATGAGTGGAAATTATGGTTATTGAGGTTAATAATACTATGGGATCAAAATGACCCCCAAATTCTATGATTTAAGCTGTTTTTGAAAAAAAAAATCTGAATCCAAAACACACCCGAATCCGACAAAAAATTTTCAGGGAGGTTTTGCCAAAACGCGTCCGAATCCAAAACACGGCCGAGGAACCGAATCCAAAACCAAAACACAAAACCCGAAAAATTTCCAGTGCACATCACTAGTTAAAATTCCTTACTTGTAAAGTGGTCATGTTGTTGGCCTTGGCGTCTGCAAGGCGCGTGTCTGAGTTGGCGGGTTTGTCTCACAAAAGCCCCTATTTGATTTTCCATGCTGATAGAGCGGAGTTAAGAACTCGTCAGCAATTTCTGCCAAAAGTGGTTTCATCATTTCATGTTAACCAGCCAATTGTGGTGCCAGTGGCTACTGCCGCCTTGGCGGAGTCAAAGTCTCTCGATGTGGTCAGAGCATTGAAGATCTATGTCACCAGAACGATGCAGATTAGGAAGACAGAGGCTCTGTTTGTCCTGTGGGCTCCCACCAAGATTGGGGCTCCTGCTTCTAAGCAGACTATTCCGCGCTGGATTTGTAATACGATTCAGCAGGCTCATTCTACGGCAGGATTGCCGTTACCAAAATCGGTGAAAGCCCATTCTACCAGGAAGGTGGGCTCATCCTGGGCGGCTGCCTGGGGAGTCTCGGCGTTACAGCTTTGCCGAGCTGCTACTTGGTTGGGTTCAAACACCTTTGCGAAGTTTTACAAGTTTGATACCCTGGCTGAGGAGGACCTCTTGTTTGGTCAATCGGTGCTGCAGAGTCATCCGCACTCTCCCGCCCGTTCTAGAGCTTTGGTATAAACCCAATGTTTCTTGAAACATCCCCAGCATCCTCTAGGACGCATGAGAAAATAGGATTTTAATACCTACCAGTAAATCCTTTTCTCTTAGTCCACAGAGGATGCTGGGCGCCCGTCCCAGTGCGGGCTGTATCTGCAGTTTGCTTGTAGTTACACTCATGTTGCGTTAAGTTTAGTCACTCTGTGACTGTTGTTGGTCATGCCGTTACATGCGTTGCTGTTGAATGCCATGTTGTACGGCGTGTTAGTGGGGTGAGCTGGTATGTATCTCACCTTAGTTTAAAATAATTAAATAAATCCTTTTCCTCGAAAATGTCCGTCTCCCTGGGCACAGTTCCTATAACTGGAGTCTGGAGGAGGGGCATAGAGGGAGGAGCCAGTTCACACCCATTCAAAGTCTTATAGTGTGCCCATGTCTCCTGCGGATCCTGTCTATACCCCATGGTTCTTGAAGCATCCCCAGCATCCTCTACGGACTAAAAGAAAAGGATTTACCGGTAGGTATTAAAATCCTATTATTTTTGAGATGCTTGTGAAAGAACTAATTCCCCAAAACATTGTGGTGCGTGTTGTATATTTGCAGACAATAAAAATGTTATCCCTACTAGTAAAGTTGATCTTTCGGGGAATATGTTTCCCTTCCAATTTTGCCATGCACACAGTTGACCCTAATTGTATGAGATACAGCTACTCAGTGTTTGCTCATTGCAGTCAGAAAACTTCCAACGTCACTGAGGGTGGTTAGTATGGTCAGACAATAAACATATATGCAAGCATTGGTGTGCGCAAAAAATTTCAATAGGGTGTGCATCTAGGGAGATCCCCATCACAACCCTTTATTATCATATAATGTTCAAGCACCCAACTCTGTTACTATACTTACGTATGACCATATTATGCTGCACAGTAAAGGAAATTTACAAGGTTACATAGGCGGATCCAGGGGCGGGGCACTTGGGCCCGTGCCCCCCCCTGTCAATTCTGACTTCTATTTTTTTTCAAAAGGAGAACAGCAGCAGCACTACTGCTATTTCCGTCAGTTGTATTTGATAAAAGAGCCGGTAGGCACTAGGACCCGCCGTGGCTCTAACAGCAAGTCCGTGTGGTAACCAATGGAGAGGCTGGAGCTGCAGCTCCAGCCTCCCCCTGCTCACACCGCAACCTACCTCCCCCACTTCCAGCCGGCCATAGTCCAGCCCAGGCGCGGGGGTTCAAATGCCAGCATCGAGTAAGACTGTTACTTATGATGGCGCAGAAGGCTTCATTAGCCCTCACTGCACCGCACAGTTTCCCAGTGTTTCCTCCTTCCTTTATCACCATACTAGGTGCAGTCAAACTCAGCCTCAGCTTTGAGAAGGCGGCCCATGTGATTGTGACAGGACTGTCCTGCAGATGTCTTATGCTGCTTGGTGGAGATCCAGCTGGCTGCTTCTGCTAATCAAAGATGGGCAGTTCGTGTCCTGCAGTTCGAGTCTCAGTGCAGTGCCCAAAACAAGGTATGCTGCACCTGCCACCACCAACTAAAAACTATAATAATTATATTGTGCTGGGGTGCCTACCAGGCTCCCATAACTAATGGAACAGGTGACCAACATTTCAAGGCCCAATCAGCCTTTTCATCAGGGTGAAACATTGGCAATAAACCAATGGCGTATTCTGTGAGGCCACGCCCTCTGTGATACCACACCCCTTACCTGGGAGCACCCGTGCCTTAGATGCATGTAAATATAACTATTACTGTTCCCCTATCATGGTGCCCCCCTTTCATTTTCTTCTGGATCCGTAGTAAAATAAGGTTGCTACACATACAGTAGCAGATATACTATGGTGTCACACTTTATAGAATTTCTCCTTGTACCTGGTTTGAATGCATATGCCCTAAATTCTGGGATACTGGGCTGACTGCTTCGAACATGCACTGCACAAAATGAACCCAACTGAGGGTTTTACAGTCTAAATAAGATTTGAAATGAAACATATGGATTAAGGGCCTTATTCAGAGATGGATGCAGCTGCTGCATTCGCATGCAGCGGCCACGTCCATTGGGTCTGCACACACGCACTGGCCATAGTGCGCCTGCATGACCCTTCACCATACGGCCGCATTCCGGAATGCGGTGGTGTCGATGCAGCGTAACACAAACGTGTCTGGACCATTTTTGGGCCGAGAAAAAATGTTGCCAGACCGTCTGCCAGTGCAGGCAGGCTGCGCAGGTAGGGGTCCACCACAAATCGATGCGTTTGCAGTTAAACTGATATACATCGTGGGGCATCACCACACACATGCAGGTCGGCCTTGCCCTGTGCTGGCCGGCCCCCAGCTTGTGAGTAGTACATTATTCACTGCAAATGCAGGTCTATTGCTAGTTTTGTTCTAAGCTGCAAAATAGCTAAAGTACTTCATAACCACATGAAAAGTAACACTTGTAGGATGTTTAAATCTTCTGTTATTTGACCACCCATTTGATTATGACAAGCATTTGATGATTAAAAGACAGTGAAACTCAGTCTTACATGTAGTAATAAACATTTGCCATGTATGAGCTGTGTATACAGTTCTCTTGGAAGTATGTATATACTGTATATGGAAAATAGAACTACTTACACTGCTCTGTTTATTTCACTGTAATTGAATTTTCACATTCAAGTGATTTGCATTTTAATCATTCTAAAACACATACTTTTGGTCTAAATGCAAGTACTGTAGTTCTGTACTATGGGGCCGATTCAGAGATGTAAGCAGCCGCGCAGCTGGTGCGTCCATCTGCTCCGCAGTGCGCGTGTGCAACCCTTCTCTTTGCAGGGATGCGGGTGCAAGATGATTGACAATGGCGGCCATTCGTGGGAACGGCGATGCAGTGTTTTGCGGGCTTGGAGGGCCAAACGGGGGCGTGCCGGGAGAGTTTTCAGAGTGGCTGCATGACGTCACATGCAGGCGCTTTGATTAAAAAAATGTCTGCGGACCGCCTGAGAGCACAGCCAGGCTGCGCTGGCTGGGGTCAACCTCAATTTGTTGCGTCCGTAATTACATTGTGGACACATAGTGAGGCAGCGCCACACACATGCTGGGTGGCCCCCAGCATGTGAGTAGATAAATGCAGATCTTGCTGTGTATGCAGCAATCTGCATCCATCTCTGAATAACCCCCTATGACTGCTGATGCACAGTGTATGTTTCACTATTGTATGGAGGTCTAGTGATAGAACTGGGGTTTCTTTGTTTGCCACATGCAAAATAGTAAATAACGAAAATACATGCTTAAAATTGTTTTATAGTTACAAATGGGATCAGCAATCCCAGATTCTTGTAGTATAAGACCAGTACCACCCACTACCTCACTTAAACAGATTCATTAAGTTAAGAAAGGTTTGCCTTTTTTTTATAACCCCTCCCAAATTAAACCACTGCATTAGACAGCAGTTTGCTTTACTTTCAGGTAGAAGTACAGTTTGAAGTGAATATACCAAGCAGCACATTCTGGGGCAGATTTATTAAGTCTGGTGAAGTGATAAAGTGGAAGGTGATAAAGCACCAACCAATCATATTCTAACTGTCAAGTTCCAGGCTGGGTTTGAAAAATGACAGGAGCTGACTAGCCGGTGTGATATCACCTTACACTTTATCACTTCTCCAGGCTTAATAAATCTGCCCCTCTGTCCCTACTACTGTACTGTAATAAGATTTGAATGTGGAGCAATGATTTATAAGCTTTCAGATCATATTAACTACATTTTTCTGGTAATGTATAAGGCTATTTAAAACATAACGGTACAGGATATTCAAAACATATTTGAATATTTGAGTCATCTTCAGCTTTTATTATAAATACAAAGTTTTTACATGGACTGCCTAAACTGTATGAGAGATTAAATTCTCTGTCTTGTGGTTCTTCTTTAGTATGCGGACTTAACTATAATTATAAGTTTAAAAAGAAACAATAGTCCATTAATTTCAACTGCTTGAACTAGATTAAGGTAGAAAGCCTGACTCAAATTCTATACAATTTGGCCATTATTGACTTTGGAAATGATGTGTTCAGTTTACAGATACTTATTACCTTTTGGTTAGTCCAGTCCATACTTTCACTACCTTACAGTAAAACAAACTGCTCAGTACCTGTTGAAAGAATAAAAACAATGGGTATTTGTGGAGCGCTGCTAGCACTAATCTGATATTCAGTTTATAATTATCACTCTGAGCGGCTATATGTCATAAAAAGAAACATATTTAGTAACACATAATAAAATCAATACAATCATTAAAAAAGTTCATACTCAGACATCATTATTTCACTGAAGACAGTGGACTCCTTAGTGTTGTAACGCATTTCTCCGCCTTTTTTGATCTCTCAGCGGCTTCCTCAAGAGAAATCAAAAAAGGCGGAGAAACGTGTTACAACACATAGGAGTCCAATCACCACTGTCTAAGGAGCTATATTATGGACCCTAAATAAGTTTGGAACCACAAGCAATGGATTCGTCCCGGCACCTCCAGCGCTGTCACAATCATTAAAACCAGCAGCGGAGGGTAAGAGGGACCCGCTATCCATGTGGAACCAGGGATTTATAAGTAGATGAAAGGACTGTATATGACCAACTACAATCGGTGAGAGAACTGGAATTTTCTATATTAAATTCCATTTATGCAAATTGATGGAAAAAGTGATTAAAAGCCTCTATTAATAAATTGGATGTGAACTGCTCTAAAGAGAGACACCTAAATTGTCTATTAATCCACATAGCAATTGGGATGATTTTTTGAGGATCCATATGGACATAAAACAAAATAGGAAAAGCAATGACACTTTCCTCTCAAGCCTACTAGCTGTCTTCAGTAAAATAATGTTGTCTGATTATGAACTATTTTAATAATTGTATTGATTTTATTATGTGTTATTAAATATGTTTCTTTTTATAACATATAGCCGATCAGAGTGATAATTATAACTGAATATCAGATTAGTGCTAGCAGCGCTCCCCACATACCCATTGTTTTTATTTTTTACTATATATACAGATGGAGCCTCCGTTATCTTTGCTGGCTGAGGTGTTAGTCGCGATCAGGCATATGCAGCGTGCCTGGGCGCAAGGAGGCTTGCCTAGTCATAGGGAGGCACACAGAGCATTTGGCGTAACCTTTGAGTGTAATACCTGTGATCATCCACCAGATGTCGCTTTTTAAAATCACCATTGCGCATGCGTGTGACCTCCATTAAAATACAATACTGAACTAAAGCATAAGAACTACTTTACTGGTGCGTCTCAGTATGCTACAATATGCTACAGTATGTCATACAGTATATTACAGTATATACAGTGCAGACGCAAATAGTACAGTATATACAGACGCAAATGAACGTGATAAAGCCACAATATAGTCCATTGACGTTTGGAATATGTGAGCGTCCATGTCCTGCAGACAAATCAACAAATAAAAATAGTAGTGTATAGAGACGCAAACGATCATGTTACAGGTAAGGTCTATTGATGTTATGAGCGTCCAAATCCCGTAATATTAAGTATAATAAGGAGAGATAAAAGCACCTCCCTAAGTTCCTGGATGCCAAATCACTGTGCTTAGAATCTCTGTACAGTATTTTCTATTTGGGTACTAAATAGCATGAACAGGTTGTAACGTACCATGTTGTAAAGGCTACAGCAGCAAGTGTTATCTTTCTAAGTATAATGGGAAGAGATAAAAGCTCCTCCCTAAATTCCTGCATGCCAAATCACCATGCTTAGCATCTCTGTACAGTCAGTGGCAGAAGTCTGGGAGGCAATGGAGTCAGATGCCGCCGGGCTCCAGCAATGAAGGGGGCACCTTCTCCATTGCCTCCGACAGTGTGTTTGTCCGGCTGTGGCTCTCATTTTCCAAATGACACCCCAGCTCCCGCCCCCTGAGAATTGTGGCTGCCCGGCTCCCGGATGATGATACCGCGTCCCGTCAGCTCCCGCCCCCGATAGCGCAGCTACCCAGCTCCGACTTCAGCCTGATGACATCACGGCTTGCCGGCTCCCGCCCCACAGTGCAGCTACCCGGCTCCGGCTCCTGCACCACCACAGCACAGCTGCCCGGCTTCAGGTCCTGCTGCACAACGCCGCTGCCCAGCTCCTGCATGCTGACACTGAGGCAGGTGAGAAGAGGTACCTGATGGAGGAAAGTGTCAGGGTGGGGGACAGTGTGTGTCAATGTGGCTGTGTGTGTGTGTTTGTGTGTGTGTGTGTGTGTGTGTGTGTGTGTGTGTGTGTGTGTTTTTATAGATGTGTATGTGACTGTGAGTATGTAGATATGTAGCTATGTGTGTGTGTGTGTGTGTGTGTGTGTGTGTGTGTGTGTGTGTGTGTGTGTATATACTGTATGTGGCTATGTGTGTATAAGTGGTATAATGTGTGTGTGTGTGTGTGTGTGTGTGTATATGCTGTTTGTATATGTGGTTGGGTGTGTGTTTGTATATATGTGAGTGCGTGTATGCGTGTATATGTGGCTGTGAGCGTACACCTGGACTGGGCCGCGCGTGGGGGGGGATACAAACTTTTTTGCCTCTGGGCGTCTGATAACTTACGCCCCTGTGTACAGTATTTTGTATTTGAGTACTAAATAGTACAAACAGCTTGTAATGTACTCTGCTGTAAAGGCTACAGCGGCAAGTGTTATCTTTCTAAGTATAATGTGGAGAGATAAAAGCTCCTCCATAAGTTCCTGAATGCCAAATCACCATGCTCAGAATCTCTGTATAGTATTTTCTATTTGAGTACTAAATAGCATGGACAGCTTGTAACCTACTCTGCTGTAAAGGCTACAGCGGCAAGTGTTATCTTTATAAGTATAATGGGGAGAGATAAAAGCTCCTCCCTAAGTTCCTGGATGCCAAAACACTGTGCTTAGCATCTCTGTACAGTATTTTCTATCTAGCCAGAAACCCCACACCCCGTGCAAGCTGGGCTGACAACTGGAGGGGACCCGACACATGGTTGCTTGCTGTTTCCCTTTACGGTGTCATGTAAACTAGTGGTTGGTCTGCTCTGAAAGCCAAGAGACTCCTCTTTTGTATGGAACTGGTTTCGAGTCTCTGGCACACCCAGAATCAGAGATATCAGGATGCAAAGTGGACCCATTTTCCCATAGACTATAATGGGCCCGTTAATTCAGACCCACCCACACTTGCCATTAGCCTTGTGGGGGTCACAGAAACTTGGGATTGGTATCCTCTGTTAGCTAATCGTCTCCCCTTTCATACCAACACAGTTCTGAGCTGATTGTACCCCCCAGAACTGGATATATTAAGATTTAAGCCCATTTTAATTGAATTTAATAGCTCACATAAACTGAACGTCAATGGACCATTGCTTTAACACGTTCGTTTGTGTCTGTATACACCATTTTTATTTACTGATTTGTTGGTTTCTTTTTTGGGTCCTGACAGAGAATTAATATTTTCAACAGCGTCTCTGAACTCCGCTGGTTAATCCCCACCTCCCCCCTCACCATCCCCCCTCTCCTGAGAGACTGATGTTTTCAGACAAAGAGGCTAGTTTACAGTTAATAAATTGGCAACACAGTACTCTATGTAAATAAAAGGCTACTATGTAAATGAAGATACTACAATCGCTTTGGTTGGAGGAAAGGACTAGAGAGGGCCAGAGTGAATGTACATTAAACAGTACACTGTGCTACGGATTTGCATGTCAGACGCCCCGACAGTTGGTTATGGAAACAGGTGTGCATAATTCTATTGAATATAAGGTTCTTAAATATATGAATGTCATGAATTCGATATATGAATGCCGTGATGGGGCTTGGACGCTCATATTGCTTAACACGGTATTTAGCCACCACCTCCCCCATCCCCATCACACTTCATCCCCGGGAGCTTGCTCATTTCATAGACAGAGAGGGAGGTCAGGTTACAATAAATGATGCCATAAACTTAGCACACCTATCTTTGTGCAGTTTCGCCCATTCCTCTTTGCAGCCCCTCTCAAGCTCCATCTGGTTGGATGGGAAGTGTCGGTGCACAGCCATTTTCAGATCTCTCCAGAGATGTTCAATCAGATTCAAGTCTGGGCTCTGGCCGGGTCATTCAAGGACATTCATAGAGTTCTCTTGAAGCCACTCCTTTGATATCTTGGCTGTGTGCTTAGGGTCGTTGTCCTGCTGAAAGATGAACCGTCGCCCCAGTCTGAGGTCAAGAGCGCTCTGGAGCAGGTTTTCATCCAGGATGTCTCTGTACATTGCTACATTAATCTTTCCCTCTATCCTGACTAGTCTCCCAGTTCCTGCAGCTGAAAAACATCCCCACAGCATGATGCTGCCACCACCATGCTTCACTGTAGGGATGGTATTGGCCTGGTGATGAGTGGTGCCTAGTTTCCTCCAAACATGACACCTGGCATTCACACCAAAGAGTTCAGTCTTTGCCTCATCAGACCAGAGAATTTTGTTTCTCATGGTCTGAGAGTTCCTCAGGTGCATTTTGGCAAACTCAAGGTGGGCTGCCATGTGTTTTTTACTAAGGAGTGGCTTCCGTCTGGCCACTCCACCATATAGGCCTGATTGGTGGATTGCTGCAGAGATGGTTGTCGTTCTGGAAGGTTCTCCTCACTTCACAGAGGAATGCTGTAGCTCTGACAGAGTGACCATCAGGCTCTTGGTCACCTCCCTGACTAGGGCCCTTCTCCCCCGATCGCTCAGTTTAGATGGCTGGCCACCTCTAGGAAGAGTCCTGGTGGTTCTGAACTTCTTCCATTTACGGATGATAGAGGCCACTGTGCTCATTGGGACCTTCAAAGCAGCAGATATTTTTCTGTACCCTTCCCCAGATTTGTGCCTCGAGACAATCCTGTCTCGGAGGGTCTACAGACAATTCCTTTAAATTCATGCTAGGTTTGTGCTCAGACATGCACTGTCAAGTATGGGACCTTATATAGACAGGTCGGTGTGTGCCTTTCCAAATCATGTCCAATCAACTGAATTTACCACAGGTGGACTTCAATTAAGCTGTAGGAACAGCTCAAGGATGATCAGTGGAAACAGGATGCACCTGTGCTCAATTTTGACCTGCATGGCAAAGACTGTGAATACTTATGTACATGTGATTTCTGAGTTTTTTATTTTTAATAAATTTGCAAAGATTTCAAAAAACTTTCTTCACGCTGTCATTATGGGGTATTGTGTGTAGAATTTTGTGGGAAAATTTAATTATTCTATTTTGGAATAAGGCTGTAACATAACAAAATGTGGCAAAAAAAAGTGAAGTGCTGTGAATACTTTCCGGATGCACTGTATATGATACCTATCACTACCTACATTCTTTATAAATAGAGCCCACTTTCTCCGCACTTATCCTGGCTTGTTTCTCCTGATGCCACGTCTTATCTTCTCTCAGTGCCAGGGGCGGAATGGGAACTAAAAGTGGCCCTCTAAAATTTTGTAGAAATGGCCCAACATGGGCAGCACAAGAGGTATAACATACCGTGTAGCCATGGCAGCATCACTGGATGGCAGAGTTGCAGTACTGCAGAGATGGAACAACAGAATGAAAGGAGCATTTGTGCAGTGCACTGAGTGTGGTGGTCTGTCTGTCAAGTGTGTGTGGGGGCATATGAAAAACCAGGCCCCACATACAAGTGGGCCTACCAGGAATCTTCCTGGTGAGCCCTATGACCAATCTGCCCCTGCTCAGTGGCTTTTCCTTTCTCCTGCTTCCCTCTCTACATGGGGCCTTCCAAGGACGTTTTGGAAACTGTTCTTTCATTCTTGAAATCAAGGTAAATGTGCAGCCCTTTTTAAAGTTGGAGGACTGCATGCGTGGCCCTGGAAATATATTGGGTTGTCCATCACTTCTTTAGATATCAGCTATAACTAAACTCTGTATATAAGTTAGGAAAACAGTTTTGTTGATTTTTGTACCTGAATGCAGCTGAATTTCAGATGTACTTATATTAGGGCAAAACACAATTATTTATTTTTAGGGTAATGGCCCCCACAGACTCCAGCATATGTGATGTCATGATACAGAGAACAGGGGGCCAGGAGCAGGAAGCTAGGTACCAGGGGCAACTATACCTATGCAAGGACACCACTTCTCCAGGACCCGCACAAACCTATTGTCAGCATCCGGAGTCTTACCTCCGGTTTTGGTCCCTGCGGCCTTCCTGTTAGCTGGCTGGTGTGGCTGCGGCGGATAGGAGCTGCGGCAGCGAGGTCCTCCGGTGCAGCTGCCGTGTGTCTGGAGGCCGGGGTCCGGGTCCTGGGGAGCGGAGCATGGCAGCCGGAGGTGTCTGTTTCCAAGTGTTCTGTTGCTGGAGTGCAGCGTCTGGGAGGCTGAGGCCTGAGGTAGTGACTGTGTGCTGGTTCCACATGTGTCCTCTGTGCAGGGAGTCGCCATGTTGGAGACCAAGCCAAGCCAATAGGTATCCCAGTTCGCATCCAGCCAATCCGATGCAGTCTTCCCTTATAAAAAAGGGTTGATGCTTAATCATGGTGCCAGTGCTTTAAATTACTTGCTGCTGTAAGGTGCTCAAGCTCTGTGCTCCCAGGTTAACCCCTGGTATCCTTGTTCTGTTGTGGCCACCCAGTGGTCAGTACTGTTATTGCAGTCCCTTGCTCCCAGTCCACCTGCTCTTGCAGTTTAACCGCTGGGTTCTCTATCTGGTAGAGGGTCTCCGTTTGCTGACAGTGCTCACAGCGATCCTCTCTTCAACATCGTTCTTCAAGTTGTCTCTTCATTCAGTGTTTTTCAGCATTGTTTGCAAATCATCTCTTCATTCAGTATTCTTCAGCATTGTTTACAAATCACAAGTCATCTCTTCATTCAGTGTTCTTCAGCATCATTTACAAATCACAAGTCGTCTCTTCATTCAGTGTTCTTCAGCATTGTTTACAAATCACATGTCATCTCTTCATTCAGTGTTCTTCAGCATTGTTTACAAATCACAAGTCATCTCTTCATTCAGTGTTCTTCAGGATTGTTTACAAATCACAAGTCATCTCTTCCTTCAGAGTTCTTCAGCATCGTTTACAAGTCACGAACATTTCGTCTTTCAGAATTCACTCAGACTTATCACCTAGTCGTTGTGTATGATTGAGGTCTTAGTAAAGCTGAATTAATCTTTCTTCAGTGTATCGTTCTCGTTCATTGTCCTCATTGCCTACCCCTCTACATCTTCGGGCCTACTTCAATCCATCAGTTAGAACTACATTCAGCCACCTCGTTTCCTTCCTTTGCTGATAGCTGCTCCCTCAGTCAATTATCAGTTGTCAGATCCCCAACTCAAGCCAAGCGTGACACCTATTTCCCACTCTAGCCATCTAATATAGGCAAATGCCATCAATCTCTCTTTTTATCTATCTATCTATCTATCTAGAAAAAATCCAAGAATAACCACACAGGTGATTGTACCCAGAAATACCAGCACACAGCTTAGATGCAAAAAAAGAAGTTTTACTTGTCCAGAAAAGTCATTTAAAAAGGCAACAAGCATATAGCACACATGATGGTAGCAGCATGAATAGATCAATGAGTACTTATCATTCCGACAGCTGTTTCGACTATCTTCATCATGGGAATAGATAAAGTGACATGGTGCTGTACACTGCCATCCGCAGTGTCTGGTTCCAAAGTGACGTGGCACACGTCACTTTGGAACCAGACACTGCGGATGGCAGTGTACAGCACCATGTCACTTTATCTATTCCCATGATGAAGATAGTCGAAACAGCTGTCGGAATGATAAGTACTCATTGATCTATTCATGCTGCTACCATCATGTGTGCTATATGCTTGTTGCCTTTTTAAATGACTTTTCTGGACAAGTAAAACTTCTTTTTTTGCATCTAAGCTGTGTGCTGGTATTTCTGGGTACAATCACCTGTGTGGTTATTCTTGGATTTTTTCTATATGATTACATCAACCGTGCACCAGCGTTTTCTAAATGATAAGTGAGAAGCGGCTGCTTTTGTGGATTTGTTTATCTATCTATCTATCTATCTATCTATCGCACCAGAACCATATATACTGAATCTAACGATATCACACCCTATTATATGTGTATCTAATTGATATTGTATCTATAGATCTATCTAATTTCTACCAATCCCTGAAATATATATATATATCCAAATAATAAAACTAAGGGTTGTTTCTGTACATAGCAATATTTTTTTTTGAAATATACTTCTAGGAACTGTTTATTAACTATGAAGACAAAAAAAATTTCACATTTTTGTCTGTTTGTCCGTCTGTTTCTTCTGGCATAAAGTAAAAACTATCAAAGGAATTTGACCATATACATCTTAATAAAAGCAGAAGACAGTACAATTCCAACGTATCCAGAAAAGAACTTAATGCTTTAAGAGAAATTGAATCCTGGCAGGACGTGATTATCAAGCCATCAGACAAAGGGGGTAACGTGGTGATATGGCCCCAAGAACAATACTTACAGGAAGCATACCGTCAGTTGGAAGATAAGTCATGCTATCAAAGGATAGTACTCAATCCCATGGAGAATTTTAAGATAAAATATAACAGAATCCTGACCAATGCGCATGCTGAAGGCACTATTACCACTTCTGAATATCAATACCTCCAGACAGCTCATCCGATTATTCCAACTTTCTATATGCTCCCCAAGATTCATAAAAACATCAAGAAGCCGGATTGTATCTGGAATTGGGTCACTCACAGAGAAAGCCAGTGTTTTTGTCGACTTACATCTACGACATCATGTATTGGGCCTTTCATCATTTGTCCAGGACACCACTGATGTCCTTCGCAAAATTCATGACATCAGACTTGAAAAAAACCAATACTTAGTTTCCCTTGATGTGGAAGCACTATATACTTCAATTGACCATAGCAAGGGGTTAGAAGCTGTTAATTACTTCATGCATACAGAAGGGACGGAAAATTTTCATTTATTCTTGCTGATCTACTCCGGTTCATATTGAATCACAACCTTTTCACCTTCAATAACAGACTTTTCCTGCAAACTAGGGGCACAGCTATGGGGGCAGCGTGTGCCCCTACGTATGCCAACATCTTCCTAGGATGGTGGGAAAGGGAATTCGTGTTCAGTGATTGTAATGATACCTTCACGGCCAACATCATCATGTGGGTCAGGTATATTGATGATATCCTGATGATTTGGGAAGGAGATATACAGACGCTACTGCTATTTATTGAGCACCTGAACAATAACGATCTCAATATTCGGCTAACCCATCAGATAAGCCAGGAGGAACTCCCATTCCTAGATGTTCTCATTTACAAAGATGAAAATGATATGATTTCAACAAAATTATATAGGAAAGAGACATCATCTAACACCCTGTTACACCAGACCAGTTCCCACTTTCCCCAACTATAGACAATGTACCAAAGGGAGAATTTTTACGTCTAAGAAGGAACTGTTCTAATGATCTGGATTTTGTGGCACAAAGTAAAGACCTCTCAAACCGACTACGTGAGAGAGGGTATAGTAATACATCCATTAAGAAAGCCAGTAGGAGTGTTCAGACCATCAACAGAGAACAACTGATCTTTAATAAAAAACAGAAGCAACAAGATGTTAAGACTATCAGATTTGTTGGGGGCTTCTGCAAGGAATGGTACCAGGCTAAGCAAGCCATTCAGAAACATTGGGGGATCCTACATCTGGACCCCACTCTATCGGAAAAATTAGGACCACAAGTCTCTATGAGTTGGAGGAGATCAAGAAATGTAAAAGACAGGCTGGTCACCAGCCATTTCCAACAATTCCAAGCAAAGTCACAGACCACAACTGGCACATATCCTTGTGGTCATTGCAAAGCATGCCAGTATATTCACAAGATTGACAATATCCAAGACCGATACGGCAACAGTATTAAATTTAGACACTTCATCAATTGCTCCACAGAAGGTGTGATTTACTGCATCACTTGCAGTTGTCATAAAAGATACGTAGGGATGACAACTAGACCCCTGAAGCAAAGGATACTGGAGCATATAGGCTCCATTCGAAACGCAACCAAAGACCTTTAAAGAATGAAGCAGATCACCTCTGTCGCACGACACTTTTTGTATCATCATGCCGGTCATTGGGATGAACTGAAAGTATGTGTCTGGAAAAAGTGAAACTGGGCATACGTGGAGATGACTGGACCAACACACTCCTACGCAAGGAATGCGAATGGACTTTCAAATTAGACTCTCTGCATCCACAGGGACTAAATGAAACAATGAATTTTGGAGCCTATATCACTGTACAACAATCAGTCACAACCATCAACATATGATATATTCCTCACATTAATAACGGCCCCTTGTCTGCACGTTTTTCACTTTACATTTTATCTGTTGTTTCACCGTGTTTCACAGTTGCATTCACCCTTTTTTTGGGCCCGTTTTATTCTTATTTTTATTCTCATTCCATATTTGACACTACACAACCTCACCCACTCATTTTATCGCTTTCTCATATCATCCATGTCAGCACTCCTTTGCACACATTCACTGATCTTATTACACTCATTACAGTCATTTCATTCTTTTTCACCTATACAAACTATAGGTTAGATCACATATTTTTTCACCCTGAGTTTAAATTTTTTTTTTATCACTGCCATATGGAATGAGGGCATATAATCATGTAGGGAGTGCACAAAGTCATCCATATATTAGTGGCATCATGGACCATATAATCTTTATTATCACATAGTATCACTACTATTAATTCTTCTATAGTCTTACTTCCCTTCACCATTTTACATCTTCACCCTTCTTTTTTCATTTTTCTCTTTTTTTCTTTTTTGATAATATATTTATGTTTGGTCATGAACTTACTCATCTATTTACTAACACTCCTCAGCATCATAGGCAATCATTATAAAAACAAAAAATTGTTTTTTTTTGTTTGTTTTTTGCTGGACATTCTTATGACTGGCATTTTTCTTTATTATTATTTTCCTCTTATTTTGCTCCTGGTAATTTATTAATTACACATCCTTAATCGGCAATCATGTGACTATGTTATAATCTAGGCATGACTTTGTTCATGTCGGTTGTATCATGTAATTTATACATATATACAATCGTATTATTATTATAGGATATCACCAATTTACATAACAAACTCTTTTTATCAATTTCAACTATCTCTCTTTATTATGTTCATATCTCTGCTCCCTTTAAATGAATTAGTGATACAATTTTATCATGTAGATCACTTTAAGCTGTTAGTTTCATTTAATCAATTATATTATATCTGTTTCATATGGAGCTCATGTTTCTCTGGCGTCAGGCACAGCATTATCCATTATATGACTCTGCTGTGTAACTTTAGCTGCAAGAGCCATGATTGGTGGCATCTCCAAATATATCCTAACCCACGGCGCCACATGCTCACGCTACCCGTGAACAAGCCTGCTGCGAAACGTACGTTGGGTACGTGATTAGGGTCACGGAGAGTGCTCTCACGTGACCGGCCTCAGACCAGCGGCAGAGGAGAGGAGATCGGGCGAGACGCCCAGTCCGCATATCGCACGGATTCAAGCGGTTCAGCGGCAACTGACGGGACGGGGAGGCGCACAGTAGAATAAGTATCCCTACCCCCTTCCCTGTCTAGATTGTCCTTACCCTCTAGCGATATAGCCAACGTTCAATTGGGCTATTTATGATGCTGGTTTTGAGTGGCAAATATATGAAACCCATTCACCGTAGGTGCTTTGTATGATTAATGGTATTTTTACCCGTGGTACTCAGCCGCAACTCTGGCTATTAAATTCAGGCTCTCTGGCATGTTTCAAATGTACAAATTGAGAACAAACCTATACTGCAGGGCATTTGAAGTTGTAGCGCTGTGTGTTGTGTGTTTTTTTCTTAAATTTGCACCTGGCTTCTTAGTATCAGTCTTTGCAAAAAGTTATGGCAACAATTGTATCTGATGTACTGGCTGCCATTATTTGACCAAAAAGGTGGCGACAATTGTATCTGGTGCATTGGATATTATTATAAAAACTTACTCAATTATTCATCTCTCTGCTATTGTAGCTAGTATTCTTTGTTTCTTCCTCTGACACAAACTAACACCACACCTGACATCAAGCACGGATAATATCTTTATTAATGTTGATGTAACAGAAAGTATCCTCCAATCAATGCTTTTTTTGACAGGTAGATCCAGTCTGCAATAACAGATATTTTTCCCTCGGATCTCGTGTTCGTTTGTCACACATGCCTTAAATTGTAATAGGCTATTTTCCTTGTTCTGCCTCATGCTACGCACAGGAAAAACAGAGGCTTGTTGTCACTAACCCTTGTTGACCATATGATTTAACCTCCGCATACCCATGTGTTTGGGCTGCCAATCGGTGCAATGACGGTCAACTAAATATCTTTAACGGGTTAGATAAATGCATTTAAGAAAACTGGCACAATAATAAACATCCTTCATTTTGTTATATAACAGCCGCACTCGCTGCCCTTTTCCATACGTAACCTACTACCATACCACACTGGATATGCCCAACCCCGTCTGATCTTGGAGGCAATACAGTGTTGGGCCTGGTCAGTACTTCAGTGGGAGACCACTTAGGAATACCAGGTGTTGTAGGTTACTGATGGAACTCAATTGGGGTTTGTGCTGACTCCACGGGAGGATGGGCATATGCTTGCCAGACATCAAATTACCACAGTAGTAATCCATCAATATGTTCGCAGACTTAGCTTTTCTTTTTTCTTGTAATTTCAATTGGTGTACCTAGTTTTTTATATACATACACTATTAAAAGTTACGTTTTAATTATCTCAATGTTACATCACTACTCATACATATATCAATAATTTCAAGCTACTCTCCGGGAGTGAGTGCTCCCAACCAAGGTCACTTTTTTCTAGCTTTCTTTTCCTATCCATAAAGTAAAAACTACTGGATGAATTTGGATCACGTTTTCACTATTGTATAGCTTAGTGACCTATAAAGAAACTGAGTTATGTATGATCTCCATGGGACATCAGGGAGAGGAGCAATAAAGGAAAAAACAAAAGCTTGACACTCGTGCGTGCAGTGTGCAGGCTCCTTGAGTCCAAAATGACTAATGTACTATACATAGATATATTTGCAGTATATACAATATATATATATATATATATATATATATATATATATACATATATTGCACAGCCAGAAAAATGCTCAGGGCTGCAGTCATAGATCTAAGGACCAGCAGCTTCTCCCATGGGCAACTCTACGTGGCTTGCTCATGCATTAGTAGCCCCAAATATCTTTCTGTGTTAATCCCTGAAGAAAAAACTGAAAATATTGATTACAAAGAAATTTTGTGATCAAAGTGTACAATATAAAATATACATCAAAATATTAGATGGCACTACGGTCTTTGTAAAATGAGTCATGCTGAGCTATAGCAGACATCCACGTGAGTGAAGCCGTGGGCAAACGCTATCATACTGTACATCTGTTTATTTACTCAGCTCTTTGTGTCTGTCATCATTTTACATATCTATAGGTCTATTTAGAAAACGAAAAACGGCTTTTCTCCAGCATTTTAGATTGGAGAAAGCCTAAAACATCGGGGCAGATGTATTAACCTGGAGATGGCATAAGGAAGTGATAAACCAGTGATAAATGCAAGGTGATACACGCACCAGCCAATCAACTCCTAACTGTTAATTTACATATTGGAGCTGATTGGCTGGTGCATGTATCACCTTGCATTTATCACTTCCTTATGCCTTCTCCAGGTTAATACATATGCCCCAGTGTTTCTCTATATTTAGTATGGAGAAATTGGGAATAAAGTACTGATTTCTCCCCCTTTTCATTTCTGCACATTCCTGCAGCCTCCATGGGTATCAATAAGGGCTGCACACAAAGTAAAATTTCTCTGAAAAACAATATGACTTTGTGGATGGCATTATGCCAGCACTGGCGGAGTAAAGCAAGCAAGAGACAATTCTCTTCCTGCTTTCTCCCAGAAGGCAGGGCTTTTGTTGGTCCCTCAGACCGATTACGCATGTTTGTGAGCTGTCACATGCACGCTGTGCTCAAAAGCATCTTTTACCAAAGACAGCAACCTCAGAGCAGATTTCTCAGGTCCTATTCGAATGGACTGTAGTTACATAAATATAGGGGAAAACTATTGGCGAAAAACTGATTTTTTTATTTTCTTAGTAAATAGCCTCCTATGTGTATCTGTGTATTTACACATTTTGTGCGTGTGTGTGTCTTATTTATCTCATATATCTAGCTCTCACTGATGTGTGCAGCTGTGTTTCGTGACAAGTGCATCTGGTAGTATATTGTGCTGTGACCAATGTCGTCACTCAGAGACTATTACACCTACTATTAGAGATTCCTATCCTTAGGATGATTGACTTCTCAGCAGACCATCCCTTTCACCTCAGTGGTCTCTCCAGCCCTTCTCCCACACACAGAAGCTAAATAAATCATCACATGAAATTACATTTCAACAGTTTTCTGTCTTTATACATCAAACATCTGACCAAATTCCCCAGTGTGCCGCGGGTAGTGAGCAGTGATGAATTGAAGTCAGATAACAGAGCATGACTGCCATTTCCTCTAAACACTGATAACTAAATATTTTTTGTTCACAAGAGGTCTTGCTTCTATATTTTCATTCTGTACTAACACATTAATCACTTTTATGCAAAGCCAATATCCACCCACTGTATGTCCTTAAACTTACTCTGAGATGTTTCACAACAGGTAGCCTTCAAAAACAATCAGTCAATTTATATTGAAGCTATGGTCCTGTAATGAGAATATATAGTATAACTTGATTCTTATAACATTTCCACACCACACCACGTAGGATCCGCAGTGCCCAGTTACAGAGTATATAAACAAATAAGCAAAACAAGAAAACAGTGACTTACAGTTCAAGACAATGGGGTATCCAATTAGCCACGATAATGTGATTTGCGTTTGCGGCTAAGGTTATCGCACCTATCTCCCAAAAAGTCAGCTAATTGCAGCCTGCGTGCTACCGTTTTTCACACCTATCCTATTCCAAAATGGCGATAATTGGATTCACACGATAATTGTAGCCAGCAAAACCAGAGATAGGTATAGGAGAAAATGGGGAAATCTGCCTGTACCCCCAAAAAGCCACACTAATATATGAAACCATTATAGAGTCTATTAGTGACCATAATAAAAGTATTTGGTGTAATTAAATTGGGTCAAAAGGCTGTAATATGCATTTTTTTTTTAAATTGAAGACATATTAGAAAGCTATTATTTCAGCAAAAGGTGCTCTCATTAAATTTGGGGTACACAAAAATAGGTATAAGTATATAGTATACATTTTAAGGGACTTTTAAGAAGAAGTGGAAATGGACCGATTACTCCCACCTGCAGATCTAAATACACTTATCCCACACATAATGCACCTCAATATACCTGTCCCATTCCTTGTACCCCAATTTCCATCACTTTGCATTTTTTGACGCCAAAAATGATGTCATTATTGGCCAATTAAAAATAATTAAAAACTTCAAAGTGCCTAATTAGTCATTCAGAGGGTTGTCTCAGGGGTTCTGAACCAAAACCCCGCCTTTTTTACTTAAAATATGGATTTTGCACTACTTATCACCTGCTTAGAGATGGTGAAGAGGAATTTGTGATAAACCTTATGGAGACTTATCGCCGATAACTTTTCACAGCTAATTGGATAGCAAGTTATTGCAAATACGATAAAATATTTTGAAACCGCATTATCGCGGCTAATTGGATTCCCCCCCCCCCCACCCCACCCTTCCAATCTAGAACAAGTACTGGGTATATAAATATAGCTGCATCAGCAGATGACACTGAAATAAGTATTAGGGTGGCAGAAAACCGAGGGATATGGTGCCATCGAAGGGAGTATGAAGTAGAAGATGATTTAAGTAAGAGAAGGAAAGGCATATGAGGGGAGAGGGCCCTGCTCATGAAAGCTTACATTCTATAGAGGAGGGGCAGACAGACATGGGTGACACAGATGGGGTAGTCAGTGAAAGTGAAACAGAGGGTTAGGACGACAGTTGGCTGGGTTTGGCAAAGAAGTGGGTCTTAAGAGCCCGTTTAAAGTTTTGTAGAGAGGTGGAGAGTCTGAGCGGGAAAGGTAGGGAATTCCAGAGATAGAGAGCAACATGTGAAAAATCCTAGAGATAGGAGTGGGAGGAAGTAATCAGTACTCTGAGTTAAGCAGACGGGTAGGATTGTGATGGGAGAAAAGGTCAGAGATGTAAATGGGATGTAAATGTAAATTATTTCATTATTGTTACTTTAACTGCAGAAAATTATTAAAACTTGCGGAACAGGGCTCACAGAGAGTAGGGAGGCCAATCCCGGGCCATTTTTTTAATCCTGGGAATCGGGATTGAAAAATGATCAATCCCAGGGTTCCCAGGATTGGGTTACCACCCCACCAGCCCAGCCCTCACCCTCACCCTATCTTAACATCCCCTGTGCAGGTCGTGTGGTCGGGTGGGTGGTGCAGGTTGGTCAGTTTACGGAGGATGGAGACCTGAGGAATGCAGGCAGTGTGGGCATTCCGTGTGATGCATGCAGCTGTGTGCACTGCACAGTGTGACCTCTGACTTCACACCACGCTGTGCAGTGTGCACAGGGGATCAGGGGGAGCCAGGCAGAGTCTGAGCTTGCTGAAGACGCTCAATGGTGCCCAGCATAGAAAAAAGTAAGGTGGTGGCCAATCCTAAAATCCCCAGGATTGGAAGCCGATCTCGATCCTGGGATCGGCCACCATACCTGAGAGGGTATGGCATGTTTTGCCTACATTCATAATGTCACCATTATGTAGACACCAAAATGTTGACAGGTACAAAATGTCGACAACCACAATATTAAATATGAAAAATGTAGACACTGACAAAATGTTGACAATTTGAAAATGCTGTCAGATAGATGCATAATGTCAACACACATTTTTCAGCCTAACATCTGACCCTAAAAATGTTATTGTCGACGTTTTGACTGTCAGCATTTTGAAGGTGGTAATATTTTGGTGGGATGCATCACATATCGCATTTTGCATGCAGTGCATTGTGCCACTCATCATAAGCATGGCCGTATTTAGTAATGCTGTATGCTTAAAAAAAAATCACAAAAGACAGATCTCCTGATAAAACCTGTCCTTTGCTTTACAAGGACTTCCAGGTTTATGTCCCAGGAGTCCTTCTGCGCATGCATCGGATGATGCATGAACGGCAGGGGATCCTCTCAGTGCACATTGCAAAGAGCCATCGCTGACGCTATTAGCCAACACTATCAACAGCAATACATTCCGGATCTTGGTGCATATGGGAAATACGGGTAAACCTCAGAAAACTGCATTTTTGGGGGTTTGACTACAAAATTAGCTTTGATGCACCCTGAACTTTGTGTGAGAAAGATGACATTTTGGTGTCAACCTTTTGATTGTCGACATTGTTTGACTGTTGATATTGTGATTGACAACATAATGACTTTACTGCCTAACTATCTGGGTCACATCTTAAGGTGGGTACACACTAGGGGTGTGGTTCATCAAATCGACAGTGTCTAGGTCGACAATGTTTAGGTCAACCACTATAGGTCGACAGTCACTAGGTCGACATGGATGGAAGGTCGACAGGGTTTCTAGGTCGACATGTGCTAGGTCGACAGGTCTAAAGGTCGACATGAGGATTTATATTTTTTTGTGTCGTTTTCTTCGTAGAGTGACCGGGATCCCAAATTAGTGCACCGCGTTCGCTCGCCATGCTTCGGGCATGGAGCCTTCGCTCCGCTACCGCTTCGCTCGGCACACTGAACCGTTCCAATCGTAGTCCACGTGGATCGTTAAGTATGAAAAAATTCAAAAAAAAGAAAAAAATTTGAAAAACTCATGTCGACCTTTAGACCTGTTGACATAGCACATGTCGACCTAGAAACCCTGTCAACCTTCCATCCATGTCGACCTAGTGACTGTCGACCTATAGTGGTCGACCTAAACATTGTCGACCTAGACACTGTCGATCTTCAGACCGGATCCCACACACTAGGCCAGAGGTTCACAAACATGGTCCTCAAGGCACCCCAACGGTCCTGGTTTTAAATGTATCCATGCTTGGCCACAGGTGACTTAATTAGCACCTTAGTCAATTTGATTTAAACATCTGTGCTGAGCCATGGATATACCTAAAACCTGGACTTTTGGGGTGCCTTGAGGATCGCGTTTGGGAACCTCTGCACTAGGCGATATGCTCCATGAGCGATATAGCCTAGTGTTTCCCTTCCCCTCCCGGGCCACCAACATATCGCACAGTGACATCATGTCGTTGCCGCCCCAACATGCAGCTTCTGGCGATATTGTCAGATTGAGCTGCATGTAGAGCCAACAGCGTGAATCGTTACCATCCCCTGGGAGCGTGCATTGGGCATCGCTCGCAGCATACACAATATGTGTGTATGCATCTTTAGGTGTTTCTTGGGGATGCAGTCAATTTGCCGGTGGTCGGGATCCCATCGTTCAGGATACCAATGCCAAAATCCTGATAGCCAACAATGCCACCAGCTGGTATCCCAGCACACCAGGGCAATTCCCACTCATGGGTGTCCACAACACCCATAATAGAGGCAGATGTCTTAACCTGGGGAAAGCATAAGGAAGCGATAAACCAGTGATAAGTACAAGGTGATAAACGCACCAGCCAATCAGCTCCTAACTGTTAATTTACGTATTGGATCTCATTGGCTGGTGCATTTATCACTTTGCATTTATCACTGGTTTATCACTTCCTTATGCCTTCTCCAGGTTAATACTTATGCCCTAGAGTGGGAATAGATCCGAGCCCACAAGGGGACTCTTAGCACTCACCCTGCTGCTAGCATTCTGGCAGGCGGGATGCCGATGACAGGATATGGACGGTCGACATCCCGTCTGCCGGCAATATATACCGAACCCATTTCTTGGTAAGTAGGTATTTTTATTTTTTAAAGGCTTCTTTTATCTGTTTTCTTTACAGTTCCTACAACTGGGACATCTTTCTTTGCTTTATCATTATAAAATGAATGGAAAGGGGATAAAGTCACTGTAAAAGCTATTGGCTGTAGTAACCCTGCATGGTGGGGCTAGTGCAGATAACATGTTAGAGGAGTTTGCTTTCTCTTGTAGAGTTTATTGTATTAAAAAGGTCAATGTGTTTCTTTTTCTTTCTTTTTTTTCCCTTTAGGAACCACGTGATGCTGACAGGTCCTGCCTATTGAGGCCAGACCACCCACATGGAAGACGATGGAGCTGCTTAATAGAAACAGTCGTGTAATTGTGAGACCTTCCAGCACTCTGCAGAATGCCTGCAAACCAGGAGGATTATTACACTCTCAGTTCCTGATGGCAAGGAACTGATGTGATTTCAAAGGGCGGCGTAGCACCAAGTTCCCCCCTAAGGATAGAGGGGAAAAAATAATATCATCTTCCCTTCAAATTTCACCGGGGCTTAGCACATGAGAGAAGGGGCCCGATGGTAAGTAAAAGGATGCTGCACTGCACTCAGATATGGGGAAGATTATATGCTAGGTTAGTAAAACAAAATGACTCTCTGGAGTGGGATCTTGGCAAATGGCACTGGCTGTGTTGTGATCTTGCTACTGCTGCTGGGCTTAGATCTGGGAGCACAGAGAGGGCAGCAAAAGGTTGGCATGGGAGCACATAGGACGTGTGCGACTATATGTTTGTGTACATGGATACAGGATCTGGGAAATGGGGATTAGCTAGTGTAATAAAGAGATTTTTCAAAAGGGCATGGTGAAATAAAAGCTTAGTAATTTGCCAATGGCTTTGTACCAATCAGTGTGTATATATGTGTATGTATATGCACATTCATCTCTATCTATCTATATATATATATACACACACACACACACACACACACACACACACACACACACTTCTATCTCATATATTCATACACACACACACACACACTGTATTCATACACACACCTATCATGTATCTCATATATTTACACACACACACACACACACACACACACACACACACACACACACACACACACACACACACACCTTGTTTACATTGTTCCATGAAAGGTCTGACTCTGACCATTGCTGATAATGAGGCAGTGACATACTTAAAGTGGTCGACCTAAACATTGTCGACCTAGACAGTGTCGATATTCAGACCGGATCCCATACCCTACAAGTACATTTTGCAGTTCTGTAGATTGCTGTCTGAGGTCTGTATACTGTAGTTATATAGGTATGTATATGCTGTGTGCGTCTAGTTACTGGATTTCTTGATTACCTTGTTTTGTGAGAGATGTATCAGTTTTTGTTTTGGCCTGGTAAAGCAGTCTGTAGATGTCTATAATCTGATAATATATTTAGACAGTTAAAGGTATTGTAGGACTCAAATCCCCTTTCATAGTCCCCTACCGGCGGCTGATAAAAAAGTGACAGCAGATGACTGGGACTCGCAGTGGAAAATGTCCTGTTCTAGGGGTCTTTTTTTTTATCTTTATTTCACCCACACACACATTATACCTTTTATACTCTCTTGCCTCTGCCCCAGTCTGTAAAGTCCTATTGAACTATGTAGGCGTGATGTGTAAACCGGATTAGTTTGTATGAAAGAAGGGCATACAATGAGACTGAATTGTTTTACTTCCTATTCACTTCTCACGCTTATATCTCTAATAAATGTGTTACTCTAGCAGCGTCAGCCTGGGATAGATACTGTGCTCCAGGCTCCTGGAGGGTCTTCTTCTCCTGGCATGCACTATATATAGATTACTTGTCAATATAATAGCTGTATATATTTTACTTTAATGTCATAGTCACAGTACAGGGCAATTACAGATGTGGGATACATCTTATAGCAAGAACATCATAGACAACAGTACAGGGCAATTACAGATGTGGGGTGCATCTTATAGCATGAACATCATAAACAACAGTACAGGGCAATTACAGATGTGGGGTACATCTTATAGCAAGAACATCATAGACAACAGTACAGGGCAATTACAGATGTGGGGTACATCTTATAACAAGAACATCATAGACAACAGTACAGGGCAATTACAGATGTGGGGTACTTCTTATAGCATGAACATCATAGACAACAGTACAGGGCAATTACAGATGTGGGGTACTTCTTATAGCATGAACATCATAGTCACAGTACAGGGCAATTACAGATGTGGGGTACTTCTTATAGCATGAACATCATAGACAACAGTACAGGGCAATTACAGATGTGGGGTACTTCTTATAGCATGAACATCATAGTCACAGTACAGGGCAATTACAGATGTGGGGTACATCTTATAGCAAGAACATCATAGACAACAGTACAGGGCTATTACAGATGTGGGGTGCATCTTATAGCATGAACATCATAAACAACAGTACAGGGCAATTACAGATGTGGGGTACATCTTATAGCAAGAACATCATAGACAACAGTACAGGGCAATTACAGATGTGGGGTGCATCTTATAGCATGAACATCATAAACAACAGTACAGGGCAATTACAGATGTGGGGTACATCTTATAGCAAGAACATCATAGACAACAGTACAGGGCAATTACAGATGTGGGGTACATCTTATAACAAGAACATCATAGACAACAGTACAGGGCAATTACAGATGTGGGGTACTTCTTATAGCATGAACATCATAGACAACAGTACAGGGCAATTACAGATGTGGGGTGCATCTTATAGCATGAACATCATAAACAACAGTACAGGGCAATTACAGATGTGGGGTACTTCTTATAGCATGAACATCATAGTCACAGTACAGGGCAATTACAGATGTGGGGTACTTCTTATAGCATGAACATCATAGACAACAGTACAGGGCAATTACAGATGTGGGGTACTTCTTATAGCATGAACATCATAGACAACAGTACAGGGCAATTACAGATGTGGGGTACTTCTTATAGCATGAACATCATAGACAACAGTACAGGGCAATTACAGATGTGGGGTGCATCTTATAGCATGAACATCATAAACAACAGTACAGGGCAATTACTGATGTGGGGTACTTCTTATAGCATGAACATCATAGTCACAGTACAGGGCAATTACAGATATGGGGTACTTCTTATAGCATGAACATCATAGACAACAGTACAGGGCAATTACAGATATGGGGTACTTCTTATAGCATGAACATCATAGACAACAGTACAGGGCAATTACAGATGTGGGGTACTTCTTATAGCATGAACATCATAGTCACAGTACAGGGCAATTACAGATGTGGGGTACTTCTTATAGCATGAACATCATAGTCACAGTACAGGGCAATTACAGATGTGGGGTACTTCTTATATCATGAACATCATAGACAACAGTACAGGGCAATTACAGATGTGGGGTACTTCTTATAGCATGAACATCATAGACAACAGTACAGGGCAATTACAGATGTGGAGTACATCTTATAGAATTACCATCATAAACAACAGTACAGGGCAATTACAGATGTGGGGTACATCTTATAGAATTACCATCATAAACAACAGTACAGGGCAATTACAGATGTGGGGTACATCTTATAGAATTACCATCATAGTCACAGTACAGGGCAATTACAGATGTGGGGTACATCTTATAGAATTAACATCATAGACAACAGTACAGGGCAATTACAGATGTGGGGTACATCTTATAGCATGAACATCATAGACAACAGTACAGGGCAATTACAGATGTGAGGTACATCTTATAGCATGAACATCATAGACAACAGTACAGGGCAATTACAGATGTGGGGTACTTCTTATAGTACAGGCCAATTACAGATGTGGGGTGCATCTTATAGCATGAACATCATAGACAACAGTACAGGGCAATTACAGATGTGGGGTACTTCTTATAGCATGAACATCATAGACAACAGTACAGGGCAATTACAGATGTGGGGTACATCTTATAGCATGAACATCATAGACAACAGTACAGGGCAATTACAGATGTGGGGTACTTCTTATAGCATGAACATCATAGTCACAGTACAGGGCAATTACAGATGTGGGGTACATCTTATAGCATGAACATCATAGACAACAGTACAGGGCAATTACAGATGTGGGGTACTTCTTATAGAATTACCATCATAGACAACAGTACAGGGCAATTACAGATGTGGGGTACTTCTTATAGAATTACCATCATAGACAACAGTACAGGGCAATTACAGATGTGGGGTACTTCTTATAGAATTACCATAATAGACAACAGTACATGGCAATTACAGATGTGGGGTGCATGTTATAGCATGAACATCATAGACAACAGTACAGAGCAATTACAGATGTGGGGTACATCTTATAGAATTACCATCATAGACAACAGTACAGGGCAATTACAGATGTGGGGTACATCTTATAGAATTACCATCATAGACAACAGTACAGGGCAATTACAGATGTGGGGTGCATTTTATAGCATGAACATCATAGTCACAGTACAGGGCAATTACAGATGTGGGGTACTTCTTATAGGATGAACATCATAGTCACAGTACAGGGCAATTACAGATGTGGGGTACTTCTTATAGCATGAACATCATAGTCACAGTACAGGGCAATTACAGATGTGGGGTACTTCTTATAGCATGAACATCATAGTCACAGTACAGGGCAATTACAGATGTGGGGTACTTCTTATAGCATGAACATCATAGTCACAGTACAGGGCAATTACAGATGTGGGGTACTTCTTATAGCATGAACATCATAGTCACAGTACAGGGCAATTACAGATGTGGGATACTTCTTATAGCATGAACATCATAGTCACAGTACAGGGCAATTACAGATGTGGGGTACTTCTTATAGCATGAACATCATAGTCACAGTACAGGGCAATTACAGATGTGGGGTACTTCTTATAGAACATAAAATATGACAATCTGTACCAAACAAATCCCAGTACATGTAGGATATGTCATTGCTATGCACTAGTTAAATATGTGGCCTATACATATCAATAAGTATGTAGAGCAGGCAACCTGTGACTCTTGGGGAATCTGACATGTAATCACTGGAAGTACAGTGCCATAACAGCTGGGTAGCCATTAACAGTCAGTAGCGGGTTCAAAACATGTGCATACTCTGATACTACTATTTCTATTATATAGCTTATAGATCAGTGGTGAGCTGAGTAGCATCTTCTGGGCTCCGGCACAACTCATGTGACAGGTAACATGCTTTCTCCTGCAGCTAATAGTGTATTACTAATGACACTGGGCACTAGCCATAACTCACCTAGAATCATTATCTTCTACAGTCTATTGCATCAGGAATGTGCTGCTTACTGTGTAGATATATCCTTGTACTGTACATATGTTGTAATACATAATTAGCATGTAATGGAGCTTTGTGATACCTGAGAGATCAGGTGCAGGAGCGAAGGGGCCTACAAAGGAAATATGGAAAAGAGACAGACTGTATATATGACCCCACCTATATACTAGGTTTCTGCACCTAAGCCTAACAGCCACTAATGTAACGGGAATTATTGTTCATTTATGTCTTCCCTATAAAACAAGTTACATTTCACTTGTGGGATCCTAGGGATTGACAAAACCTCATGTCGGGCTCACTGACAGGACCAGGCCAAGCATACTGAGCCACAAAGCTAACACATGTAAATAAGGACAAATTGATTAGGAAGGGCATTATTGCCAGGAATGAGACACACATCAGTCAGGCAAATTAGGCGGAAGGCATGCCTCTGGCCACCCAAGAGGAAAGAGTCTATTACAATGACACCTTTTCCTTTTTTTTTTCCTGTGGACATTACAGAAACAAGGCCAATTATAGCCCAACAGCAGTAATGCATCTGTGCTGTATGAGAGAAAGTAGACCACAGGGGGAGAGGGACGACTAAGATGGTGCTTGTTTAGACCTAGGTTACTGCTAAAGAAAGATTGCTGTCACCACTGGGTCCTTTTTTTTTGTAGGAGGGGGGGGGGGGGGGGTACTGGAAACGTTAGCCACATAACCACATGTCGGTGCCCTCCAGCAAACACCACTCCTAGTACCCAGTATCGTCAGTGGAACGTGTTTCTTGCCAGGGCAATTGGATGTGCGCCCCCAGCCTGTGTTATGACGAGGGACAGCGGCTTTCATTCATTCTGTGCCCAGACTGTACTTCTACCGTGCTGTCCAGCATCCAGTGTGTGTTGGCCAAGCCCAATACTGCTTACAGTATGAGGTCAGCTCGTCATAAACAGGACCTGGCTGTGGGTTACAGTACAAATCACTCAGAAGGGCCAAATATTTCTCACTGATTCATTCATAAGTAAATTATCTTTCCAGGGTACAAATGACATATGCTGCTCACAGGTCTTTTTGAGACTTGTAGTTCCACACCTGCTGTGGTCCTAGGTTGCGTAGTTCTGGCCCATGGGGCCCCCTAGGCTGTATACAAACCACACAGCTGTTCATGTAACACTTCCATAGAGAAACAGTCTACAGCCTGGGCGAATGAAGTTGTATTTGCAACATTGTTGCAAGCCAGTGGATGCAAGTAAAGCAGTCATTCTGACGTGCCCCGTTACAGCAACATTGTATTTTTATACTGTGCTTTGAATGCTTCCCAAAGCATTCTTCTTGTTACCAACGCTTTACTCCGTGTCATGATGGAGTGTTTCTTCTCTATACTCTCTGGGTGAAGATTCTGTACTTCTCTGCAACACCCATATGTTACTAATATGTCAATCGCATCACATTTTACTGAGAGTTCTTATGTTGTTTGTAAGGGCATAAATGTGGGCTGAAGTTTAAGAGAACATTGGCAAAATAAGTTTTTTCTGTGTCCGGTAAAGTACTTCATTGGAGAAAGCCTCGCGGTACCAACCAAGCTGGTCATTCTACATACCCGGGCATTACACAGCAGGCAGCTCTGCTAGTACCACTCTCCATGGCGCTGGGATTACTGGATGTGTACACCCTAAGGAGAGATACAATGTAGACTGTAACACACACACACAATGCACAAGAGCTAACATTTCAAAAGATGGTGTGTTCCACAAAGTACAGTGCGATGTGAGAGCCAGGTGCAGCAGATAGCCGGCCAGAGAGTCCTGCTGGCATCATCTCAGTGGCTGTCCCTTCTCGCCGGTAGCCGGGGAGGCTCCGTGGTGATGTGCGGCATATGCTGTGTAACATAACAGGGGGCTCCTTTCATTCCGCTATTGGCCGATAGCTGTCAGCCCGTAACGGTATTGGGCAGCGTAAAGGGGGGACGGCTGCAGCGCTCGCCGCACAGGAATGTACTATGGCTTGCATGGTATTTCTCTACGCTGCAGCCCAAGCATGCGCTGGAGTGAGATCCGGGCACACGGCGTGTGCACATGCAGAGCAGGGGGCACTGGGCAGCCCAGCAGCAGCAGTGACTGGCCCTGGAGCAGAGCAGGATAGGGGGGAACAAGCTATTGGCGTGACTGTTACAAGCTCATACACTCCCTTCAGCATAGCCCACCCACCACCAGTGGGCCCTGACAATGCCTGCCTGGTATGTAAGTGTCAGCGCTGTACAGTTGCATGAGCAGCGCCGTGCACACTGTTACGGCTGTCTGGCTGCATGGGGAGACTGAGCGCCTTCTGCAGACGGAGCAGAGGCATGTCTGTCACGTGACACATCCCCGGCCCCGCCCCCTGTGTCCTGCCCCCCTCCCACCCCTACCCAGCCTGAGACGCTTCGTTTTTTTTTTTTCAATGGACACACACAGTGCTCTGCTTAACTCCTTCGTGGCTGAGGCTACTCCCAGCTCATCTACGTCCACGTAGGGTGTATTCCACGAAGAAGGATTGCTGTAGGTGGCTTCTTAGAATGAGTATGGTTTATTTCATATGGCATCAGCTGTCATTTGTTAGTAAGGGGTAATAAATAAACATATATATATATATATATATACACACACATATATATATAAACACACACACACACACACACACACACACACACACACACACACACACACACACACACACACACACACACATATATGTATATATACAAACAAACAAACAGAAAACCCAGCACTCACCAAAGTAAGCTCACATATCCTCAACACTTCAATAAATAAATGATGGGGGCTTAGTTAGTGGATTGGCCAATGCACAAAAGACTGCAAACCAGTCGCCATGGTACCCCACCTTCATGCAGGTCCAGTAGCGGATCTTGCCACGGGCAAGCAGGACTTTTGCCCGGGGCGCCGCCTTCCGGAGGGCGCCGCACCATGGCAAGATCCGCTGCTGCTGTGCCCCCCGTTGGTCGCTCTGTGCCGCTGCCGCTGTCCCCCGCTGCCCCCCGCTGTGAAGGGAACTAGACACGTAGCGTCTAGTTTCCCTTCATGGAGAGGACCTTTACTGTGCGGTGCGCGATGACGTCATCGCGCACCGCACAGCAAAGGTCCTCTCCACGAAGGGAAACTATCGCGCACCGCACAGCTAAGGTCCTCTCCACGAAGGGAAACTAGACGCTTTGCGCACCGCACAAAATTTCACTACTGTACAGGGGGCGTAAATGACCACGCCCCCTGTACTAAGCCACGCCCCCTTTGCCCGCCCGGGGCGCTGGAAGAAGCAGAACCGGCCCTGTGCAGGTCCTACACTATTCACAGAGGGCGGGATGTACTAAGCGGAAAATGCGGTAAACCCCGTTTACCGCATTTTCCTGATGTACCATCCCCCGGCCGGCAGGTCAGCGCCGCGGCGGGGTTCGCCAGCTAAAGCTGGCGATAGTCCATAGAAGCCTATGGGCTTCTCTCCGCGGCGCTATGTGAGGGATCCGAACAGATCCCTCCCAGCATGCCTTGCGGCCACCCCCGTCACCCTGCGCATGCGCAGACTGACTCCTGGGGCCGAATCACGGAAGTCAGGCTGCCGCTGTGCATCGCGGAGGACAGCTCTTATCGGAAGGGAGTGTATTTTAGCATAGCAGGAGTGTGAACGCCTGTGCAGCAGAGCGCCTGCACACACATTTTGTGCAAAACAAGACCAGCCCTGTAGTTACTTATTCTGTGCGATGATTGCTGCGACGAGTGACACGGTAATGACGTCAGATACCCGCCCAGAAAACGCCCGGCCACGCCTGCGTTTTTCCAAACACTCCCAGAAAACAGTCATTTGACACCCAGAAACGCCCCCTTCCTGTCAATCTCCTTGCGTCTGCCAGTGCGACAAAGTATCGCTAGAACCTGTG
This sequence comes from Pseudophryne corroboree, assembly GCF_028390025.1. Taxonomy (NCBI): domain Eukaryota; kingdom Metazoa; phylum Chordata; class Amphibia; order Anura; family Myobatrachidae; genus Pseudophryne; species Pseudophryne corroboree. Next base: position 475,008,436 of record NC_086444.1, read on the forward strand.
CAAAACCACAATGCTCGTTGTACCCGTACGCCGCGCGTGCGCATTGCAATGCATACGCATGCACAGATTTAATTTTTTTTTTAACTGATCGCTACGCAGCGAACAGTGGCAGCTAGCGATCAACTCAGAATAAGGGCCATCATCTTTGCGATCGCACCGCAATTTCTGCTTGATAGCAAAAATTAGGATAGCCTCCTGCGCGCCTGTAGGAGGCCCACTGCCAACTTTGTGATTGCGGCGGATGTGTGTGACATCCCACAGCCGCTGCAATCACGTCACGCCCTAATTTTGATGACGCCGCTCACATTTTGCCATCTGCACCCCTGCAATGCTCCGTCTCCACCTAGGAAACAGAACATTGTCGCCCCCCCTGCACCGCGAACGCCTCTGTCTGAATGACAGGCAGAGGTGTTTGTATTTTCTCTGCGGGTGCGCAGAAGATGCGGGCGTACGCGTAGGATGGGCACTGTGCATGTGCCCGCATCCTTTTTGTAATTTTTGCAGTTGGATCATTTTGCAATCCAACCTGAATCAGCTCCTATGTACTTTTTTGCACATTTCTGTTCACCACCTCAGGAGGCTGGAAGCAAAAATTATTTGCTCTCAATCAGAGCAACAATTAATTTATCATGTTGGGTGCCCATTAATTAATGCAGCCCAGAACCATAACCAGGGTGGTGCCGCCTGGTGGTACGTTTTCTCACAGCAGCAATCAGGTCTGAACTACGCATGCGCCGGCGCCACAGTGCGCCGGCGCATGCCAGACAGCTGACGACTGTCGTAGCCCTGCGATCGCCTTTGCCTGATTCTCGCTGGGCAGGATGGGGCGTGCCGGCAGCATTTGGCCGCCATTTAGGGGGCGCGGTCCGGGCAATACAGACGTGGGGGATGGGCCGGGGTGGCTGCGTGATGTAACACGCAGCCGCTGCGAGCCGGGCAGCAACCAGAAGCACCCTGCCAGCACGCAGGAGCTGCGCTGGCTGGGAGCTACTCTTCCAATACAAAAGCAACGCCGCTGTGCGATGCTTTTGTACTTGAGTGATGTGGCAGGGCCTGACATGTGGTGGCGGGCTAGCCGTGTGATGGCCGTCCTCCCGCATGTCAGTGTGACTGATCGTAGATGTGCTAAATGTAGCACACCTACGATCAGGTCTGAATTAGCCCCAGAGTGTAGATGCCCTCTAGGCGGAAGTAGCTGCTGCAATCTCCCAAGTGCCTACTGAGATGTATATTACTAATATGCATTTCAGCAGCAGGTGCCATCTCTTTCCCTGTGCAGTGCATAGTTCCGGCAGAGCTGAGTGAGCTCCGCCTCCCCCGTTCTGCAGTATGATGGATGAGATGTCAGACCGTGGCTGGGTGCAACAACAAAGTAAATTAGCACAGCAGCTCCTTGGGGATGGAGGGTGGAGGAATGATGATGATGATGATGATGATGATGATGATGATGATGATGATGATGTGGAGGAATCCAGAGGAGGAATAAGTAGGAATAATAATGAGGAGAAATGAAGAGGATGAATGATGATGATGTTGAGAAGGAATGATGATGTTGAGGAGAAATGATGATGAGGAAAAATAACAAGGAGGAGGAGGAATGATGACGATGAATGAGTAGGAACGGCTCTACTGTGGCATAATGTGTATAGGAGGCTTTACTGTGTATAAGGGGTTCTACTGCGGCATAATGTGTATAATGGGCTATACTGTGTGGTGTTATGTGTATAAGGGGCTCTACTGTGTTACATAATGTTTATAAAGGGCTCCACTGTGTGGCATAATGTGTATAAGGGGCGCTGCTTTGTGGCAAAATGTGTATAAGGGGCACTAATGTGAGACAGAATGTGTATAAAGGGCTCTACTGTGTGACATAACGTGTATCATTGGTACTACTGTGTAAATTAATGTGTAATAGGGGCTACATAATGTATATAAGGGTACTACTATGTGGAGTAACATATATAAGGGGTACTACGCTGTGGTGTAATGTGAATAATGCACACTACTATGCAGTGTAATGGGAAGTGGTACTATTATGTGGCCACGCCCCTTCACCAAACTTACATTACAATGCACATTAGTGCTGCTAATACACATAATACCCACAGTTGTAGGTCCCCCTTATACATAATGCTTACAGTATGCCGTTTCTACAAATAATGCCCCCAGTAGTAGTGCTGCTTATACACATAATGCCCCCAGTAGTAGTGCCGCTAATACACATAATGGTCCCAGTAGTAGTGCCGCTTATAGACATAATGCCCCCCAGTAGTAGTGCCACTTATACACATAATCCCCACAGTAGTGTCGCTTATACATAATGCACCCAGTATGCAGCTTATACACATAATGCCTGTAGTAGTAGCTCCCCTTGTACATAATGTCCACAATAGTACACATAATGCCCACAGTAGTAGCGCCCCCTATACGTAATGCCCACAGAAGTACCACTTATACACATAATGCACGCACACATGGTCACACACACACTTACATACTCTCTCACTCTCTTTCCCTCCAGTTACCTAAGTCTGGCTGGCCGAAACTGTTTCCTCTCCCTCTGTGCAGCAGCATGGTCCCGTGTAGCTCTGTCCCCACCATTCCAAGTAGCCCCACCCCATCATTCCGGTGTAGCTCTGCCTCCTCTTCAGGCAATGCACAATGCCACTGTAAAAGGGAAGGGGGGTTGCTTTAAGCTGCCGGCAGCTGTGGATGGGGGGACAGGCGCAGCAGCAAGGATGCAGAGCATGGGAAGTGCCTCTCCAGCCTGGCACCTTCCTGCTTTGCATCCCTTACCTGAGCAGGTAGCGCCAGGCCTGTACTCAGGGTCGGACTAGCCCACAGGGGTAAAGGGAAAACCCATGTGGTCCTCATTTTGCTGGGGGCCCCATCTCCTCTTCTAGGGATCAGGTTCCAGACTGTGAACTTGAATTATACATTATACATATGTTACTTTATGCTGAACATGACTATGGTGTATTTTCTGCAGTGCATTGCTTTTATTAATCTGGTACATTATCATGCGTGCACTAGCAGTATTTACTATACTTTACCAGACTCTCCAACATAACCCTTCCCACCAAGTACAAAATGATCTACTCCTGGACTTCCCACCTAATTTATGATTGCAATCACCTGTATTAAACTAGTTAATTGATGTGAAATGTGTTTAAACAGAGGTGACTGGAATCATAAATTAAGCCAGAAGTCCAGAGCATTTTGTACCTGGTGGAAGTTGGAGGGTATGCTTTACTATACTATTTACTCTCTAATGGTTATCAAAATGTTTATGGCAGCTGCCCACACCTCCTCTGGAGACTGACTACTCCCTAAACATAGGCCCCATAACGGCATTCCCCAGTGGGCCCTTTATGCCACAGTCCGACACTACCTGTACTCACCAACCTCATGGATTGGATCCTCTTGGGTCTATGTAGTAATCAACTAGTCTTGGTAAAATAAAGAAAGCAAAATCCCAGGCCCAACAGACATGCACTGTACATTGTACAGTGATTAAACCAAAATTATAGGGTCACTTGCGGTCATTTCCATTGAAGTCAATGGGGAAATGATGATTGGCTGAGAGAGTTGTTCCCACTGACTTCAATGGGAATTGGGTTAGGCACTGTACAATTTGTGTCCGTGGGGCTCAAGATTTACTTTTTTTTTATTTCACGAAGACCAGTGGATTACTACATTGACCCAAGAGGATCCAATCCAAGGGGTTGGTGAGTATGAAGTTTTTTATTTATTATTTTTATTAAAAGACCACAACTCCTGGTGTCAGTCTACTTTCATTATTTTAAAATTTTTGACTTTACAGGCAGACTACAGGTGCCAGCATGTGCTTAATATCCATGCATACTGACACTTACTGTTTCAGAAGTTTATCCCGGGGAATAGCCCTTGGCTTCCTCAGGAGGAAGAGGATTTTTGAGAGGGTTCCCACTCTCCGAGGAATTCTAGGCCTGGACTTACCAGTTTGGGACTGGTTTAAGGTATGGCAGGACCCCATGCTCTGTGTCTCCCTGCTATAGTGTAAGCCCCAGGCAGGTTCAGCCTGGTGCTGGTTATTGGAATATCAGGGAAACCCTGTGCTAGTTTTTCCCATGACTTTCCAGTACCACTCCAGGCTAAGAGGTCGGGGCATATTACGGATTTGGTTTACAAAACAGGAAATGATTAGTAAATTTACCCGCCAGGCAGGGGTGTAACTAGAACTTTGTGGGCCCCGTAGCAAAATCTTGAAAGGGCCCCCATTGGTGTCAAAAGGTAAAAAATATGCACAAATTGGCCCCATATGAAAAAAAAAGACAGATGTGACAGGACAAGGAAAATAGAGGAGTTAGGGACATGATGGACAGAACAGAGGGGGCAGGAGAGAGAAGTGACAGGGACAGGACAGAAGTGATAGTGCCAAGACAGTGGGGACAGGAGAGAGGGGTAACAGGAACATGACAGTGGGGACAGGACCAGGACAGAGGGGTCAGGAGACATGAGTGACAGGGACAGGACAGAGGGGTTACAGGGACAGGAGCAGGACAGAGTGGTCAGAGGACAGGAGTGACAGGGCCAGGGCATAGAAAAAAGGGGTGACAGGGACAGGACAGAGGGGGGACAGAGTGGTCAGAAGACAGGAGTGACAGGGACAGGACCAGGGGAGAGGAGAAAGGGGTGACAGGACAGAGGTGTTACAAGGATAGGATCAGGACAGAGTGGTCAGGAGACAGGAGTCACAGGGACAGGACCAAGGGACAGGAGAAAGGGGTGACAGGAACAGGACAGAGGGGGGACAGTGACAGAACAGAGTGGTCAGAAGGCAGGAGTGACAGGGACAGGACCATGGGACAGGAGAAAGGGGTGACAGGGACAGGACAGGGGAGTTACAGGGATAGGAGCAGGACAGAGTGGTCAGGAGACAGGAGTCACAGGGACAGGACCAGGGGACAGGAGAAACGGGTGACAGGGACAGGACAGAGGGGTTACAGGGATAGGAGCAGGACAGAGTGGCCAGGAGACAGGAGTGACAGGGACAGGACCAGGGGACAGGAGAAAGGGGTGACAGGGACAGGACAGAGTGGTCAGAAGGCAGGAGTGACAGGGACAGGACCATGGGACAGGAGAAAGGGGTGACAGGGACAGGACAGGGGAGTTACAGGGATAGGAGCAGGACAGAGTGGCCAGGAGACAGGAGTCACAGGGACAGGACCAGGGGACAGGAGAAAGGGGTGACAGGGACAGGACAGAGGGGTTACAGGGATAGGAGCAGGACAGAGTGGTCAGGAGACAGGAGTCACAGGGACAGGACCAGGGGACAGGAGAAAGGGGTGACAGGGACAGGACAGGGGAGTTACAGGGATAGGAGCAGGACAGAGTAGCCAGGAGACAGGAGTCACAGGGACAGGACCAGGGGACAGGAGAAAGGGGTGACAGGGACAGGACAGAGGGGTTACAGGGATAGGAGCAGGACAGAGTGGTAAGGAGACAGGAGTCAAATGGACAGGACCAGGGGACAGTAGAAAGGGGTGACAGGGACAGGACAGAGGGGTGACAGGGACAGGAGCAGGACAGAGTGGTCAGGAGACAGGAGTGTCAGGGACAGGACCAAGATGACAGGACAGAACAGGGGGGACAGTAGAGAGGGGAGACAGGGGCAGTAGAGAAACAGAGCAGTGGAATTGCATGCTCTGCCTTGGTCCCCCCCAAGCGGCCGCACCACATAGCAGCTACATCCCCTGCACCCTCTATAGTTACGCCACTGCCCCCAAGTGTCATATTTGTTGACTATGCTGTCTGGGATCCAGTCAGGATCCCGGGGGTCAAAATCCTGACGCTGGAATCCTGACACGGGGGGGGGGGGGGGGGGGGGGTGATTCAATAAGGATAGCAATTACAAAGAAATTGTTCTTTACTGTGGGACGACAGATCCCAACAATTTTGCCCCAGCAATGCAAATTCAGGAGGACGTGCATAGCACCTCATTCCTGCATTTGTGATGCAATTGCATCTGAGATGAATATTGCGACCACAGGTCACGATGTACATCTGCAACGGCAGGTTGAGTAAGCCTGACCTTACTCAGGCTTGCCGTCGCAGTTGGCTTTGCGAGGCCAAGGAAACTGCGTTCACAATGCAGTCCTTGGCCTCACCACTCACAAAAAATGGGGGGGCGATAACCCCCACCCCCCATTTTCCCAAACGCTCTTCCCTCCGGAAACCTCAGCCTTACAATCTGGCAGAGATGTTCGCAAACCCGACCATTGGGGAAATGCAATAAGAATACTCCCTGAATCACCCACACTGATTGGAATTATCATTACCAGCATCCCGACAAGAAACACAATCAAGGCGCTGGAATCCCGACCACTGGAATCCTGAGTGAGCGTGGACCGGGCCACCTGGCAGGAAAGTTCCCGGGGGAGGGGGGGGGGTGTAGAGGTGTGTTGTGGTTAGACTGTGGGGTGAGTCAGGCTCCGGTAAAAGGGACAGTTAGTGTTAGGCTGCAGGACGGGATGGTTAGGTTTTGGCACAACCAGCAAGGGTTAGGATTAGGCTACGGGGGTGATGGGGGGGAAAGGGGTAGGTATAGTCTGCGGGTACAGTGGGTTATGGGGGAATTAGGGTAAGGTAAGTATACTTACCTTGCCCATGTTGGGATTGACTGCCAGCATTTAGACCACCGGCATTTTCTACCCAACGCCGCTATTTAGCCCTTGCACAACTGCACCTACTTCTTCAAAATGATGAGGCAATTAAAAAATCTGGTGTCTGTGCCTGCTTTACCACCATTTTCATGCCCAAATGCTTGTTGGTCAAGGCAAATTGGAAGTGGGTAATATGTAAGTGACCATCCTGTGTGGGTTTCAAGTGTCAAATATTTTGACCAATGCTGTTTAACTCTTGCAGAACTACATCTTCTTATTCAAAATGATGAAATCTGGTCTTGTGCCCGCTTTACCACCCATTTTCATGCCCAAATAATGTTTGTTTGATGCACAATGTAATGTAAGTTGGTGTGAGGGACACTATTTTAAGTGTATGCAATGTTAACTTAGTGATCTATCCTTATTTAATTTATTTTAATATAATATTTTCTGAATAAGAAGATGGAGCCGAGTATGGTTGCTCCTACTCCTTGGTCCTGACGACGGGTCATATGATCCAGAAACGTAGACCTTCTAAGGAATTTTACATCTACGGGAGCTGAGCATTATATACTGTATACTGAACCACTATGCAGGGGTGTATCTACCTATTGGCCAGGATGGCACTCGCCAGGGGCGCCAGGCAAGGAGGGGGCGCCGCCTGGCTGTGCCACCCGCGACCAAAGGATAGAAAAGCAGTACTGTCAGACTGTACCTGGTGAGAGTCTGTTACTGCTGGAGCGGCGCTGGTGTCCGGCAGCACCGCACTTGTAATCAGACTCAAAATAAACTACAGCTCCCAGCAGTCCTTGTTGCTGGGAGCTCCTGGCAGCAAGGGCTGCTGGGAACTGTAGTTTATTGTGAGTCTGATTACAAATGCGGTGCTGCCGAACACTAGTCTGATCACTAGTGCAGTGCGGTGCTGACGGACACCGGCGCCGCGCCGGCAGTAACAGACTCTCACCAGGTACACAGCAATTGTTACATAGCACAGTGCTATAGATCTGTTTGTTGTTGAAGATAATAAAAAAGTGTCAGTGTTTGGGAGAAGGGACTGTAGAATCTGGAAATCTACATGATTTTCATGCATGTTAGATGTAAGTAAGTAGTAAGTGAAAACTTTAACTTGTTGAGTGTAATAAAGAAAATATATATCTTACCTATTTCAAGGCCATGTTCAAGGAAACGTATATCAGTTAATTGTATAATTGATCATTTTATCTTGGAAGTGATGGCACCCTGATGTTTTTTCTAACAGGAAGTACTTCTACCATCCAACTAATGGTGTTTGGTTAATGGCTGGGTCCATTTGAGGCTCATCTCACTGCAGCTCATTAGCATTTCATTCAGGATGCAGTCAAGATGCCGGCGTTTGGCATCCCGGCGATCGGAAAGCTGACGCCAGCATCCCGAAACTGCTCGGAATGCTGATGCTGGCATCCCAACATAGATAGCGATGCATAATGGCAAAATCCGGATTGAGTTGGTGCCAAAGTCTGTACTGGCAAGCCACGTCGGAGGGTTAGGGTTAGGCTGCGAGGGCGGGAGGGCTAGGGTTAGGCTGCAGGGAGGGAGATTAGGAAGGGTGGGTTAGGGTTAGGCACCATTGAAGAAGCTTTTGGGGGAGGGGGGCAGGTTAAGGTCAGGCTGTGGGAAAGGTGGGTTAGGGGGGAGGGATGGTGTCACGTGAATACGAGACACTACTGTGCGGTGTAATGTGAATGAGGGACACTACTGTGTGGCATAATTTGAATTGGAAGTACTATTGTGTACACGCCCTTCCCCCACAAGACCATGCCCCATTTCCAATACTCACACCTTATTCCAAATGTGTGTGTGTGGGGGGGGGGGGGGGGGGGCGCCAGCCCCTTACTTTTCCAGGGGCGCTCGGACCCCTAGATACACCCCTGCCACTATGCTGACTATAGTATATCTTCTCAAAATCCTGGAGTGCCGTGTGTGTGTGTGTGTGTGTGTGTGTGTGTGTGTGTGTGTGTGTATTTGCCAGCTATGGCCCTCATTCCGAGTTGATCGGTCGCAAGGCGAATTTAGCAGAGTTACACACGCTTAGTCTACGCCTACTGGGAGTGTATCTTAGCATCTTAAAAGTGCGAACGAAGTTTACGCAATATTGCGAACAAAAAAAACTTAGCAGTTTTAGAGTAGCTCCAGACTTACTCTGCCTGTGCGATCAGTTCAGTGCTTGTCGTTCCTGGTTTGACGTCACAAACACTCCCAGCGTTCGCCCAGACACTCCCCCGTTTCTCCGGCCACTCCTGCGTTTTTTCCGGAAACGGTAGCGTTTTCAGCCACACGCCCATAAAACGCCGTGTTTCCGCCCAGTAACACCCATTTCCTGTCAATCACACTACGTTCGCCGGTGCGAACAAAAAGCCGTGAGTAAAAATCCTTTCTTCATAGCAGAATTACTTAGCGCAGTCGCAGTGCGAACATTGCGCATGCGCTCTAAGCTGATTTTCACTGCGATGCGAAAAAAAAGAACGAGCGAACGACTCGGAATGAGGGCCTATGTTTTACTAGAGTGTCAGGAGACCCAATACATACATGACTGGCATTATGTTACCTTGCTGTTTTTATTTGAAGCTCTTTTATCAAATGGCCATGAGACCTTGTGCCGGGATAAACTGACCATCTCATATAACATCATCTATATAGATGAATCCACCCTCTTAGATATTTTTCAGTTTTCCAATATTTAAAACATCAATGTAGCAGAATTAATATACGCCCAATGTATCATTCCCAAAATAAACATATCTGATTTATTACAGGAGGAATGTCTGCTGTAGTGTACATCCATGCCACAAATCTGTATCATGTGTTACACTGGAATCCTGGAACATAGCGTGAGGCAGGTCGTTAACCCATGCCTCGCTGTAGCCACACCACGAATAATGCTGGGGGCAGTAAGAGGTGACCTTTCCTACATACTTGTGCGGGACATTTCCAAAAGGTTGAACACACAAAGGGGAGATGAGGTCGGTCGGATCATAGCTGCTGACATAGTAAATAAGTGAAAGCGTTTAGCACCGGTGCCCTTTTATTTCCCTGCGCCTGGAATGCCAGAGGAGAAGAAAGAGAAATCTGGCACTTCCCAGCCTTGCTCCCACCAGCACTCTGTCATTATTTCTGCAAGCCTGGGAATTCTACCCGGACCTCCCAGTATCTGTTTCAGCTTGGGGCCAAGGCGCCTCTGCAGAGGATCACTCCTTCCCAGTGCATTCTGCACACACATCACTAACTCCAGCATTACACACGGCCGAGGGCTGTTCCTGCAGTAAGTTTCCCCCGATTAGTGGCAGCAGCAAGACGGAGAGCAGAGAGAGGAGGAGAGGGAGAGCTGCTGGCTAATAGCAGGATTGCATGCGAGAGGGCAGGGTCTCTTTAAGGCTCCCCCTGAAGCTGGGAGATACACTCATACACACACACAGGGCTTGTCTGCCTGGGTGGTCCCTCTACTTTGGTGAGCTGTTGCTAAGCAGCTAATAATAGTCATGTTTGTTGAGTATTTTTTTTCTCCACATTAGCCAATGGGATCCCAGAAGCAGCAGCCATCTGACAGCCCCGGGGGCGGCTCTATGAGGCTTCTCCCCTCCTTTCCTCTTTCTCCAAATGGAGAGAGCGAGTTTTTCTTTCCCTCCCCCCTTCTGCATCTCATCTATTGAAGCAAGGAAAGAGCAAGGGAGAAAGAGAGCACACAGGCAGCTGAGCCAGTCTCCCAGGGCCCCAGTCACGGATCGGATTGCCTGTATGCTGCAGTGGGTGCACTCTGCAAAGCCATGGTCACTGTCGTCTGCTACATAGAGAGGACTTCCCAACACTTTTCCAGCGCCTCCTTTATGCTGCAGTGAAACGCACCCAGGCAGCCGGGAGAGGAGCAGCAGCAGCACACACTGGCAGTGCATCTGGAGGAGAGATCCAGGCTGCGCGGTGGGAGATCAGTGCTGGCAGCCGGAGGGTATAGTGCGGGATAAGCGCTGTGGAATTGGTTCATTGCCCCCTGGGCATGGTATTCGTTTCTCCCCGGATCGCTGTGCAATAGTGCGGGGGGCACGGTGCGTCCTATGGTGTGACTGAGTACTGCTCCCCCCCCTCTCCAGCTCTCACACATAAACAAACACTTTCTGAATGTGGGAAGCGGCTCAGACCTCCGGATCGCGAAATGTGGGGATGGAAGGCGCAAAGTCTGACTCGCCGCCCTCCGCCACCTCGCCTGGAGAAGCATGAGGACAATCCCCCGGAGAGCCGTGCCAGCCAAGGAAGAAGAAGAAGAAGCGACAGCATTTGCCGTTCTTCCTCCCCCTCACTGCACCAGCTAAGCCCCAGGGGCAACGTGGAGTACAAGCCGCGGGCTGCTCCGGCCACATTCCGGACAGAACATGGCTTCAGCCGCCTATGCCGCTGAGCTGCAGGGCGGCGGGGTGCCAGATGCCCGGCCGAGGGTAGCCAGGAGGAGGGGACGGGGCAGGGAGCCGCACAGCACGGCCGCAGGGCCGCCTGACCTGGACTATCTGCAGCGGCCGAGCTATTGCGATGCGACTTTCGCCCTTCAGCAGATCTCAGAGGTGATTTGTGTTGCACTGTTGTATCATGTCCTGTGTGTGGGTGTGTGTGACCGGCCAGTGCACAGGTCACTGCCCCCTGGCTATGAGGGGGTTAATGTAGTGTTGCAGAAGGTCAGGATGTTGGGAGCTGCGCTGTGATGATCAGCGTATACATAGTATATGGGGTATATATAAACAGACCTACATGAAACATCATTGGCTGAGTGAGTACAATGCAGCGTGTAACGGAGCCGCAGTCATCCCCAGTGTGCTCCATTCACTGTCTGCTGTAGTAGATGTGTAGATGTAGTAGATGCCCAGGTCAGCTATGCTCTGCTCCTAATCCCCCTTTATATTCATTTCTGAAGGTGGTGGTTTGTGAGTTCGCTGGATCTGATCCTTTTTTATATGTGCAGTTGAATTGATAAATAAGAAGGAAAAAAAAGTGTTGACTGCGCCATTATATTGCCGCTCTGGGGAGTAGATTGAGGGACGCTTATCCCACTCTTCTTGGCGCACATGTTCCATTCTAGACCGCCTGCAAGCCGTCCTGTTTGTTTTCACAGTGTAGATGCCACAGGGAACAGTCCTCCTTTTTCCTCCCAAACTGTGCAGTGGGGGAGAGAGAAACAAGAGCAGGCCATGTGGCTGCCCTCTTCCGTTCACAAATGCTGTCGTGATGTTCAGATGGCTGATGTGCTTCATACACATCCCCAGAGTCATTCTCTGTATAGAATACTGTATGGGGATGAGCACATCCATCATTCTAACAATGTCTCTGGGAACATCGCTCTTCTAACATGTATGTGCTGGGGGTCTAAGGCCATCACTTATTTTCTATTTGGTGGTATTTCAGTTAAAACCAGAAATGTATCCTGTTCAGACCTGGATGTTTTATTATATATATGGTGTACTTATAATAAGCGTTAAATATCAGCACCCATTTTGATGATGTTGTTACACCAGGCATATTCTATAGAAAGAAGCAACCTACAGTATACACCAAGTTTAGGTGACTGTCATCTGTTTGGGGTATTACACACTAACAGTACACATGTAAGGTAACCCAGAACGACCAATCAGAAATGAGCATTACTCAGTCTAGTGTAAGGTAACCAGTGAAAAACTGAAAACATTTGATGTTTTGTCCATTTGCACCACCATTTTATGTCCAGCGGCTCATAAGCATGAGAATCTGTTTCTCTCAGTATAATCTACGGGTTTGACATTAATATGTAGTGGTGTTTAATGTGCAATAAGTAAACAAATAGTATTTGTAACCTGCCAAGGAAGACATCCCTGCAGCCAATATTTGCTTATCTATTACTTTGTACCTCCATATTGAGCACATCAGAGATATTTATGTCAAATCTTTGTCAACATAATTTTTTTATGTTGCTTTATTGGAAAACAGAGAGTCTATAATCTTATGTTTTCTTTTTCCAGGGGAAAGCTACGGGCAGAAAAGCGCCACTTGTGCTCCGAGCAATGTTTCAAAGACTATTATTTAAACTTGGTTGCTACATACAAAAAAACTGTGGCAAGTTTTTGGTTGTGGGCCTCTTGATATTTGGTGCTTTTGCTGTAGGATTACGAGCAGCAAATTTGGAGACCAATGTGGAAGAGCTTTGGGTTGAAGGTAAGAGAACGCTTTTTTTTTTTTTTTTTCTTTTGGTTTGTTTGTTACGGTATTTGTCTTGTTAGGGTTTGTTGCTTTTGTGTTGAGAATAATACAAACCACATGACCTTAACGTGATTTATTTTTCAATGGGCATCATGGATACTTTGATTACTTTTATGTAATACATCACCATGACAATAACTATTGGTGCTGTGTCGTGTTGATGATCAGTTTATTCTCCTGCTATCTATGTTTGGAGGTTGCAGGAATTTTTGCTAGTTAGTATTGCCTCAGTGTGCGCTGCCTTGTTTACTGTCTATGATCTGCTGTGTATTACCAGTTGAACTAGTCTGTTTTCTGAGCTCAGGCCTCTAGCAAGAAAACGTGCACATTGCAACCTGTAAGGCCCTGTGTGTGTGTGTGTGGTCCTATTTTGGACAGCTTTCAAGTTTTTCTTCTAGGGGGAAGGGAGTGTGCAACATATGTCTCCTAGGTAAAGGAAGAGAGGGGCGGTATATGGTATAAAATGAAGCACGACCAGAATGTATGATTGAAGATGATTGATTCATAAAGACGTGTAATCAATTTATGCAGAGAAGGATTGCTTTTTAAAGACAACAAATCCTTTTGATAAATCTGGTTTTGTAATAATAAGGGAGAGTCACTTATGCTAAACATTTCCCTTTTAGCTATGTATATATGATCAAACTGTTGGCACTTACTATTGCTTTTTGTGGTGGTGGCTAAATGTAAAGTTGGCACACATGAATCATGTTTTACTTATCCAATCATGTTTTACTTATCCATCCATCTTGTCCAATTCCAAATAGACTGAAATGAATGGGTCCATTTCTAAGGAGCAATTATTTGTTCTGAATGATAGTAGGGTTGGTTTGAATCATTATATATAAATATATATAAATAAATATATAAATATATTTTAATACATTTTTTATTATTCCTATTTATTTATGCTGTGAACATATTAAGGCACATTATATAGTGTTGCGATTATTAACAATCTTCTTCATGGTGGGAATCTTATTATACCACCAATGTATTAACATTTCTACCATGAAGAACGCTTTCAATAAGACACGATCGCTGTGAATGACATACCGGCACATTGGAGGAGTCATTCCTATTTGCAAGTACTCAAAACCCGTCACCCCACCCCAATTTTTTGCATTGCGTACAGTATCAGCTTCGTATGCCGATGAAAGATCCTCGAAAATGCATCCGTAGGCATATGGTAGCTATTGCAGCCAAAGATGGCGGCAACATTTGGGGACAGCTTCTGAAAAGATATTTGCTTCTTGGAGGTCGGTATATAGAGCCTAATTCATGTTTGTTTGCAATGTCGATGTTCACGCATTAGTACGATTATCAGACGATAATGTACATGCATTAAGCTGCTGCTGCGATCTCGCTTGCAATGAGGATTTTATGGAGAAGTGATTGACAGGATGTGACCATTTGAAGGTGTGAATAGGTGGTGGTGGTGGTTGGAAAAATTGATGTTTTTGGTGCGTGTATCTGCTGTCAATTGTGAAGTTGTACATGTAGAAACGTGGCGTAAGTGTCGCTACTGCTGTGTACAGTCTGCGTAGCCATAGGTCTACCCTTAACCTCAATGTTCCTTGTTTTTGCGTATAAGCTGGTAATGTGTACGCAATTGTGAATGAGTTGCGATGCCTCCGGTAGGTGTCTCTTCATTTCTGGGCGGCACCTTCACTCGCTAACATTAGTAGTTCCATAGCCTAGAAAAGCGTATTCCATCTGCATACACGCATGAATTAGGCCCATAGAGTAAGTCTGCATTTACCATTGAGAATAATGGGAGATTTCTGGGAAATGTTCTGTATCAGGCTGTTGCAGTATAGCACCGATACTGAAAATGATGCAGAAACTTCAATTTCTCCTGATTTAAGTATAAACGTCTTACATATGTCCCTAAAGGACAAGAGATGGAAAGGGGTTCTGTGTGTATGTTGTGGGATGTTGCAGCTCTGATTTTAACTGGTAGTCTGACAATTTCTGTGCCCTTTGGAGCATAACCCTAATTATGCTGTACATGGAAACTGAGCAAAGCAGCGTGTAACTGGGTACGTATATAATCTTCAGGGAAATTAAAATGAATATCCAGCATTCAGTATTCTTTGATTTTTGCAACCATTGCAAAAATGTGAAACAGCTGGAGCTGTGGGCCTCATTCACATTTCTGAGTATATCCAGCTATACGGTGCACACGCTCAGTGGCAGTAGAGTTTCCTATCAAGTTTGCTGTGTGTGACTCGTGTGTGTGTGTGTGTGTGTGTCTGTGGATCTGAGCATTCTGAGGTTTATTCATAAAGCAGTGAAAAGAGTGGAGAATAGGACAAGTGGAGTAGTTGCCTATGGCAACCAAACAGCTTTGAAAAAAGCCTTTATCAAGTACATATAAAATATAAGGGAGATGCTGACTGGTTGCCAGGAGCAACTTCTCCATTAACTTGATGATACACATACACCAAATCTAACCTCTCTGCACATGTTATATCTGCCCCACCTGCACTGCACATGGTTTTGCCCATTAGCTAACAAATTTGCTGCTGCGATCAGGTCTGAATTAGGCCCTTTGTTGTTACAAATTCCTATTTATAAGTGGTGGCTAGTTGGCAATGGTAATTATCATTTTGTGTCTCTACATATTGCAGCAATACAAAACATGTTACCACGACTATGTAACACGCTAGTGCCCCTTGGTTAATATTTGTACATGTATATAGTGATTTAACCGATGGAATCTAGTGAAACTGCTCCAGTAGTGCTAGAGTGCTATTGCTAAGGTAAGTTAATGCCATCCTGAGAGAAGTTGAGGTTTTGAATTGTTCGCAGATAAGCTGTGGTAATACGGGCGTACCTATATTGGATGCAGTGTGCACCCATTTGTTTCAATACTTGCCTTCCACATTCCCACATTGCAGCAGCAGTGCTGCAGAAATCACTGGGAAAATGGCGCGACGGACATTTTCCCGGTGTTTTGTGCATGCACAGTCAGAAAATCACTGGGAAAATGGCAGCAGCACCATTTTCCTGTATACCTTTGCATTTGCATTAAACTCTTGGAAACTCTGGGACAGCGCTAGGGTCCCCTAGTGACCGTAGTGCCCATAGTTAAGAGCGCTGCTGGCTAGAGAGAAATGGGCACAGAAGGAGTCTGCAGTGCCTCCTTCCTGACTAAAGGCGCCCCTATCTGGTAACTAGGGTAACTTTTTGAGAAACCTTTGATTTTTCTGATGTGTACCCTGTTTTAAATAGGAAACTGCATTTATATAGCCTTTTGCAAGTGTTTCCGCCAGCTGTATGGTTCTTTACCCCTTCTTCTTAAATATACTTCTTAGTGCTTTAACTTTGTATCCTGTTTGTAATGTGTTTTGGTATAGTGATATTTTCCGATTTGAAGGTTTACAAATCATCATTTTACACACTGTTGTTATGACATTGCTTAATAAATATGGGTGAAAGCTATGCAGGAGAAAGTTTAGTCTTTGTTTCTCTAACGTCCTAGTGGATGCTGGGGACTCCGAAAGGACCATGGGGAATAGCGGCTCCGCAGGAGACTGGGCACAAAGTAAAAGCTTTAGGACTAGCTGGTGTGCACTGGCTCCTCCCCCTATGACCCTCCTCCAAGCCTCAGTTAAGATTTTGTGCCCGAACGAGAAGGGTGCAATCTAGGTGGCTCTCCTGAGCTGCTTAGAGTAAAAGTTTAAATAGGTTTTTTTATTTTCAGTGAGACCTGCTGGCAACAGGCTCACTGCATCGAGGGACTAAGGGGAGAAGAAGCGAACTCACCTGCGTGCAGAGTGGATTGGGCTTCTTAGGCTACTGGACATTAGCTCCAGAGGGACGATCACAGGCCCAGCCATGGATGGGTCCCGGAGCCGCGCCGCCGGCCCCCTTACAGAGCCAGAAGAGTGAAGAGGTCCGGAAAATCGGCGGCAGAAGACGTCCTGTCTTCAATAAGGTAGCGCACAGCACCGCAGCTGTGCGCCATTGCTCTCAGCACACTTCACACTCCGGTCACTGAGGGTGCAGGGCGCTGGGGGGGGGCGCCCTGGGAC
Organism: Pseudophryne corroboree; assembly: GCF_028390025.1. NCBI lineage: Eukaryota > Metazoa > Chordata > Amphibia > Anura > Myobatrachidae > Pseudophryne > Pseudophryne corroboree. The sequence continues at coordinate 475,025,369 of NC_086444.1, forward strand.
GCAATGAAAATACCTTAAATGGCTAAAAATACATCACATATAGCTCCTGGGCTATATGGATGTATTTAACCCCTGCCAGTTTTCCCACAAAAAAGCGGGAGAAAGGCCGCCGAAAAAGGGGCGGAGCCTATCCTCAGCACACAAGCGCCATTTTTTCCTCACCGCTCCGTTGGAGGAAGGCTCCCTGACTCTCCCCTGCAGTCCTGCACTACAGAAACAGGGTAAAACAAGAGAGGGGGGGGCACTAAATTGGCATATTAATATATACAGCAGCTATATTAGGGAAAAACACTTATATAAGGTTATCCCTGTATATATATAGCGCTCTGGTGTGTGCTGGCAAACTCTCCCTCTGTCTCCCCAAAGGGCTAGTGGGGTCCTGTCCTCTGTCAGAGCATTCCCTGTGTGTGTGCTGTGTGTCGGTACGCTGTGTCGACATGTATGAGGAGGAAAATGGTGTGGAGGCGGAGCAATTGCCTGTGTTAGTGATGTCACCCCCTAGGGAGTCGACACCTGACTGGATGGTCTTATGGAAAGAATTACGTGATAGTGTCGGCACTTTACAAAAGACTGTTGACGACATGAGACAGCCGGCAAATCAGTTAATACCTGTACAGGCGTCTCAAACACCGTCAGGGGCTATAAAACGCCCGTTACCTCAGGTCGATACAGACACTGACACGGACACTGACTCCAGTGTCGACTGTGAGGAAACAAACGTATTTTCCAGTAGGGCCACACGTTACATGATCACGGCAATGAAGGAGGTTTTGAACATTTCTGATACTACAAGTACCACAAAAAAGGGTATTATGTGGGGTGTGAAAAAACTACCCGTAGTTTTTCCTGAATCAGATGAATTAAATGAGGTGTGTGATGAAGCGTGGGTTTCCCCCGATAAAAAACTGCAAATTTCTAAAAAATTATTGGCATTATACCCTTTCCCGCCAGAGGTTAGGGCGCGTTGGGAAACACCCCCTAGCGTAGATAAGGCGCTCACACGCTTATCAAAACAAGTGGCGTTACCGTCTCCTGATACGGCCGCCCTCAAGGAACCAGCTGATAGGAAGCTGGAAAATATCCTTAAAAGTATATACACACATACTGGTATTATACTGCGACCAGCAATCGCCTCAGCCTGGATGTGCAGTGCTGGGGTGGCTTGGTCGGATTCCCTGACTGAAAATATTGATACCCTGGACAGGGACAATATATTATTGACTATAGAGCATTTAAAGGATGCATTTCTATATATGCGAGATGCACAGAGGGATATTTGCGCTCTGGCATCAAGAGTAAGTGCGATGTCCATTTCTGCCAGAAGAGGATTATGGACGCGACAGTGGTCAGGGGATGCGGATTCCAAACGGCATATGGAAGTATTGCCGTATAAAGGGGAGGAGTTATTTGGGGTCGGTCTATCGGACCTGGTGGCCACGGCAACGGCTGGAAAATCCACCTTTTTACCCCAAGTCACCTCGCAGCAGAAAAAGATACCGTCTTTTCAGGCTCAGTCCTTTCGTCCCCATAAGGGCAAGCGGGCAAAAGGCCACTCATATCTGCCCCGGGGCAGAGGAAGGGGAAAAAGACTGCAGCAAACAGCCTCTACCCACGAACAGAAGCCCTCCCCCGCTTCTGCCAAGTCCTCAGCATGACGCTGGGGCCTTACAAGCGGACTCAGGCACGGTGGGGGCCCGTCTCAAGAATTTCAGCGCGCAGTGGGCTCACTCGCAAGTGGACCCCTGGATCCTGCAGGTAGTATCTCAGGGGTACAAATTGGAATTCGAGACATCTCCCCCTCGCCGGTTCCTGAAGTCTGCTTTACCAATGTCTCCCCCCGACAGGGAGGCGGTATTGGAAGCCATTCACAAGCTATATTCCCAGCAGGTGATAATCAAGGTACCCCTCCTACAACAGGGAAAGGGGTATTATTCCACGCTGTTTGTGGTACCGAAGCCGGACGGCTCGGTGAGACCCATTTTAAATCTGAAATCCTTGAACACTTACATAAAAAGGTTCAAATTCAAGATGGAGTCACTCAGAGCAGCGATAGCGAACCTGGAAGAAGGGGACTATATGGTGTCTCTGGACATCAAGGATGCTTACCTCCATGTCCCAATTTGCCCTTCTCACCAAGGGTACCTCAGGTTTGTGGTACAGAACTGTCACTATCAGTTTCAGACGCTGCCGTTTGGATTGTCCACGGCACCCCGGGTCTTTACCAAGGTAATGGCCGAAATGATGATTCTTCTTCGAAGAAAAGGCGTCTTAATTATCCCTTACTTGGACGATCTCCTGATAAGGGCAAGGTCCAGAAAACAGTTAGAGGTCGGAGTAGCACTATCTCAAGTAGTACTACGACAGCACGGATGGATTCTAAATATTCCAAAATCGCAGCTGATTCCGACGACACGTCTGCTGTTCCTAGGGATGATTCTGGACACAGTACAGAAAAAGGTGTTTCTCCCGGAGGAGAAAGCCAAGGAGTTATCCGACCTAGTCAGGAACCTCCTAAGACCAGGCCAAGTGTCAGTACATCAATGCATAAGGGTCCTGGGAAAGATGGTGGCTTCTTACGAAGCGATTCCATTCGGCAGATTCCACGCAAGAACTTTTCAGTGGGATCTGCTGGACAAATGGTCCGGATCGCATCTTCAAATGCATCAGCGGATAACCCTGTCTCCAAGGACAAGGGTGTCTCTCCTGTGGTGGTTACAGAGTGCTCATCTCCTAGAGGGCCGCAGATTCGGCATTCAGGATTGGGTCCTGGTGACCACGGATGCCAGCCTGAGAGGCTGGGGAGCAGTCACACAGGGAAGAAATTTCCAGGGCTTGTGGTCAAGCATGGAAACGTCACTTCACATAAATATCCTGGAACTAAGGGCCATTTACAATGCCCTAAGTCAGGCAAGACCTCTGCTTCAGGGTCAGCCGGTGTTGATCCAGTCGGACAACATCACGGCAGTCGCCCACGTAAACAGACAGGGCGGCACAAGAAGCAGGAGGGCAATGATGGAAGTGGCAAGGATTCTTCGCTGGGCGGAGAATCATGTGATATCACTGTCAGCAGTGTTCATTCCGGGAGTGGACAACTGGGAAGCAGACTTCCTCAGCAGACACGATCTTCACCCGGGGGAGTGGGGACTTCACCCAGAAGTCTTCCACATGATTGTGAACCGTTGGGAAAAACCAAAGGTGGACATGATGGCGTCCCGCCTCAACAAAAAACTGGACAGATATTGCGCCAGGTCAAGGGACCCTCAGGCAATAGCTGTGGACGCTCTGGTAACACCGTGGGTGTACCAGTCAGTGTATGTGTTCCCTCCTCTTCCTCTCATACCAAAAGTACTGAGAATCATAAGAAGGAGAGGAGTAAAGACTATACTCGTGGCTCCGGATTGGCCAAGAAGGACTTGGTACCCGGAAATTCAAGAGATGCTCACGGAAGACCCGTGGCCTCTACCTCTAAGAAAGGACCTGCTCCACCAGGGACCATGTCTGTTCCAAGACTTACCGTGGCTGCGTTATACGGCATGGCGGTTGAACGCCGGATCCTGAAGGAAAAAGGCATTCCGGATGAAGTCATCCCTACCCTGATCAAAGCCAGGAAGGATGTAACCATACAACATTATCACCGTATTTGGCGTAAATATGTTGCGTGGTGCGAGGCCAGCAAGGCCCCTACAGAGGAATTTCAACTGGGTCGTTTCCTGCATTTCCTGCAAACAGGACTGTCTATGGGCTTCAAATTAGGGTCCATTAAGGTTCAAATTTCGGCCCTGTCAATATTCTTCCAAAAAGAACTGGCTTCTGTTCCTGAAGTTCAGACGTTTGTCAAGGGAGTACTGCATATACAGCCTCCTTTTGTGCCTCCAGTGGCACCTTGGGATCTCAATGTAGTTTTGGGATTCCTAAAATCACATTGGTTTGAACCACTCACCACTGTGGACTTAAAATATCTCACATGGAAAGTGGTAATGCTGTTAGCCCTGGCTTTAGCCAGGCGTGTCTCAGAATTGGCGGCTTTATCCTATAAAAGCCCTTACCTAATTTTTCATACGGACAGGGCAGAATTGAGGACTCGTCCTCAATTTCTCCCTAAGGTGGTTTCAGCATTTCACTTAAACCAGCCTATTGTGGTGCCTGCGGCTACTAGGGACTTGGAGGATTCCAAGTTGCTGGACGTAGTCAGGGCCCTGAAAATATATGTTTCCAGGACGGCTGGAGTCAGGAAATCTGATTCGCTGTTTATCCTGTATGCACCCAACAAGCTGGGTGCTCCTGCTTCTAAGCAGACGGTTGCTCGTTGGATTTGTAGTACAATTCAGCTTGCACATTCTGTGGCAGGCCTGCCACAGCCAAAATCTGTAAAAGCCCATTCCACACGGAAAGTGGGCTCATCTTGGGCGGCTGCCCGAGGGGTCTCGGCTTTACAACTTTGCCGAGCAGCTACTTGGTCAGGGGCAAACACGTTTGCTAAATTCTACAAATTTGATACCCTGGCTGAGGAGGACCTGGAGTTCTCTCATTCGGTGCTGCAGAGTCATCCGCACTCTCCCGCCCGTTTGGGAGCTTTGGTATAATCCCCATGGTCCTTTCGGAGTCCCCAGCATTTACTAGGACGTTAGAGAAAATAAGAATTTACTTACCGATAATTCTATTTCTCATAGTCCGTAGTGGATGCTGGGCGCCCATCCCAAGTGCGGATTGTCTGCATTACTTGTACATAGTTATTGTTACAAAAATCGGGTTATTGTTGTTGTGAGCCATCTTTTCAGAGGCTCCTTCTGTTATCATGCTGTTAACTGGGTTCAGATCACAAGTTGTACGGTGTGATTGGTGTGGCTGGTATGAGTCTTACCCGGGATTCAAAATCCTTCCTTATTGTGTACGCTCGTCCGGGCACAGTATCCTAACTGAGGCTTGGAGGAGGGTCATAGGGGGAGGAGCCAGTGCACACCAGCTAGTCCTAAAGCTTTTACTTTGTGCCCAGTCTCCTGCGGAGCCGCTATTCCCCATGGTCCTTTCGGAGTCCCCAGCATCCACTACGGACTATGAGAAATAGAATTATCGGTAAGTAAATTCTTATTTTTCAATTCATTTTGTAATGCCTGTTATGCATCTGATGTAGATAAATCATTGACCTCATTATACAGTATAATACACAATGATTAATCTACTTAACAATAAATGTAAGGAAAATATCTCATTAACCTGATTTTGTGTCAGTCCTCGCTGCTGTCCCTCTATCCAGTACTTATCACCCTTCCTTGCACAGGATGTGGTCTTGTTGAAACATTGAAATGCATATTTATCTCTCCACATGTAATTTGCTTGTGCATGTTCTACAAGATGGCGGTCATTAGGTTGACATGAGTTAGGTCGACATACATTGGGTTGGCCATGTTTGGTCGACATGGATTAAGTCGACGTGGAAAAAAGTTGACATGAGTTTTTCACAAATGTTTTAATTTTTTGACCTTTTTCACACGTAAAGATCCACGTGGACTACAGTTGGGAACGGTAACCTGTGCTGAGCGCAGCAATAGCGGAGTGAGGCACCTTGCCCGAGCCATGCAAGCGAACACTGGGGGTCATTCCGAGTTGATCGCTAGCTGCTTTCGTTCACTGCGCAGCGATCAGGCAAAAAAATTGTCACTTCTGCGCATGCGGCGCAGTGCGCACGCGCGTCGTACTATTACAACGAATTATGTAGTTTCACACAAGGTCTAGCGAAGCTTTTCAGTCGCACTGCTAGCCACAGAGTGATTGACAGGAAGAGGGCGTTTCTGGGTGTAAACTGACTGTTTTCAGGGAGTGTTTGAAAAAAAGCAGGCGTGCCAAGAAAAATGCAGGCGTGGCTGGGCGAACGCAGGGCGTGTTTGTGACGTCAAAACAGGAACTGAATAGTCTGAAGTCATCGCAAGTGCTGAGTAGGTCTGGATCTGCTCTGAAACTGCACAAAATTATTTTGTAGCTGCTCTGCGATCCTTTCGTTCGCACTTCTGCTAAGCTAAGATACTCACAGTGGGAGGCGGCATAGAGTTTGCACGGCTTCTAACAACTGATAGCGAGCGATCAACTCGGAATGACCACCACAGTGCACTAATTGGGGTTCCCAGTCTCTTTATGAAAAAAAAACGACACCAAAAAAAGTAAAAAACTCATGTCAATCTTTTTCCATGTCGACCCAATGTATGTCGACCTAATGAACCACACCTGTTCTACATCCTAAGACATGTTTAAAGTGTTATTGTTCAAATCCAACCATGTTTTTATCAAATATATATATTTTTTTAATTATTATTTTACATGGAAACAAATGGGTTAGCATGACTCTCACACTGACTGAGAGATGGTCCCTGATTGAATAGCCACGTGACTCATAATCAGTAGCCAGAGATACATAAAACACCTCCAAATAATGCACTTTTGTCTAAAATACCCCAACTATTATTATTATTATTATTATTATTATTATTATGTTGTTGTTTTTTGTAAACATGGAGAGCGTTGAAGGGACTTGATATAACTATAACAGAGAAATATTAAAGAATACTCCTATAACAAATATCCTATTGAAATTGATAACACTGCTGCCTAACAAACAAATTGTTATAAGGAAACAAATTGCCTTATATACCAGAGCTAGTAATAATATAAAAAAATATATATGTGGAAATGTCAGGTACTTGTCAGAGCTACAGAAATGTGACATGCTGGTAGTGACAGCACACACAGGCAGATTGCAGTTATCTGACAGAGGATTTTCCAAGCTGAACAATGAAAACCTGATGCTATTGGCTCACCATGTCCCAGAGCTGTGATCCAATTCATATTACCTATCCCCTAGAAAACCCTAGAAAACATCATCCTTTTACAGTGGCCGGTGGCTCCATCACTCATGCCGCAGCATTCAGTGGCATTGGCCACACTACTTCCCTACCACACCTTACCGACTCGCTGCCACCTGTACTTCTCTTTTTTTTTTTTTTTTTATCTGCATATATTTTTTAACCATGTATGTCCTGGTTTTATGTGTTCCCTGTTTTCCACACAAAAACACTGTGGCTCTTTACAAATGAACAACTATAATATAAAGTGGTCTTCTAGCTCATTATTACCGCTGGGGCATGATATCGGTGTTAAGGATTTTGGTTGGAAGTGACATTTAAATTTGGGAGCAGCGTAACCCATAGGCAGATGAATTTGCTTACTTTGAATGACAAGCAACTGGAACTGTGTACTTATTGCAATACAATCCTGATAGGGATTGCTGGTCGTTTGATCCTTGACATGCAGCACTTTGCCTTAGGTTGATTTTACTAAAAAGAATGGCTGTGGTATGCAAGGACGACTGTAACTAGGTCGACCACTGTTGGTCGACGGTCTCGAGGTCGACAGGTCAAAAGGTCGACATGAGTTATTTATGTTTTTTTGGTGTAATTTTCTCCGTACAGTGACCGGGAACCCCAATTAGTGCACCGTGTCCCCTCACGTGGCTCGCGCTTCGGGCAAGGTTACTATTCCCAATCGTAGTCCGCGTGGATTATTTAAGTATGAAAAGGGTCAAAAAAAGAAAAAAATTGTGAGAAACTCATGTCGACCTTTTGACCTGTCGACCTAGAGACCCTGTCGATCTAGAGACCGGATCCCAGAAATAATGGCTTATCAAATACAAAGTCAAATGATCTCTAGCTATGTAAGGTAGGATAATGATAGATATATATATATATATCTATCTATCATTGGAGATCCGCACTCACATCAAAAAATACATAGAAACACATTCAGGGTGCACCCAGTGGAACTGACACAGTCAGCCACAAATACATAGCAGGGGTTCCACAAAAGTGGAGGGGGCACTCACTTGTAAATAACATATACAATGAAATAGCATAAAACATTCATAATTTTAATAGTCAGTTGCACCAATTCGCCTTTGATCGACGTTTCGACCCCTTAACCGGGTCTTTCTCAAGATAGGCAGGATCAGTAAACATTCACATCATTTTTCAAGGTATATACATAGTGTCATCAATAGGGATCTAGAAAAAGAAGAGAACATAGGACCACTCTTAATGCCTCCCAGGCCCCACTGTTGCGCTTAAATCATATATTAACTAACACACGGCAATTTACAACGTGTGTGTATCAAATAAGATTAAACAAAATAAATAAAATAAAAATAAAAATAAATATAAATAAATATAAATAAATAAAAAATAATAATAAATAAATGATAAATAAGGTAGACCAAACGACCAGTGTATGATATCCTACTATAGTGACCACCACAGTGATTCCATACACCAAAACAAGCGAGGGCTTACGTTGAGGCCTCACTTAGGGGAAAAGATCCCGATAATATCTATCCACTCAGCTGGTATGTAGTTCAAAACCTAAAAACCAATATGTACAAAATATCAGCAAATATTTATTTAGCAGAACAAATATTGGTTAGCTCAACAAACATGTATATATAAATAAATACCTATGTACTCAGCAATTATACCATCACAGGTAGATGTGAGTAAACCTCCAGAATAATTCACAAGTGTCATCCTATAAACACAGAGGGGGAAGGGTGAGAATGGAGACTACAGATATACCAGTTTAACATGTGAGTGTGAAAAACACCAACTACTCACAATATGACAGCAGTCACTCCAGTCTAAATGGGTCCAGGTGTGCCACTATTCAATTCCACAACATATCAAAACATGGTAACTGAAATAAATAGTATACAATACCAATATCAGTCGCTAAAGAAGTAACAACACAGACAGGGTCGATAACCCCTAAGCAGTGGGTACTTACACTACGTGGTTCACACAGTCAGAGGGCACCTGGTACTACACATGTAGTCTGAACGCCGGATGATTTAAACGCTGGCGGCCGGAAGTGAGCAACAACGTCACATCCGCTGCACGTGGTCATCAAATACCCGCAAAGTCCAACCAGAGTAGGCACCCCTCATCATTAGGTAACATTACCCACCTGCGTGTAACTGCAGGCAAGTGCCCGGCATTTAATACCGCCGCCGCCTCTACACTCCATTGTCAGGGACGCACCAAGCGTCTCACGGACCGGAACTATATCCGCGAGACGTCATGCGTGTCATATACCGGAAGTGTGCGTTCCACCGGGTAACGGTGAGACGCATCACTACAGCTGACTAGATCTACAATCATCGCCAAGCGGTGGTACAATAGGCTAACAGGACCCTGTATAATATGCTCACTGGGCGCACTATCTCAGATAGGGAACAGGGGATACGGAACAGAAAATATAAGCCAAAGACAAAAAGATGATAAATAAAAACTAATAAAGTAAAATAACCAAGGAATGATAATACAATGTAGATAAACATAAGTAAAGAAAAATAAAAATGAAAATAATAATAATAAAAATAGAACAAGGATGCAAATAAAAATAAAAATAAAAATGCAAATGAATAAAAATAAAAATAAAAATAAAATAAAACTGAATATATAAATTTGTAAACATATAAGGACACATAACACATATAAACATACGTGTATGTATCCCTCATAGAGCATCATGCAACACTGGAACCTGCGGGCTTAAAGTGGTACAACATCCACAATGGTCCAGCCCAACCGTTCACATCTCCAACAACAGAGTGCCTGTTACATAAATAATTGGTACTGTCCCAATAGGGTTTAGACATATAAGTGTCTAACCATACATTACACAAATAACATTTTATAAAAAATATACAAGGAGACAATAATTAATACATATAGACAAAACAATCCCATCCCCCTTAGTAATATCAGATGAACATATTAACAATATATACAGGATATCCCTATGGGGCAAGACAACCCCAGTGGTAACCGTCAAATACTGTAAAACCAATGAATACTCAGGGAGATGTAACACTAAAATAATGTGCATACATAAACAACTAATACATGATTTCAAAAAGTGGCAGAATTTAGTAAAAATACAATAACTTCGCGCTCCTCAAAAGATCAGTGTTGGAGACAAGAACAGGGGCTAGAACCATAGGGTCCAGCTCAGGAGACTGGAGGTCTCCTGGTCAGACCAAAAATTGACCGAAGGGCCCCTGATAACAGGGGCACCCTCAGCCAAAAAAATAGAAAGCCAAAAAGAAGATTTCAACAAACCCAAGCAACTAGGCATCACAAGGGTCTAAATCATAAACATTAATTAATTAGGGGGACAAGTCAGCAAGGGGTGACCCCAACATATAAGGCCTTTTACCGTTTAATAAAGAGATTTAATGGATTATATTCGTTCATTCCCTTGGGAAAAACCGTATCCAGGGTGTAGATCCAGTAACTCTCGCGCTGCTTGAGCGCGAGAGTTCTGTCACCTCCACCCTGTATTGGTGGAACCCAATCTATCAGTTTGCATCTCATGCTAGACACCTGATGTTTGTTTTCAAAAAAGTGTCGGGCCACTGGTTTGTCAGTACTTCCAGTTTCAAATGCTGCGCGAATTGAAGTACGGTGATTGGCCATTCGATCTCTAAAGGGCCTGGTGGTGAGCCCCACATAATATAAGCCACATGGACAGATAAGTATGTAAATAACATAGTCTAAACGACAATGTAAATGATAGGTGATACGTATTTTCTTCCCTGTCTGGGGATGCATCACAGTGGGACCCGTCACCATAGACCTGCAAGTCACACATCCTCCACAGGAGAAACATCCAGGTTTTTGTTTCATAACACAGAACTTATCAGGATTCTCATCTGGGAACACCGTAGGGCGCATCAAAAGCTGTCTTAAATTAGGTCCCCTACCAAATGCCATCATCGGTGTCGGCATATGGGTAAATGGTAGTGTAGTGTCCGAGGTCACAATGGGCCAATGCTTATTGATTGATTTCCGAACACAACCAGACATCCCATTAAAGGTAGTAGAGAATGTCATCCTGCCGGTGTTATCTCTTCTAGCCCTTGTTTCTCCCTTAAAAATCCTAGTGGCTTTCCTCAGGCATCCCTCAAGGATCCTTCGTTTATAGCCACGTTCAATGAATCTGGCCGTCATCTCAGTAATTTGTGTGTTCATTGTTTCTGTCTCAGAGTTTATACGCATCACCCTGAGGTATTGAGATACCGGTAAGTTGTCTTTTAACGATGGAGGGTGATGGCTATTGGCCAAAAGTGTGGTATTACGGTCAGTGGCCTTCCGAAATAGGGTAGTAATAAATCTCCCTCCTCTGACAATTACCCTGATATCAAGAAAACAAATCTCATTGGTCGATACAGTGTACGTGAACCTAACTGGTGATGCTAGTTTGTTCAAGTCTTCGACCATATTGACAAAAGTCTGCTCAGTACCAGTCCATAGTATAAATACATCGTCAATATAGCGCTTATACAGGCGTATGAATTTACCATACTTTGGATAGATATTAGTTTCCTCATATTGTGCCATATATAAATTAGCATATGACGGGGCTAGATTTGAGCCCATGGCCGTGCCTGATTGCTGCATAAAAAATTGATCCTTATAAGAAAAATGATTTAGGGTCAGAACCAACTTAACCAGCTCCAAAATGTACTCAATGGGTTGTTTAAGATTGACCGACTTCCGTAGGGCTATTGCCACCGCTTCCAGACCCTGACTGTGTGGGATGATTGTATATAATGAACATACGTCCATAGTTGCCAATATTATTGGTTCGTCTGACAGGGTGATATTTCGAATAAGTTCAAGAAAGTCATTAGAATCACGAAGGTGACTACTGTTATCCAAAACCAAGGGCTGTAATATACTGTCAATATATATGGCTAAAGGCTGGAGCACCGACCCTTCTGCCGCAATAATCGGCCTCCCAGGCGGTTTATCGAGAGTTTTATGCACCTTAGGTAAGGTGTAAATAATGGGGCATTTCGGATAATCAACCGTAAGATAGGCATACAACTCCTGATCCAACCAACCACTTTCAAATCCCCGTGTCAAAGAGCCATCAACCTGAGTTTTAATCTCTTTTACCGGGTTGTAATCTAATTTGAGATATGTGTTAGAGTCCGATAGCTGTGACAGAATTTCTTTGTCTTTGTCATAGTCGGTGGTCCAAAATTGGACCGACTATGACAAAGAAATTCTGTCACAGCTATTCTGTCACAGCTATCGGACTCTAACACATATCTCAAATTAGATTACAACCCGGTAAAAGAGATTAAAACTCAGGTTGATGGCTCTTTGACACGGGGATTTGAAAGTGGTTGGTTGGATCAGGAGTTGTATGCCTATCTTACGGTTGATTATCCGAAATGCCCCATTATTTACACCTTACCTAAGGTGCATAAAACTCTCGATAAACCGCCTGGGAGGCCGATTATTGCGGCAGAAGGGTCGGTGCTCCAGCCTTTAGCCATATATATTGACAGTATATTACAGCCCTTGGTTTTGGATAACAGTAGTCACCTTCGTGATTCTAATGACTTTCTTGAACTTATTCGAAATATCACCCTGTCAGACGAACCAATAATATTGGCAACTATGGACGTATGTTCATTATATACAATCATCCCACACAGTCAGGGTCTGGAAGCGGTGGCAATAGCCCTACGGAAGTCGGTCAATCTTAAACAACCCATTGAGTACATTTTGGAGCTGGTTAAGTTGGTTCTGACCCTAAATCATTTTTCTTATAAGGATCAATTTTTTATGCAGCAATCAGGCACGGCCATGGGCTCAAATCTAGCCCCGTCATATGCTAATTTATATATGGCACAATATGAGGAAACTAATATCTATCCAAAGTATGGTAAATTCATACGCCTGTATAAGCGATATATTGACGATGTATTTATACTATGGACTGGTACTGAGCAGACTTTTGTCAATATGGTCGAAGACTTGAACAAACTAGCATCACCAGTTAGGTTCACGTACACTGTATCGACCAATGAGATTTGTTTTCTTGATATCAGGGTAATTGTCAGAGGAGGGAGATTTATTACTACCCTATTTCGGAAGGCCACTGACCGTAATACCACACTTTTGGCCAATAGCCATCACCCTCCATCGTTAAAAGACAACTTACCGGTATCTCAATACCTCAGGGTGATGCGTATAAACTCTGAGACAGAAACAATGAACACACAAATTACTGAGATGACGGCCAGATTCATTGAACGTGGCTATAAACGAAGGATCCTTGAGGGATGCCTGAGGAAAGCCACTAGGATTTTTAAGGGAGAAACAAGGGCTAGAAGAGATAACACCGGCAGGATGACATTCTCTACTACCTTTAATGGGATGTCTGGTTGTGTTCGGAAATCAATCAATAAGCATTGGCCCATTGTGACCTCGGACACTACACTACCATTTACCCATATGCCGACACCGATGATGGCATTTGGTAGGGGACCTAATTTAAGACAGCTTTTGATGCGCCCTACGGTGTTCCCAGATGAGAATCCTGATAAGTTCTGTGTTATGAAACAAAAACCTGGATGTTTCTCCTGTGGAGGATGTGTGACTTGCAGGTCTATGGTGACGGGTCCCACTGTGATGCATCCCCAGACAGGGAAGAAAATACGTATCACCTATCATTTACATTGTCGTTTAGACTATGTTATTTACATACTTATCTGTCCATGTGGCTTATATTATGTGGGGCTCACCACCAGGCCCTTTAGAGATCGAATGGCCAATCACCGTACTTCAATTCGCGCAGCATTTGAAACTGGAAGTACTGACAAACCAGTGGCCCGACACTTTTTTGAAAACAAACATCAGGTGTCTAGCATGAGATGCAAACTGATAGATTGGGTTCCACCAATACAGGGTGGAGGTGACAGAACTCTCGCGCTCAAGCAGCGCGAGAGTTACTGGATCTACACCCTGGATACGGTTTTTCCCAAGGGAATGAACGAATATAATCCATTAAATCTCTTTATTAAACGGTAAAAGGCCTTATATGTTGGGGTCACCCCTTGCTGACTTGTCCCCCTAATTAATTAATGTTTATGATTTAGACCCTTGTGATGCCTAGTTGCTTGGGTTTGTTGAAATCTTCTTTTTGGCTTTCTATTTTTTTGGCTGAGGGTGCCCCTGTTATCAGGGGCCCTTCGGTCAATTTTTGGTCTGACCAGGAGACCTCCAGTCTCCTGAGCTGGACCCTATGGTTCTAGCCCCTGTTCTTGTCTCCAACACTGATCTTTTGAGGAGCGCGAAGTTATTGTATTTTTACTAAATTCTGCCACTTTTTGAAATCATGTATTAGTTGTTTATGTATGCACATTATTTTAGTGTTACATCTCCCTGAGTATTCATTGGTTTTACAGTATTTGACGGTTACCACTGGGGTTGTCTTGCCCCATAGGGATATCCTGTATATATTGTTAATATGTTCATCTGATATTACTAAGGGGGATGGGATTGTTTTGTCTATATGTATTAATTATTGTCTCCTTGTATATTTTTTATAAAATGTTATTTGTGTAATGTATGGTTAGACACTTATATGTCTAAACCCTATTGGGACAGTACCAATTATTTATGTAACAGGCACTCTGTTGTTGGAGATGTGAACGGTTGGGCTGGACCATTGTGGATGTTGTACCACTTTAAGCCCGCAGGTTCCAGTGTTGCATGATGCTCTATGAGGGATACATACACGTATGTTTATATGTGTTATGTGTCCTTATATGTTTACAAATTTATATATTCAGTTTTATTTTATTTTTATTTTTATTCATTTGCATTTTTATTTTTATTTTTATTTGCATCCTTGTTCTATTTTTATTATTATTATTTTCATTTTTATTTTTCTTTACTTATGTTTATCTACATTGTATTATCATTCCTTGGTTATTTTACTTTATTAGTTTTTATTTATCATCTTTTTGTCTTTGGCTTATATTTTCTGTTCCGTATCCCCTGTTCCCTATCTGAGATAGTGCGCCCAGTGAGCATATTATACAGGGTCCTGTTAGCCTATTGTACCACCGCTTGGCGATGATTGTAGATCTAGTCAGCTGTAGTGATGCGTCTCACCGTTACCCGGTGGAACACACACTTCCGGTATATGACACGCATGACGTCTCGCGGATATAGTTCCGGTCCGTGAGACGCTTGGTGCGTCCCTGACAATGGAGTGTAGAGGCGGCGGCGGTATTAAATGCCGGGCACTTGCCTGCAGTTACACGCAGGTGGGTAATGTTACCTAATGATGAGGGGTGCCTACTCTGGTTGGACTTTGCGGGTATTTGATGACCACGTGCAGCGGATGTGACGTTGTTGCTCACTTCCGGCCGCCAGCGTTTAAATCATCCGGCGTTCAGACTACATGTGTAGTACCAGGTGCCCTCTGACTGTGTGAACCACGTAGTGTAAGTACCCACTGCTTAGGGGTTATCGACCCTGTCTGTGTTGTTACTTCTTTAGCGACTGATATTGGTATTGTATACTATTTATTTCAGTTACCATGTTTTGATATGTTGTGGAATTGAATAGTGGCACACCTGGACCCATTTAGACTGGAGTGACTGCTGTCATATTGTGAGTAGTTGGTGTTTTTCACACTCACATGTTAAACTGGTATATCTGTAGTCTCCATTCTCACCCTTCCCCCTCTGTGTTTATAGGATGACACTTGTGAATTATTCTGGAGGTTTACTCACATCTACCTGTGATGGTATAATTGCTGAGTACATAGGTATTTATTTATATATACATGTTTGTTGAGCTAACCAATATTTGTTCTGCTAAATAAATATTTGCTGATATTTTGTACATATTGGTTTTTAGGTTTTGAACTACATACCAGCTGAGTGGATAGATATTATCGGGATCTTTTCCCCTAAGTGAGGCCTCAACGTAAGCCCTCGCTTGTTTTGGTGTATGGAATCACTGTGGTGGTCACTATAGTAGGATATCATACACTGGTCGTTTGGTCTACCTTATTTATCATTTATTTATTATTATTTTTTATTTATTTATATTTATTTATATTTATTTTTATTTTTATTTTATTTATTTTGTTTAATCTTATTTGATACACACACGTTGTAAATTGCCGTGTGTTAGTTAATATATGATTTAAGCGCAACAGTGGGGCCTGGGAGGCATTAAGAGTGGTCCTATGTTCTCTTCTTTTTCTAGATCCCTATTGATGACACTATGTATATACCTTGAAAAATGATGTGAATGTTTACTGATCCTGCCTATCTTGAGAAAGACCCGGTTAAGGGGTCGAAACGTCGATCAAAGGCGAATTGGTGCAACTGACTATTAAAATTATGAATGTTTTATGCTATTTCATTGTATATGTTATTTACAAGTGAGTGCCCCCTCCACTTTTGTGGAACCCCTGCTATATATATATATATATATATATATATGTATAGCGCTGAATGCTTGCAGATATTGGTAAGTATCTTAACCCCAATCCATCCCTCCTGCAGTCTTAACACCTAACACTAATCGTCCCATAGCGCCTAACGCTAACCCCAGTACTTAATGGCGGGAGATTAACTACATCACACTTGCGAGTAGAGCCCTCTTAAATGAATACATTTGTGAAGATTACAAAATGCATTTAAAATTAGGTTTAGTCTTAAGACTATAACCCCTTTGCTGCTGAGGGCTTTCTCACCCATGCTTAGGCCATTTCCCATCATTAGTGCTTTCACATTCCAACATCAGTATCACAGATCATTATTTTATTTTTTATTCATGCAGTTTCCACACAACATTGTATCTTGTTTTTTGCAGTAGACTTTGCATTTTCAGAGAAAACAATTAGTCTTTTTACTCATTGTACCACATTTTTGTCTACTTAACACCACAAAAAAATACTGAGCTACCAGGTATGTCAACATGTCCTCCATGTGCATGTGATTAATGTAGCCAGCTTCCTCTGTGGCTTGCAGTGCAGGTAGGGGCGGGCCTGTGCTCCAGTTGTTCGTGCTATTTAGTACTCAAATAGAAAATACTGTACAGAGATGCTAAGCACAGTGATTTGGCATCCAGGAACTTAGGGAGGAGCTTTTATCTCTCCCCATTATACTTATAAAGATAACACTTGCCGCTGTAGCCTTTACAGCAGAGTAGGTTACAACCTGTCCATGCTCTTTAGTACTCAAATACAAAAGACTGTACAGAGATGCTAAGCACAGTGATTTGGCATCCAGGAACTTAGGGAGGAGCTTTTATCTCTCCCCATTATACTTATAAAGATAACACTTGCCGCTGTAGTCTTTACAGCAGAGTAGGTTACAAGCTGTCCATGCTATTTAGTACTCAAATACAAAAGACTGTACAGAGATGCTAAGCACAGTGATTTGGCATCCAGGAACTTAGGGAGGAGCTTTTATCTCTCCCCATTATATTTATAAAGATAACACTTGCCGATGTAGCCTTTACAGCAGAGTAGCTTACAAGCTGTCCATGCTATTTAGTACTCAAATAGAAAATACTATACAGAGATGCTAAGCACAGTGATTTGGCATCCAGGAACTTAGGGTGGAGTATTATACTTAATACTACAGGATTTGGATGCTCACATATCCCTAACATCAATAGACCATACCTGTAACACGTTTGTGTGTGTCTGTATACACTACTATCTTTATTTGTTGATTTGTCTGCGGGACTTGGACGCTCACATATTCCTAACGTCAATGGACTATACTGTGGCTTTATCACATTCGTTTGCATCTGTATATACTGTACTATTTGCGTCTGTACTGTATATACTGTATGACATACTGTAGCATATTGTAGCGCAATGAGATGCACAAGTAAAGTAGTTCTTACGCTGTAGTTCAGTTTTGTATTTTAATGGAGGCCACACGCATGCGCAATGGTGATTTTAAAAAGCGACATCTGGTGGATGATCACAGGTATTACACTCAAAGGTAACGCCAAACGCTCTGTGCACCTCCCTACAACTAGGCTAGCCTCCTTGCGCCCAGGCACGCTGCATATGCCTGATTGCAACTAGCGCCTCAACCAGCAAATATAACGGAGGCTCCATCTGTAAACCTGATGTTTCCGTTCTTCTCTGAATCGCTCTCCATATACTAGTGTATGGGGAATTGATTCTAACACTATCAGGATATCCCCTAAAAGAGCCAAAATACATATAAGATGCATGCTAATAGGAGATCTATCTATCTATCATTGTTATACCATGGACATAGAGAATAGTTACTAGCAGCACTAATGGCACAGTGGCCTCCATGAGCAGTGGGGTCCAGACCAGACTCTACCATGCTATTAAGTGGCTGCCAAAACTTACATTTATTATTATTATTATTATTATTATTATTATTATCCTTTATTTATATGGCGCCACAATGGTTCCACACCCGCAGTGCATTCATGTAACATCATTATAGTTGTATATTAGTTCTTAGCTCTGTTGATCTATTTCAGCTACAGGCCTACTGAGACAGTTCAAGTGGTGCATGGGGGACCTTCTAACCTTACAAAGATCCAAACATTACCCTTAATCTCATTAAGATATGATATTACATACTGTATCAGCAATCCTTTTATAGAAGTGTTCCAACGAGCACATTTGACAATAAAGTATGAAGGAACTGGTGACTACAGGTAAAGGCCTGGAGGGCCGCATCTGTCATTGGGCTGCCTGTTGCCCATCTCTGGTCTACATTCTTCTATTAAAGTCACCTCATAGAAGTGCTGTTCAAAATGGGGGTGGTATGATATGTCGACAGTCATGAGAATGTTGACATTCCTCATGAAGACAGTGATGAAAAGTCAACATAACATCCATGGTCAGTCGCCGATCCACGGGCGTTGTGGTAAGTGTTACTACCCTAACATTGTAAATTACGACATTTTGACTACATCTCGTTCAAAATATTTGATGTCTTGTTCCACAATTATCAACTGCTTTAATTATGAATCTCTGAATGTGCTTTACAGTCTACAGTGTTGTTATGTGGAACTACAGTTGTGTTTTGCATAGTGCTTTACATAAGTGATCCTTATAAGGGCATCCAGTGACTCCAACAACATGACATCTATACCACTTTTGCAGCCCTAAATTCATGTACCGTAATTTATTTTATACTTTAAAATGTTCTTTTAATTAGTCTTTCAGTAATAGTTTAACTCGTATGACTTTACAGAGGATGCTTAAGGGTCCACACCAACGGGTTAGGTTCTGGTTTGGGATCTTTAGATTGCCGAGCCACTTGCTGCATTCGCCACAGGTTCTATTCCCACTCTATGGGACACCCACAAGTGGGAATAGTCCCTGTTAGACGGCATACCCATTATTGGGCTCTGAATCTGGCGGGATACCGGCGTCGGTCACATAACTACATACCAACACCAACAATATGTTGGCTGCTGCATTTTTGCTGGTCAATTGAGGAGCAATATGATACTTATCTGGCTATATTACCTCATTGCATGTGCAGCACATTAGATGGGACGATGTGATGAATGATTTGTGTAAATCAGTGGTTTCCAAATTTCACATAACTACATACCCACATAACTACATACCCACATAACTACATACCCACACCAACAATATGTTGGTTGCTGCATTTTGCTGGTCCATTGAGCAGCAATATGGTATTTATCTGGTTATATTACCTCATTGCTATGTGCAGCACATTAGATGGGACGATGTGATGAATGATTTGTGTAAATCAGTGGTTTCCAAAATTTTTTGAATCACGGCGCCCTAGAATATCAGAATTTTTTTCACGGCACCCCTAGGCCAAAAATTTCTTATTGAGAAATTTAGAAAGAAATATTACATTAAGTAATGTCATCCTTAGGGTCAGTTGTGTGGTGAGGGACAAGATTTGCTTCTGTTTGGCCACATATTTTATGACTGGCAGCCACCAGCACTGGTTTTGCCTATTATATTGACCATGAATAATTTGAATTGGTCCCGGACCACCAACCCAGGGCACCCCTGCAAGTGTCCTGAGGCACCCCAGGGAGCCACGGCACACAGTTTGGGAACCTCTGGTGTAAATGAAAGATTGGGAGTATACACTACACTACAGAGTGGTCACAGGTACGATGATTGCATGACCTATTGCAGGCATTCCCAACCGCGGTCCTCAAGGCACACTAACAACAGTGCAGGTTTTAGTGATATTCAGGCTGCAGCACAGATGGTTAAATCAAAATAACTGAGGTGCTATTTAAGTCACCTGTGATCAAGCCTGGATAGCACTAAAACCTGCACTGTTAGTGTGCCTTGAGGACCGTGGTTGGGAATGCCTGACCTATTGCATGACATATTGTGTAGTGTGTACCCACCTTTAGAACAGTCTCTAATCCTAATCATCAGGGTTGGCTGGTTTAAACCAACGGCAGGATGTAATTAGGGTGGCCAATCGGCGGGATCCTGGGATTCTGGTAAAAAATGGTCCGGGATTCAGTCCCGGGATTGGGGCTTCCAATCCTGGGGATTTCGGGATTAGGAAGCCCCTTTAGTTTTTCAATGCTGGGCAGCGTTGAGCATCCTCAGGAGGCTCAGACACTGCCCGGCTCCTCCTGCTCACCTCCCCCTGACCTCGGCTGTGCACACTACGCAGTGTGACGTGGAGTCAGAGGTCACACTGCGCAGGCAGCTGCACAACGCTCGGTCCTCAGCGCCTGGCCCTGCCGCAACTCAGCAGCAGGTGGGAGAACCCTCCCATCCATTTAGAAGATGGTGGGTTATGTGGGACTGAGCAGGGTGGGGCTGCTGCAGCGGACACTGCAAAGGAACCAATCCCGGGTATCCCAGGATTGATCATTTCTCAGTCCCGATTCCCGGTTTTGACAAATCATCTCCTCACTGCCAACAATAGCAACAAACCTTTTGGGTTTGACTGTCCTGTTGCTGATTTTGGTCTTAGAAATGTTGGTACACTTTGTCCTTGTACTGCAATGTTTGTACTTTTTAGTCACATTTTTCTTTTTTGCGGTCATACTGTTCTTGTTCATGTACTTTGTAAGGTGCTGTGGACCCCTTATGGCACCATATAAAAAAAGGGTAATAATATGAGGCCGCACAGATGGTGTAATCGAAAGCATTAATACCTCACAGCACTGAGGTTGTGGGTTCGATTCCCAATAGGCCCTGTGTTGAGTTTGTATTGTTTCCCTGTGTTTGTGTGGATTTCCTCCCGGTTACTCTAGTATATTTTTGGACTGTGGGAAGAAATCACAGGTTGAGTATCCCTTATCCAAAATGCTTGGGACCAGAGGTATTTTGGATATCGGATTTTTCCGTATTTTGGAATAATTGCATACCATAATGAGATATTATGGTGATGGGACCTAAATCTAAGCACAGAATGCATTTATGTTTCATATACACCTTATACACACAGCCTGAGGGTCATTTATACAATATTTTTAATAACTTTTTGTATTAAACAAAGTTTGTGTACATTGAGTCATCAAAAAACAAAGGTTTCACTATCTCACTCTCACTCAAAAAAGTCCGTATTTCGGAATATTCCGTATTTCGGAATATTTGGATATGGGATACTCAACCTGTAGTAGGATTATTGGCTCCTAACAAAAGTTAATGAGTTTGTGTACGTGTGGTAGGGAATATACTGTAGATTGTAAGCTCCATCGGGACAGGGGGGTGATGTGAATGCCCAATTATTCTCTGTAAAGTACTGCAGAGTATGTATGTACTATATATAAAAAAATGGTAATAATAAATAAATAGTGTTCTAAAGGTTACAGGTGGTCACTGTTAGGATGTGATCATGTTAAGCTAAACTGTTGTATTCATCATTATATTAGAAGGCTAAATGTTTTTACATTTGGAGTCACAAAAAAATGACGGTTTCCAGATGTATGAATTAACTGATCCATTTGTTTAGATTATGCTGTACAGTTGATGCCTATATTAGTGCTGGCTGGACAAAGAAGAGGGAGATTTGTATGGTTTCCACAAAGCAGTGTTTACATTTAATTTGGGCTTCTCCTTCAAAGCTGACCTTTCTCTGACCCACTCAATTTACTTGCACAAAAGATGCAAACTTCGGCTAATTTCGACTTTGTTTATTAACTTGTTGAGTTGTCATTCTAGCATAAATAAAGTTCTTGCAAATGAAGAAATTCATGTTTCTTAAAATAATTCTGGCAACTATCAAATGCTAAGAGGAGACATTTTCAATTTAATTGCTTTGCCAGATATTTATAATAGTGTACCCGGCAGCATAAAAAAAAAGTCCAGAAGGTGCTTGAAAACAAGAGAATGAAGTGTGTCCATATAATAGTTGTCAAATGTTGCTCATTTCAAACTACCGTACAGGTTGAGTATCCCATATCCAAATATTCCGAAATACGGAATATTCCGAAATACAGACTTTTTTGAGTGAGAGTGAGATAGTGAAACCTTTGTTTTTTGATGACTCAGTGTACACAAACTTTGTTTAATACACAAAGTTATTAAAAATATTGTATTAAATGACCTTCAGGCTGTGTGTATAAGGTGTATATGAAACATAAATGAATTGTGTGAATGTAGACACACTTTGTTTAATGTACAAAGTTATAAAAAATATTGGCTAAAATGACCTTCAGGCTGTGTGTATAAGGTGTATATGTAACATAAATGCATTCTGTGCTTAGATTTAGGTCCCATCACCATGATATCTCATTACGGTACGCAATTATTCCAAAATACAGAAAAATCCGATATCCAAAATACCTCTGGTCCCAAGCATTTTGGATAAGGGATACTCAACCTGTATCAGGTTTTCCAAAGCTATGTCCCTGGGCTTGGTAAATTAATATTTATTAAAAATGTTAAATACATAACTATGTTTAGTGAATATGTTATGATGAGATTCTAATGCATGAAGGTCTGTCTGGACAGCAGTGTACATAACGGGCTGGATGCACAGTTGGATATACAGCCGGTTAGGAGTGTATTTTGCATGTGTTCACGCTGCGCATGCTCTGCAGCCAGGTGTAAAGTAATATCATACCCTCCAGCTGTACCTTTTTGGCAGGTACAGTACCTTTTTTTTATGGTCTGTACCGATGTTTGGATCTCCAAGCTTCCATTGAAAGTATAGGAAAAGGAGTGTGGCCACACCCCCTTTACCCGTAGCCACACCCTCTTTTGCTAAATTTGAACCGATGTTTGTGTGTAAAATGTTGGAGGGTATGTAATATGTGTCCAATACCCCATCTCCTTGTGACTGTAGTCACATAGGCATAGTTCAGTGAGGGTGTGTCAACGGAATTGTGGGGGATGCAGTCACCCATCAGAATACTGGCGGCGGGATCCCGAAGGTGAAGACGCCGACAACTTGAAACGGTAAGTACAAGTGTTAGGGTTAGGCTGCGCGGGGCGGTTACAGTTAGGCAGCAAAGGGTGGTGGGGGGGTGGGGTTAGGATTGGGCTGTTTTTAAGGGTGGGTTAGAATAGAATTCTAGGGTTGAATTCTTACCAAAGATTGATTGCGTTTTTACCGTCAGGATTCTGCTGCCGGCATTCTGACCATCTGGTTTCTGTACACAACCCGGACAGAGATGTAAGTATATCAGTTTACAGGCATATCATGGAAATTGGTTCAAATCTGTGATAGATTTGTGTGTACAGCCGACATTGTGTAAAACTCTGGATACAGGTGAATATACACATTTATGTGCACCCAGAACCTGATTCAGAGAATTACACTATAGCACAGCCTCTACGTTTTGTGCTCAAGTATGAAAAAGCCACTGAAGTGTCTTAATTAAAAAGATGCCCACTGCCAGATTCTCTGATCTGGTGCTGCGTCCAAAAACACAGCCAATGGATCAACCGTGTGAACATTGGGCAGTACGGATGGTAATGGTTAACATTACTACTTCACAGCACTAATGTGATTAGTTTGATTCCCACCATGGCCCTAACTGTGTGGAGTTTGTATATTCCCCCCGTGCTTGTGTGGGTTTCCTCTGGGTACTCTGTTTTTCTTCCTAATTGCCTCCTCCAGACAAAAAATAACCCTAGTGTGCAAGTATGTGTATGTACATGTGTACATAGATGAGCCATAGGTGGGGTTCATCTGCCGGCAAATTCTAACATCGAACATCTGAGTAACCCTCAACTTGGGCATAAAGCCTCCGGTTGCTCAGGATGTCCGGTGAGATCACGTTACTGGGGCCAGTGAAGCTGCACCCTTGCCACTGGCACACCCAGAACAACTGTGCCGACATGCCTCTGTTTTCAGTAATGCTCCGTGTCGCTGCTGACAAATGCTAGCAGCAATCCTGCTGAGGCTTTATAGCACTGCTACCGGCAAGGCAGAAACAGCAGCACATACGCAGAGCGGCTCCTGCACGTGCATTTCTGAATTAGGCTCCCGATGCAGGAGCAATTAAGGCTGATTTGCATTCAACTCTGGAATGGCCCAATGCACTTAGATGCATCTTCCTAACTGCAAATTGCCCCTGCAAATATGTCTCAAATGTTGGCAACAATATAGCAGTGACAAAATAGTGCGCACTAAGAAAAGGTGCAACTCGTTGTTGTGATAAAGATGCTCACACTAACTTTACATTCTAGTGCTTCTATCAATAATTTACTTTACTTTCTCTTAACACAATTGTGCACATTTGTTAGTTACCCGCTACTAGGTCTTCTAGCTGCAGTGTGTGTCTCTACATTAATAGAATAACTAGGATACAGCCAACAATAGAATTCAGAAATTCATCTATTGTGAAAAATGTATATCATCTGCTGTGTGAAAAATGCCAA
The DNA here is from genome assembly GCF_028390025.1 of Pseudophryne corroboree. Lineage (NCBI taxonomy): Eukaryota > Metazoa > Chordata > Amphibia > Anura > Myobatrachidae > Pseudophryne > Pseudophryne corroboree. The sequence goes on from NC_086444.1 coordinate 475,050,089, forward strand.
GCTGCATGCCCTAAGACCACTTCCCAATTAATAACACAAATGGGGCAACTCAATACTTTTTGGCATCTTTATTTCCCATCTAAACAGGTGTTTTTTAGACACCCAAACAATTACTCACAATTCAATTGTGTTTGGGCGCCCATGCATGTCGCACCCAAACAGAGAGGGTTTAGCGCACAGTTTTTTTCTATCTCCTCAGGAGGTCAGGAGGCTTCCTGAAGAAATGTCACCTCCTCGGCAACCGGGCGTCTAAACGGAGCAACAATTGAATGTTACGTTTTGCTCCCCTCAGTAGTAGCTGCGGGGAAAACAGTCTGAAGATCTTACATTTTACTTTAGGAAGCTAGAGTCGCAACTAAAAAAGTTATGGTTAAGTTGTAAAAAAAAAGCATATTATTCTTACCTACTTGATGTATATTAAATTCACGTCTGCATTCATGTTTTATGCACAATTGTGTAATCAATCTTATAGATTAGACTTTTAGGGCCAAATGTAATAGAGTGAGAGTTTCAGAAAGTGAGAGATTTGGTAAGGTTTTCCAGTTTTTTTTAAAGTGGCAATCATTTACACTGCAAAACCAGGTTGATCTTGCTGTGTAAATGATTGCCACTTTAAAAAAAACGGCAAAACCTTACCAAATCTCTCACTTTTTGAAACTCTCACTCTATTACATTTGGCCCTTAGTTCGCTTTTTGATCATACTTTTCACACTTGCTTTAAAGACTACCGGACCACTCAGCCTGTGGGTGGTCTTCAGTTTGCCGGCTGTCGGGATCCCGGCACACAGTATACTGACGCCGGAATCCCGACAGCCGGCATACCTACACTTTTTCTCCCTCTTCGGGGTCCACAACCCACCCCCCTGGAGGGAGAATAGCTAGCGTGGCGCACGTAGTGCCCACCGTGCCCGCAAGGGGCTCATTTGCGCACGCCCAGCTGTCGGTATGCCGGCGGTCGGGATTCCGGCCCCGGTATGCAGGTTGTCGGGAGCCCGGCCGCCAGCATACCCTACTACACCCCAGCCTGTAACTAAAAATTAGAGACACTGTTTTGATTCTTGAACAGGTTCCGGGAATATGTTGTAAAATTCTAAATATTTTAAATATTAGAATCTGTTAAAAATTGCAAAGATTTTAACGAGTTTGATGCACTGTTCTAGGTGATTTCAAAGTTTGATATTTTATTTTTTTTAAATGAAAAAAGATTAACCTTGCATGCGAAGCAGAACTGTAGGAAAATGATAAATGTATAACTACTCCTGTCTGGTGGACATTTATAGTAATACAGGAAAGTTAGAATGGAATCAGGAGGTTAGCCGATCTTCCCAGAAGTCTCCTGGGGATCAGTATGTAATACCGGCAGCGGGATCCTGGCCACCAGTATGCTGGCAGCGGGGCGAGCGCTAGCAAACCCCTTGTGGGCTCACTGCGCCCGCCATGCTGCGGGCATGGTGGGTCGCTATGATGGCCACAGGTTATATTCTCCTTCTATGGGTGTCGTGGACTCCTACAGAGAGAGAAAAGCCTGCGCCGGTATACAGGCGGCAGTATTTACTGCTAGTTGGGATTCCAGCGTCTGCATTGCAACCTCTGGGATCCCGACTAGCGGTAGTGTAACCGCTTCCCATCTCCTGACATTCCAGGAGAGTAAACCACTATGATGTACTTTTACTGTAATGTTTTTAGAGACTGCAAGACACCAGCATGTAACATGACTTGTGAAGTTCAGCGTCTTCCTCCTCCGTGGCATCTCCTGCTGAGGTGTTGGCAGCCTACTGCTGCCAGATACGGGTTGCTGACTAATGCGCATGTGCCATGGCCCTTTGCAATGTAAGTGTAACTTTCCAGAGCTTGTGCCCATTAAGCAATGGCAATGTGTATAGAAGCCTATGGGCTTCTTTTCGCAATAGGTCCACATAGAGGGATGTGAAGGATAGGTCTCCATCCCCTGTGGTTTACGCATCTTTACAGAGACAACTCTGTGTTGGAGAACTGTCTCAGTGGGTACGTATTCATGATTACTGATGTTAAAAAATCCTAAATATACATGCGACTAGGAGCAGTATGTATCCCAATTAAATTGCAACACATGATGAATCCCACCCTCGTTACTTATTACTGCACATCTTTCATCATTCTTGGTCCAAAAACATTGAAGGCTTTCTTTGCCAGCTTCAACCAGCAGCTGCAAGGTTCAGGAAAGTCCTGCCGAAATGACTGCAGTCTGCTTACTACACATGTCACCATTCAGTGCGGCAACCAAAAACATTTGTGGAGACTAATGTACAAAATAAGTATTTTTCTCATACGTCCTAGAGGATGCTGGGGTCACATCAAGAACCATGGGGTATAGACGGGATCCACAGGAGGCATTGGCATTTTAAGACTTTCAAAGGGGTGTAAACTGGCTCCTCCCTCTATGCCCCTCCTCCAGACTCCAGTTTAGAATCTGTGCCCAGGCAGACTGGATGCACTCTGAGGAGCTCTACTGAGTTTCTCTGAAAAAGACTTATGTTAGGTTTTTTATTTTCAGGGGGGCTGCTAGCAACAGTCTCCCTGCTTCGTGGGACTTCCTGAGGGTCTGATCGCTAGGTACGCCTAGATGCTCGTTCCCGGAGCCCGCTGTCACCCCCCTTGCAGAGCCAGAAGTCAGAAGACAGGTGAGTAGAAGAAGATCAGAAGACTTCAGTGATGGCTTTGAGGTACCGCACAGCGGGCGTGCTGCGCGCCATGCTCCCACACTCAGCGGCACTACAGGGTGCAGGCAGTGGCGTGCGGTGAGGTCAGTGGCTGGTGAGGCACTGTAGCCATAATGTCAACCGTGTTCCGCTGATACCCGCTGCCACCCCCAAGCCGATGCCTGCTACCGCTGTTGGTACACGTGCTCCCGGAAAAGTGAGTGTGGTCTCGAAATGAGAGTGTATATTCACAAGGGGCGTGGTCATATGTGAAGGAGAGGGTGAGTCCTTGGAAAGGCAAATGGTGACAGGGGAGATCTGGTGATGGGGAGACAGTGAAGCAGGTGAGATGCAGTAGGTGACAGGGAGAGAGTGTCGGAGAAAGGCAGTGTGTGACAGGGAGAGGGTGACAGGTAAAGGGTGATGGAGAGAGGCAGTGGGTGATAGGGAGAGGATGACAGCAGTGGGTGACAGGAAGGGGGTAATACCAGGGAGAGGGTGACAGCAGTGGGTGACATCAGGGAGAGGGTGGTAGTAAGGAGAGGGTGATGGAGAGAAGCAGTGGGTGATGGAGAAATGCCAGGGAGACGCTGGCGGTGATGTCATGGAGAGGATGTCAGGGATAGGTTGACGCCAGTGAGTGGGTGATAGCAGTGGGCCACAGGGAGAGGTTAACATCAGGGTGAGGATGACAGCAGTGAGTGACAGGGAGAGGATGACAGCAGTGGTTGAAAGAGAGAAGGTAACAGCAATGGTTGACAGGGAGTTGACAGCTGTGGCTAATGCTAGGGAGAGGGTGATGCCAGGAAGAAGGTGAGAGGTAGAAGGTGACAGCAGTCGGTGCCAGTTGTGGGTGACAGGGAGATGGTGACACCAAAAAGAGGGTGACAGGAAGAGGGTGACACCAGGGAGAGGGTGATGGGGAGAGGGTTATGCCAGGGAGTGGGTGACAGGGTGAGGGTGATGCCAGGGAGCGGGTGACAGGGAGCGGATGACAGGGAGCTGGTGACCGGGAGAGGGTGACAGGATGAGGGTGATGCCAGGGAGCGGGTGACAGGGTGAGGGTGATGCCAGGGAGCGGGTGACAGGGTGAGGGTGATGCCAGGGAGCGGGTGACAGGGAGCGGGTGACCCGGAGAGGGTGATAGGGTGATGCCAGGGAGAGGGTGATGCCAGGCAGAGGGTGACGGGGAGCGGGTGACAGGGAGCGGGTGACGGGGAGAGGGTTATGCCAGGGAGTGGGTGACAGGGTGAGGGTGATGCCAGGGAGCGGGTGACAGGGAGTGGACGACAGGGAGCTGGTGACCGGGAGAGGGTGACAGGGTGAGGGTGATGGTGATGCCAGGGAGCGGGTGACAGGGTGAGGGTGATGCCAGGGAGCGGGTGACAGGGAGCGGGTGACAGGGAGCGGGTGACCGGGAGAGGGTGATAGGGTGATGCCAGGGAGAAGGTGGGTTTTTTCCCTCAAAGGGGCGTGGCGACGGGTCCGTGATTAGGC